>NC_142017.1:10484690-10827089 GCF_049901735.1 Notechis scutatus | reverse complement strand
CCATTCAAAGCAGAGGAATGAGAGAGTTAAGTAGAGGAAAATATCAAGCAAAATAAATTAAGGCATAATGCAAAAGGTAAGTGAGACAGTGAAAAGAACATGTAATTAAATCTACTTCATATCAACAAAATCTATTACATCTCTCTATGAATTTTTTTGATCGTATCCCAGGGGCAAGCTCTGTCATAAATACTCTGCTTCATGCATTATATTCCTAGAAAACAAAATGTGAGTAGATCAAGTTGTTTGTCCACCAATGGGCTATTTTGCTCCTAATTGTCCAGATAAAGATTGAATAGATAAGCTATTCTACAAGATAAGACTCAGAATTCAAGGGTGAATTCAGGACTGAACCATTAATTTTATAGTGGGGGGGGTTTCCCCCTTAAAATGCTTTGAATCTACAGTAGAGTGTAGAGGGTTTTGAGGGGAGCAATATATGGTTGGGTTGGGTTAAGTTGAATGGATTAAGATTCTAAATTGCATTAAGCTTTAATTTAGTTTCTTAAATTTTGTTTGGTTCAGAAAGACTTGTAACACATCTAATGAAGCAGAAATCACATATCATTCCTGCTTTTGAGATTGTCTTCCTTGGCATCCAGCTCATATCATTCTCTGTGAATTTTAAGTCACAGGACAATCTAAGATCTTTTTTCTCTCTCCAGGAACTAAGAGAGTTGGCTTGCAAACATCCGAATCTGGTGGTATTGCAATTAGGTAAGTTTCAAGAGCCATGTGAAAATGGGACAAGTTTGGTATTAGAGGAATGTCCAGAGCAACAAAATTCAAAGTTATTCTCAGAACTAACCAAAGCTGTAAACATCATTGGTTGGGTTTGTTAGGAATAACATAGGTTACCTAACGTAGTTTGAGTAAAATAATATATATAGACTATGATTGTAAGTTAAAGTGTGTGTCACTTTAAACAGCAAAGCATGTAATTTTGGGTGCGGTGGTAAAACCGCCATAAGAGGGAGCAAGAGAACCTGCTAGCTTACTGTATTGCTGGCTTACTGGATTGCTTGCAGACGATGATGGATTGATGGTTTGATAACTGCGTGTTTTCCCTGCTGTTGCTGAAGGAAGAAAAGAGGTTTGACTTCTTCATATCTCTAACTGCAAGGAGATATATTGCTGGACTGATTTTGTAAGTTTACTGACCTCTTTTACGACACTGGACTTTGCAACTGATTAATCCCCGGACGGACTGAACTAGTGTATGATATATGGACTGTTTGACTATGTTATAAATCTTACTGGAATAAACTATTTAACTAGCACATTGTATCTGTTTTACTGAGTGTAAACTACAACAACGTTTATCTCACATATTTGCCTGCCTGCCTGACTGCCGTGCAGGTTCTGCTAGGCTGTATATCCCTAACACTGGTTATGGGCCCAGCTGCACAGTCAGACTAACCAGGATATAACAGGCTTATATAAAGTGAGAATTTGTGTAGTTACACAATACTGTAAACAGACAGCTGTGGTTTATTAATTATAGTTTAATATCCAGAAAAAGATGGCACAAGTCAATTTACCAAGTTTGTCTCTAATATCCAAACTGGATGGAACAAACTATGTTTCATGGTCTATGAAATGCAGCCTACTTCTACGCAGAGAAGGTTTGTGGAGTATAATACAAAACCCACCAGAGGTAGATGCATGGGATCCGGAGGATGAGGATGATGCCCAGAAAATACAAGAATATAAACTAAAGAATGAGCAAGCTCTCTGTATAATAGGACTGACACTCTCTGACCAGCAGCTTGTCCATATTCGTGGAGAAGAAACAGCTGCGAAATGTTGGGAGAATTTAAAGAAGATTTATGTTCGAGACAGTGTAGGAGCACATATAAATCTTACACGGAAACTGTTCAGAACAAATCTTCAAAAGAATGGAGACATGTTGAATCATATAAACACAATGAAGAGAATTTTTCAGGAACTGCATGAAAAAGAACTTATCTTCACAGTACTACATCAGATTTATATAATTTTGTCTTCGTTAGATGAGAGTTATGACGACTATGTAACTTCACTGGAAGTACTGCCAAAAGATAACCTCACATTAACTGACATTACTGGCAGATTAATTGAAGAAGCCAGGAGAAGGCTTGAAAGGGATCAACTCAGAAGGGAACAACCAAAACAAGAAGATAAAGAATCTTCGACAGCCTATACAATTAGAAAATGTTTTAATTGTGGAGGAAAAGGACATTTGGCTAGATTCTGCAAGAAAGGAAAACACCACAATACCAGCCAGAATGCTAAAAGGCATCAAAAGGATAAAAAATGCTTTGAGTTAGCCATGTACAGCAACGAAACTGTGAATAATAATTTATGGGTTGTAGATAGTGGAGCATCGCACTGCATAACGAAAGATAAGAAAAGATTTGTTAAGATGTCCACGAGTTCACAGCAGATATCGTTAGCTAATGGCTGGAAAATGAAAGCAAAAGGTTAAGGTATTGCACATTGTTCTTGCATAAAAGAAAATGTAAAAATGTTATATGTACCACAACTTAAGTTTAATTTGCTTTCGGTTAGAGTTTTGGTTAAACTAGGTTATGTAGTTACCTTTAGGGGAGAAAACTGCATAATAGAAAAGGAAGGTAAAAAAGTGACTGCAACTTTAAAAGGTGAATTGTATGTGTTAAATGATAATTCATTAGAGGTAGCTAACACAGTTTATAATAACGTTAAACCTCATGATGAATGCATACATTTGTTACACAGACGTTTAGGGCATATAAATTTTAAAATGCTCAAACAAACGGTTGAACTGTCTGAAGGTATAAAACTTAAGCCTTGCAGTAAGTATTTGCACTGCAATACTTGCAGTCAAGAAAAAAGCAAGGTAATACCAGCAAATAGAATAAATGGATTTAAGACAAAGGAACCTCTAGAGGTCGTATTTGCTGATATTATAGGTCCTAAAAAACCAAGTGTGGGAGGTGCTCGTTACATATTAAGTATAATGGATCATTATTCTAGATATGGTTTCTGTTATTTAATGAAGAGTAAAACGGAAACATATCAGAATTTCTTTAATTGGTTGAAGTTTGCAGAAAGAAAAACTAAAAGGAAACTAGTAACTCTTGTAACTGATAATGGTATGGAATTTATAAATAATAAATTCCAAAATAGACTGAAGATGGCAGGTGTTGAACATAAAAAGTCTGCACCATATAGGCCACAACATAATTCCTTTATAGAAAGACGAGGCCAAACAATACAGGCAATGGCTCGTACTATGTTGTCGGATTCAGGATTACCTGAAACTTTGTGGGGAGAAGCAATAATGTGTGGTAATCATATTTGAATAATGTTGTTAACTCAACAACAGGTGAATTACCATTCACACGGTGGCATGGTAGAAAACCTGACCTAAGCTATATGCACACATTTGGAGCACCAGCATGGGTGCATATTCCTACACAACTGAGACATAAGGGGCAGCATAGGGCTAAAAAGTTATACTTTGTAGGTTATGAATCTAATCACAAATCATACAGATTCTGGGAAAAAGGTACACCTAGAGTTTACTGTAGTGCTAGTGCACAATTCCTTGAACATGTAGGATGGGAAAAACTGGAACAAGATTTAAGTAAGGAAGTAATCAGAGAAACCTACAAAAGATCAAAACAGCATATCAGTAATAAGAAGAGTACAATTAAAGAGGAAGTACAGGAAGAGCACATAGGACCAGAAGAGGAAGAAATAGATGAACAGGAAGAAATAGATAACCAGGAACAGGTAGTACATGAAAGTCCACCTGTAAGCCCTGTAATACCTAGACGAACAACACGTGAAACCAGACCACCTGATAGGTACCAAGCAAGTGTAATTTGCCAAGTTAGTAAAGTTCCAACTACTGTTGAAGAACTTAGAATGTATCCAGCAAAGGAACAAGAAAATTGGCAAAGAGCAATGGAGAAAGAATTAAATTCATTAAAACAAATGGAAGTTTATGAAAATGTTAAATTACCTCCAGGTGAAAAGTCCATTGGCTGTAAATGGATATTTAAATTAAAAACAGGTAAAAATGGGACTTTTATCCATAAGGCTAGGTTGGTAGCTCAAGGATTTAATCAAACTGCATGTGATTATGATGAAGTATTTGCACCGAGTCTAAAAGCAACAACCTTGAGAGCAGCTTTAGTGTGGGCAGCTAAGAAGAATTATATTATAAATCACTTAGATGTAGAAACTGCCTATCTGCATGCGCCATTGCAGCAAACTATATATTTAAAGAAACCAGTAGGAATTAAGGATGATAAAACTAATAATGACTGTTGGAAACTTAAAAAGAGTCTCTATGGATTAAAACAATCTGGTTACGAATGGAACCAATATATTGTTAAGGAGTTAAACAATATAGGGTTTAAAGCAGGTTTAGCTGATCCATGTGTATTTAAGAGAGAGAAAAATGGAACAGTGTCATTATTATTGTTGTTTACAGATGATATTGCATTAATTACAAAAACTAATAATGAAGCTACTGAAATAATATCATTATTAGGTAAGAGGATAAAATTAAAGCAATTAGGAGAGATAAAACAGTATCTAGGATTGACAATAAATAAAACCAAAAGTGGCTATAAGATATCTCAAGAGGATAAGATTTATCAATTACTAAAAACATACAAGATGGAACTTTGTAAGCCGGCTAAAATTCCAATGAGTCAGGAATTTGGCCACACTGATGCTCAAAGTCCAAAATTCGATAAGACTATTTATCAATCACTAATTGGTAGTTTATCATACATTAGTAATTGGTCAAGGCCAGATATTGCCTATGGCATTAATCAATTGGCAAGATTCAACGCTGAACCCACTGAACGACACTGACAAGCGACAAAGCGTATATTAAGATATCTTAAAAGAACAATGCACTATGCATTGTATTTGGAGCCAAAAGATTATCTGATGCAAGTTTTGCAACAGACATAAACACTAGGAAATCAACTTCAGGTACAGCTATACTTTTAGGTAAAGCACTGATTGGTTGGAGATCAATTAGACAGCAACACATAAGTATGTCCACAATGGAAGCAGAATTTTCATGTCTATCTTTATTATGTACTGATTTAATTCTGTATAAACAGTTGTTATTGGATATGGGAATAACTGTTAATGATTCTATTGTAGTTTATGAGGACAATCAAACAGCCATACGGTTGGCTACAAATATTGCTGTGAAAACGAGATCTAAGCATACAGACCTTAGATATCTGAATGTAAGACAATCTGTAAAAAATGGTTTGATAAGATTGGAATATTGCATGACTGAAGAAAATATTGCCGATCAATTTACAAAAGCCCAAGGTTCAGTCAAACATAAAGAAAGTTGTGACAACTATGGTTTAAAGATGTAAATAGATATATATATATTATTATATTACCCAAAAGGGGAGTATGTTAGGAATAACATAGGTTACCTAACGTAGTTTGAGTAAAATTATATATATAGACTATGATTGTAAGTTAAAGTGTGTGTCACTTTAAACAGCAAAGCATGTAATTTTGGGTGCGGTGGTAAAACCGCCATAAGAGGAAGCAAGAGAACCTGTTAGCTTACTGTATTGCTGGCTTACTGGATTGCTTGCAGACGATGATGGATTGATGGTTTGATAACTGCGTGTTTTCCCTGCTGTTGCTGAAGGAAGAAAAGAGGTTTGACTTCTTCATATCTCTAACTGCAAGGAGATATATTGCTGGACTGATTTTGTAAGTTTACTGACCTCTTTTACGACACTGGACTTTGCAACTGATTAATCCCCGGACGGACTGAACTAGTGTATGATATATGGACTGTTTGACTATGCTATAAATCTTACTGGAATAAACTATTTAACTAGCACATTGTATCTGTTTTACTGAGTGTAAACTACAACAACGTTTATCTCACATATTTGCCTGCCTGCCTGACTGCCGTGCAGGTTCTGCTAGGGTGTATATCCCTAACAGGGTTCATGAAAGTCAGCTTCCCAGAGAGAAGAGAATTTAACTTACATGCCTCCACATGTTAGAATAGCATGTGAGGATGTTCTGAACAACTAGGTCTCATGGCAAGTATCTGCAATTACAGGCTGTTCGATTTGAAGAAAGACTCTGCGACTTTGGTGTTGAAAGACTTCACATATATACTGTTGATATGATCCGATGGTTAAACAATAAACTCAGTTGTTGGTGGTGATGGTTGTGGCTTGGTTCACAGTGGTTACTTTGAGTTGGGGTAGATTGTTGTGTGACCACCACCACCCCAGTTAAATAAAGATAAACTGCTTCCCCTTCCAAGAGGTGGGCAGTCAGATAAAGCTCCATGCATGGACATCTGACATAAAGGAACATCTGCACCTCTGCTTTGAGAAGGGAAGAGACTGTACACAGCAGCTTTAAGAAATGTGGACTTCCGACCCTCAGAACTGAACGCCAAACTGTCCCGAGAATCTGTAAACTGATGGAATCTTTTTGCAGCCCTGATGGGTTATGTATTAGGCAAACTTTATATTAGTTTGTAGGGTCCAGGAAGACCTCATGTGCATCTTTATATTTTAATTGTTTTATTCAATTTCTATAGTCGCCCATCGCAATGCAAGTGATTTCAATTGTCGGTCTGGGGTTGAGTGTTGGAGAAACAGAATCAGTTGTGAGTTTGTGCTTTTGGTTATAAAGCCACGATTTGGATATAGTGTGTGAAGACCATCTGAGTTTAGCGCTCTGCGGGAGTCAGTTCAGAGCAGAAAAACTAGGTCGACTTGTGTGATCATAAAAGTTTTCTTTGAAGTTTGAAGGTGGTTAGTGGTGTGAAGAGACACCAAGAGACACTGTGGTTTCAGGAAGCTTTTGCCTTGCAACTACAGAACTTCATGTTACTGATGTTTCCATAACTTTGTTTATTCCTTAGATGTTACTAAACTTGAAAGCATCCAGGCCGCTCAGCAAGAAGTGCAGAAATGTGTTGGAGAAGGTGGCCTGACCATCCTATACAACAATGCCGGCATTTGGACTTTCACTGACCTGCAAACAGAAAATGCCAAGAATATGATGAATGTTTATTCTGTCAATACCATTGGTCCATTACAAATGAGCCAGGTTTGTTTAGGAACAAAACACCTTTCAATCAAAGGAAGACTTTTAATAAAAGAAAAAAAAAAGATTGAACCATTGAATTTAGTATAACTCAGGGGCTTGGTATCACTGTGGTGCTCAAACCCTAGAAATTGTATATTGACTTGCAAATTAGGGATGTGGTTTTTTTAGGGAGTGTTGGAATATAGCAGTTTTCCTGGGTGTGTTCAGATTATGATGAGTCTCTGAAGGTCCCCTTGGAAAAGAGACAGAAGACCTTTCCCGGTCATTGTACAGCTCTTTTCCTTAGAAATGACTGCAGCTCCTTCTCTTTTCTTCTCTCTACAAGGCATTCCTACCCCTGTTGAAGAAGGCAGCCCGGAGAAGCCCATGTCAAGGGCTGAGCAGAAGCAAGGCAGCCATTATTAATATGAGCAGCATTGCGGGTTCAATTGAACTTATGGCTCTTTGGGACCAATCTCAAGTACTTGGATACCGCTGCTCTAAGGTATCTCATGTGTTCTTTTATGTGGACCTGCCTGCAGGTATTGGGACCTCCTTTTTCATCCAGGGGGGCATGTGTCCATGCTTCTGTGTCCCTGCTAAATATGCATATTAATCCATTGCTGAGATGCAACCCTGTGTGGTGTCCCACTTCTGGGTCAGCAATGATGCTTTATTGCTGTCATCTGTGCTCTTCTACAAGCAGTTTCCCCAGTTTTGATGCTGGAGTCTTGTATGAAAGCCCTCCCTTCCACTTTTGAGCTCTTCCTCACAAGAACTTGGTTCAAATTCAGTAGGAAAGGATTATTTGAAAAAGAAAACTCACTTAGTTGTGGAGAATGGTTTACCTCTAATGTAAGGACTGAGATAAAGAAAAGAGAAAAACTAAGTTGAGCAGGTTGTTTTTGTACAACCAAAATGTTACCACTTTCATTTATTGTATAAAAGTCAACTGCTCCTCAGGAACAATATAAAAAATATTTCAGTGGGAATGTTTGTCTTGGGATGGTGCAAATAATTATTTGCAAAAAGCAGCTCCATTGGTACCTTGGTACTCAACTTCTTTGAAACTCATCAAATTGGTGCTCAATGTATTTTGACATGAAAATTTTGTCCTGGTACTTTCATTTGTTTGGTACTAAAATGCACAAGCTAGAATATGTCGGTGCCAGTTGCTTTGTGACTCATTACATTAATCCTTACGGAAAAAAATTGTTTGCTACTCATCATGATTAACCGAGGTACCACTCTATTTAATGGGATATTGTTTTGACAGGCCGAACAGGTTATTAAGCAGACCCTGACACATATTTTGCTTGCATGAGATGAAGAATAATTAAACATTTTCACTCTGGTGTGACCTCAAGGAATTTTTCAGTTGATTGCTGATGCGCCTCATGGACCTTTCCAGGCCTGTGTAACATTTTTATCTCCACTTTATCCTTCCCTTTTTTCCTTCAATGCATTTTCCCCTCATAGTCTTTTTTTCCTTATTTTTATAGGCTGCTCTAAACATGCTCACCAAGTGTCAGTCTCTTGGATATTCAGCCGATGGTATCATGACTGTGGCCATCCACCCTGGATCTGTTAATACTACTCTCAACTCACGTGTAAGTTGGAAAACCAATAAGGGAGAATATTTGCAATTCAGGGTTGAAGTGAGAGGTCCTTGGTGCTTTCTGAACTTGGTTGTTTTCTTGTAGATGTTTCATTACCCAACTAAGTAACATCATCAGTGCTAGGGATGTTGTTCTCTAGTACTGATTACTAGCATTGATGATGTTGCCTAGTTTGGTTAATGAAATGTCTTCAAGAAAACAACTAAGCTCAGAGATCACCAAGGACTCCTCAGGACATAGGAAAAGATAGAACACATTCAGTTATCTATGAATCAGCATAGACAGACATTTTCAAAGACATATGAATGATAAAGGAGAATATTTGTAGGTCAAGGTTGAAATGAAGATCCTTGGTGGTCTATGACCTCGTTTGTTTTCTTGCAAACATTTTGTTACCAAATTACATAATACCAGTACACTGATGATGTTACCTAGTTTGGTTAATGAAAGGTCTTCAAGAAAACAACCAAGCTCAGAGAGCATCATGGGCCCCACACATATGAATAACTTAATGATGAGTCCCTGAAAGTGTTGGTATCCTGATTATTTGGGTCTTTAGTGCTTTGTTTGATGAAATAATGTGCTAGTATAAAAATAGACACATCAACTACGTCTGTTAAAGTTACACTACATGTTGAATTAAAGCACTGAATGAGATGTAAAGATAGTGAAGGAACAATAATTTTAAGCGAACAAACTGAACAATCTTCCCCTATAAAAGTTAAAATACATTTTCTCTTAAAAGGAAATCTACTAAATCTTACCTTCTCATCTTTGAATCTCTTCTACTGGTGATTCTGCCTATTTGCAGAGCGCTCTTTCTACAGGAAAGCATGGGCTTATATACAAAATGTCAAGGACTCTGTCCATGCCATACATGAGATTCAAAGCAGGATTGACACATTTGTTTTGGAAATCATAACAGCAAAGCAAGTAATAAAAGTTCCACTTTGCAAATATTAGAAGTAAGTGGATGAGGCCTGCTCATTCATGCTCAACTTAACGAACCCAAATTTAGGGATTGACATGATGCTTTGCATCATCACCCATCACAGGGGCTGTGCTTGTACAAGCCAAAATGAGGTTGGTCTGTTTTAGAGTTGAACATTTATGTCAAGAGGTCCAACTGCATTCTGCTGATCTGTTTAGGGGAGGGTTCTGGGCTGGCAGGACCGATTATGTTTCACAAGATTCTTTTTTTGTGGCAGCCGGAAATCAGCGTGGAAGAGAGCACACAAGGCATCATGACTGTGTTGTCCAACCTTTGTGAAGAGGACAACGGGACCTTTCTGGATTATTTGGGTCAGCGACTTCCCTGGTGATCCATCAGTCCCACCTTAACATCATGGACATATAATAAAGCGAGGAGAAAAAAATAAATAAATAATTGAATGGCATGAAAATCTTGGTTTTGTGTTCTCTTTTTTTCAGAAGAAAGCAAATAAGAGTTCTGTTAGGGATAACATTGTTTACCCTAACTGGTTTGGGTAAAAATAATAAATAAGGTATCATGGTTTGTTAATTAAAGTGTGTGTAACTTTAACTGCAAGAATGTAATTGAGGGTGTGGTTGTAAAAGCACTATATAAGAAGCGAGGCAATTCCAGCTCTCTCTCTGGCTTACTGATCCCTAATTACTTGATGGATTGATGACTGCGTTCTTGCTGGAAAGGGGAGAGAAGAAGGAGTGTTGATTTTCTCAACGGAGAGAAAATAAAGATTGGACTGATTTATTGTAAGTGAACTGACATTGGCTATTCAACACGGACTTTGCAAATAGAGTATCCCCGACAAGAATTGACTGAAATTGATATATGACTAATGGACCGTTTATATGACTATGCTATAATTCTTAAATGGAATAAACTATATTTTTGATAGCACAAGCGTATCTGTATTTTTACTGCGTGTTAACTAGAAAACTTATCTCACACATTTACCTGTCTTCCTATCTGACTTCGCTGCACGTTCTGTTTAGTTTGTTTTCCTTAACACCCATTGGGGAATCCAGGCTTAACAAGTTCTACTTTGCAAGTACCCATGTGAAGTTATTTTGAACTATATTTGCTGAACTACAATTTTGAATGTAGACTTGCAAGGTGTGCTTATGTGTGGTTAATTTAATTTAACTCATCCAAATTTAGGAATTTTCATAATGTTTTGCATCATAGGGACTGTGCTCATATATCTTTATAAGCCAAAATGAGATGGGCTCATTTAATACAAATCCATCTCAGTTAGTGTTGAAGATTTATGGACAAGAAGTCCGTCTGCTGACCATAAATCCTTACCAGGGTAAGGATTCTGGGCTGGGCCAAATTGATTCTCTAAACTTCATGAGATCTTTTTTGGGGGCAGCTGGAAATGAGCATGGAAAAGAGCACACAAGACATCATGACAATCTTGTCCAAGCTTTGTGAAGAGGACAAAGAGGACCTTGGTGGATTGGTTGGGCTGCCCAACTCCCTGGTGGTCCATCAGTTTCACCCAGATGTTTCAGCTCGTAACAGACAACAGGCGATGGAGACTTTTTCCATTTACAGCAAAAAAAATCCCACAAACTTTCCAGAGTTTTCTCTTTCAATAAAGGTACTTATAGTTTTGTCCCTGTCCAAATAGGTCAGTGGTGCCCTTTCTGCCATTTTCTCAATCTGTTCTGGGTAGTCCAGAATGTCTCCTTTGTTGTCCGTATCATCATGTTGGCTGCCTAGAGAAAGATCAAATAAGGGAGACAAAGCCAGCTGCTGCCTGACAGGCAGAGAAAAGAAACCAAGGAAGGGACATTCCTAACTTCTCCCACTGTGCAAGATATTGTGGCAGATCTGTACATTGACTGGGTGGGAACCAGATTTCACAAGGAACAGGGTTGAAGGTAAGCCAGCTCCTTGGTGGCACTTTCCCATGAAAAGTGTGGCTCTGTCACAACTTCTGGATACAAACTGACCGTGAAGAATGACATTTAAGGCAAGGCATGCCTTTCCACTCTTTTTCCAGGGATGAATTCAGAAACAGGAGTGTCCTAGGAAATACATTACAGCCGTGGGTGCAAGTAAGTCATAAATATATTCCGTAGAGCAGCAGCTTGTTTTCCTGATTGTTCCTTCAGTTATAGGCAAGCAATGCTGGTTTTTGAAATAATTAAAATAGTTGTGGACAGAGTCGCTGGGAGTTGGCAGCAAACAAATGTAATAATAAATACAGTTCCCCAAAAGATCTAAAGGTGGGTGTTGTCCATTCATTATAATGTTATATCTCCAATTGTGAGAAGAAGCATTTGAAACATACCACTGCGCAAGTTGCAAGCAGAAGCTGCAGCTCCTGGAGAGATGGCAAAATCAATGGATTTCTGTGTTTTCAGTGTTCTGGTGACTGGATCTGATCGAGGGATTGGTCTGGGTCTGGTGAAGAGATTTCTGGAGCTGCCCTATCCACCCAAATGGGTCTTTGCTACAACTCTTGATCTGGAAGGAAAAGAAACCGAGGTAAGAATTAGTTAGTACAGGATGGGTTGGAAATAGTGATTCGGAATTTGAATTGAGGCTGAATGTCAACCTTGCATTTTGAATATCCCAGGAATATTCTGACACACGTACACTTACAATTATGTTCTTTCCTTTCGCAGCAGGCAGTGCTAAGTAAAATGCAAATGGAATTCCTTCTGTTTAAACAGTATAGAGTTCCCCTTTTCTTTTTTCCTTTTCCTTAAATTCTATTGACTTGGTTATTATGTATTAATTTTTCTCACTGCATAATCCCCGTTGTTTCTTCTTCTCTATAGCATAATTTGTTTCTTATATTCAACCAAAAATATTTTTTTAAAAAAACAATGCCATTCAAAGCAGAGGAATAGAGTTAAGTAGAGGAAAATATCAAGCAAAATAAATTAAGGCATAATGCAAAAGGTAAGTGAGACAGTGAAAAGAACATGTAATTAAATCTACTTCATATCAACAAAATCTATTACATCTCTCTATGAATTTTTTTGATCGTATCCCAGGGGCAAGCTCTGCCATAAATACTCTGCTTCATGCATTATATTCCTAGAAAACAAAATGTGAGTAGATCAAGTTGTTTGTCCACCAATGGGCTATTTTGCTCCTAATTGTCCAGATAAAGATTGAATAGATAAGCTCTTCTACAAGATAAGACTCAGAATTCAAGGGTGAATTCAGGACTGAGCCATTAATTTTATAGTGGGGGGGTCCCCTTAAAAGCTTTGAATCTACAGTAGAGTGTAGAGGGTTTTGAGGGAGCAATATATGGTTGGTTGGGTTGGGTTAGTTGAATGGATTAAGATCCTAAATTGCATTAAGCTTTAATTTAGTTCCTTAAATTTTGTTTGGTTCAGAAAGACTTGTAACACATCTAATGAAGCAGAAATCACATATCATTCCTGCTTTTGAGATTGTCTTCCTTGGCATCCAGCTCATATCATTCTCTGTGACTTTTAAGTCACAGGACAATCTAAGATCTTTTTTCTCTCTCCAGGAACTAAGAGAGTTGGCTTGCAAACATCCGAATCTGGTGGTATTGCAATTAGGTAAGTTTCAAGAGCCATGTGAAAATGGGACAAGTTTGGTATTAGAGGAAGAGACACCAAGACACACTGTGGTTTCAGGAAGCTTTTGCCTTGCAATTACAGAACTTCATGTTGCTGATGTTTCCATAACCTTGTTTATTCCTTAGATGTTACTAAACTTGAAAGCATCCAGGCCGCTCAGCAAGAAGTGCAGAAATGTGTTGGAGAAGGTGGCCTGACCATCCTATACAACAATGCTGCCTCTGGGACCTTCAACGATCTGCAAACAGAAAATGCCAAGGATATGATGAATGTTTATTCTGTCAATACCATTGGTCCATTACAAATGAGCCAGGTTCGTTTAGGAACAAAACACCTTTCAATCAAAGGAAGACTTTTAATAAAAGAAAAAAAAATTGAACCATTGAATTCAGTATAACTCAGGGGCTTGGTACCACTGTGCTGCTCAAACCCTAGAAATTGTATATTGATTTGCAAATTAGGGATGTGGTTTTTTTAGGGAGTGTTGAAATATAGCAGTTTTCCTGGGTGTGTTCAGATTATGATTAGTCTCTGAAGGTGCCCTTGGAAAAGAGACAGAAGACCTTTCCCGGTCATTGTACAGCTCCTTTCCTTAGAAATGACTGCAGCTCCTTCTCTCTTTTCTTCTCTCTACAAGGCATTCCTACCCCTGTTGAAGAAGGCAGCCCGGAGAAGCCCATGTCAAGGGCTGAGCAGCAGCAAGGCAGCCATTATTAATATGAGCAGCATTGCGGGTTCAATTGAACTTATGGATGCTTGGGACCAATATCAACTAATTGCATACTGCTGCTCTAAGGTATCTCGTGAGTAATTTTATGTGGACCTGCCTGCAGGTATTGGGACCTCCTTTTTCATCCATGGGGGCATGTGTTCATGCTTCTGTGTCCCTGCTAAATATGCATATTAATCCATTGCTGAGATGCAACCCTGCGTGGTGTCCCACTTCTGGGTCAGCAATGATGCTTTATTGCTGTCATCTGTGCTCTTCTACAAGCAGTTTCCCCAATTTTGATGCAGGAGTCTTGTATGAAAGCGCTCCCTTCCACTTTTGAGCTCTTCCTCAGAAGAACTTGGTTCAAATTCAGTAGGAAAGGATTCTTTGAAAAAGAAAACTCACTTAGTTTTGGAGAATGGTTTACCTCTAATGTAAGGACTGAGATAAAGAAAAGAGAAAAAGTAAGTTGAGCAGGTTGTTTTTGTACAACCAAAATGTTACCACTTTCATTTATTGTATAAAAGTCAACTGCTCCTCAGGAACAATATAAAAAATATTTCAGTGGGAATGTTTGTCTTGGGATGGTGCAAATAATTATTTGCAAAAAGCAGCTCCATTGGTACCTTGGTACTCAACTTCTTTGAAACTCATCAAATTGGTGCTCAATGTATTTTGACATGAAAATTTTGTCCTGGTACTTTCATTTGTTTAGTACTAAAATGCACAAGCTAGAACATGTCGGTGCCAGTTGTTTTGTGACTCATTACATTAATCCTTATGGAAAAAAATTGTTTGCTACTCATCATGATTAACCGAGGTACCACTCTATTTAATGGGATATTGTTTTGACAGCCGAACAGGTTATTAAGCCTGACACATATTTTGCTTGCATGAGATAAAGAATAATTAAACATTTTCTCTTTTGTGTGACCTCAAGGAATTTTTCAGTTGATTGCTGATGCGCCTCATGGACCTTTCCAGGCCTGTGTAACATTTTTATCTCCACTTTATCCTTCCCTTTTTTCCTTCAATGCATTTTCCCCTCATAGCCTTTTTTTCCTTATTCTTATAGGCTGCTCTAAACATGCTCACCAAGTGTCAGTCTCTTGGATATTCAGCCGATGGTATCATGACTGTGGCCATCCACCCTGGATCTGTTAATACTACTAACAACCCAATTGTAAGTTGGAAAACCAACAAGGGAGAATATTTGCAGTTCAGGGTTGAAATGAGAGGTCCTTGGTGCTTTTTGAACTTGGTTGTTTTCTTGTAGATGTTTCATTACCCAACTAAGTAACATCATCAGTGCTAGGGATGTTGTTCTCTAGTACTGATGACTAGCCTTGATGATGTTGCCTAGTTTGGTTAATGAAATGTCTTCAAGAAAACAACCAAGCTCAGAGATCACCAAGGACTCCTCAGGACATAGGAAAAGATAGAACACATTCAGTTATCTATGAATCAGCATAGACAGACATTTTCAAAGACATATGAATGATAAAGGAGAATATTTATAGGTCAAGTTTGAAATGAAGATCCTTGGTGGTCTATGACCTCGTTTGTTTTCTTGCAAACATTTTGTTACCAAATTACATAATACCAGTACACTGATGATGTTGCCTAGTTTGGTTAATGAAATGTCTTCAAGAAAACAACCAAGCTCAGAGAGCATCATGGGCCCCACACATATGAATGACTTAATGATGAGTCCCTGAAAGTGTTGGTATCCTGATTATTTGGGTCTTTAGTGCTTTGTTTGATGAAATAATGTGCTAGTATAAAAATAGACACATCAACTATGTCTGTTAAAGTTACACTACATGTTGAATTACAGCACTGAATGAGAAGTAAAGATAGTGAAGGAACAATAACTTTAAGCGAACAAACTGAACAATCTTCCCTTATAAAAGTTAAAATACATTTTCTCTTAAAAGGAAATCTACTAAATCTTACCTTCTCATCTTTGAATCTCTTCTACTGGTGATTCTGCCTATTTGCAGAGCGCTCTTTCTATAGGAAAGCATGGGCTTATATACAAAATGTCAAGGACTCTGTCCATGCCATACATGAGATTCAAAGCAGGATTGACACATTTGTTTTGGAAATCATAACAGCAAAGCAAGTAATAAAAGTTCCACTTTGCAAAGATTAGAAGTAAGTGGATGAGGCCTGCTCATTCACGCTCAACTTAACGAACCCAAATTTAGGGATTGACATGATGCTTTGCATCATCACCCATCACAGGGGCTGTGCTTGTACAAGCCAAAGTGAGGTTGGTCTGTTTTAGAGTTGAACATTTATGTCAAGAGGTCCAACTGCATTCTGCTGATCTGTTTAGGGGAGGGTTCTGGGCTGGCAGGACCGATTCTCTACATTTCACAAGATCCTTTTTTTGTGGCAGCCGAAAATCAGCGTCGAAGAGAGCACACAAGGCATCATGACTGTGTTGTCCAACCTTTGTGAAGAGGACAACGGGACCTTTCTGGATTATTTGGGTCAGCGACTTCCCTGGTGATCCATCAGTCCCACCTTAACATCATGGACATATAATAAAGTGAGGAGAAATAAATAAATAAAATAAATAATTGAATGGCATGAAAATCTTGGTTTTGTGTTCTCTTTTTTTCAGAAGAAAGCAAATAATAAGAGTTCTACTTTGCAAGTACCCATGTGAAGTTATTTTGAACTATATTTGCTGAACTACAATTTTGAACGTAGACTTGCAAGGTGTGCTCATGTGTGGTTAATTTAATTTAACTCATCCAAATTTAGGAATTTTCATAATGTTTTGCATCATAGGGACTGTGCTCATATATCTTTATAAGCCAAAATGAGATGGGCTCATTTAATACAAATCCATCTCCGTTAGTGTTGAAGATTTATGGACAAGAAGTCCGTCTGCTGACCATAAATCCTTACCAGGGTAAGGATTCTGGGCTGGGCCAAATTGATTCTCTAAACTTCATGAGATCTTTTTTGGGGGCAGCTGGAAATGAGCATGGAAAAGAGCACACAAGACATCATGACAATCTTGTCCAAGCTTTCTGAAGAGGACAAAGAGGACCTTGGTGGATTGGTTGGGCTGCCCAAATCCCTGGTGGTCCATCAGTTTCACCCAGATGTTTCAGCTCGTAACAGAGCAACAGGCGATGGAGACTTTTTCCATTTACAGCAAAAAAAAAATCCCACAAACTTTCCAGAGTTTTCTCTTTCAATAAAGGAACTTTTAGTTTTGTCCCTGTCCAAATAGGTCAGTGGTGCCCTTTCTGCCATTTGCTCAATCTGTTCTGGGTAGTCCAGAATGTCTCCTTCGTTGTCCGTATCATCATGTTGGCTGCCTAGGGAAAGATCAAATAAGGGAGACAAAGCCAGCTGCTGCCTGACAGGCAGAGAAAAGAAACCAAGGAAGGGACATTCCTAACTTCTCCCACTGTGCAAGATATTGTGGCAGATCTGTACATTGACTGGGTGGGAACCAGATTTCACAAGGAACAGGGTTGAAGGTAAGCCAGCTCCTTGGTGGCACTTTCCCATGAAAAGTGTGGCTCTGTCACAACTTCTGGATACAAACTGACCGTGAAGAATGACATTTAAGGCAAGGCATGCCTTTCCACTCTTTTTTCCAGGGGTGAATTCAGAAACAGGAGTGTCCTAGGAAATACATTACAGCCATGGGTGCAAGTAAGTCATAAATATATTCCGTAGAGCAGCAGCTTGTTTTCCTGATTGTTCCTTCAGTTATAGGCAAGCAATGCTGGTTTTTGAAATAATTAAAATAGTTGTGGACAGAGTCGCTGGGAGTTGGCAGCAAACAAATGTAATAATAAATACAGTTCCCCAAAAGATCTAAAGGTGGGTGTTGTCCATTCATTATAATGTTATATCTCCCTCTGTGAGAAGAAGCATTTGAAACATACCACTGCGTAAGTTGCAAGCAGAAGCTGCAGCTCCTGGAGAGATGGCAAAATCAATGGATTTCTGTGTTTTCAGTGTTCTGGTGACTGGATCTGATCGAGGGATTGGTCTGGGTCTGGTGAAGAGATTTCTGGAGCTGCCCTATCCACCCAAATGGGTCTTTGCTACAACTCTTGATCTGGAAGGAAAAGAAACCGAGGTAAGAATTAGTTAGTACAGGATGGGTTGGAAATAGTGATTCAGAATTTGAACTGAGGCTGAATGTCAACCTTGCATTTTGAATATCCCAGGAATATTCTGACACACGTACACTTATACATCAATTATATTCTTTCCTTTCGCAGCAGGCAGATGGAATTCCTTCTGTTTAAACCGTATAGAGTTCCCCTTTTCTTTTTTCCTTTTCCTTAAATTCTATTGAATTTAAATTCTATAGAATTTCCTTAAATTCTATTAATTCTATCTTGGTTATTATGTATTAATTTTTCTCACTGCATAATCCCCGTTGTTTCTTCTTCTCTATAGCATAATTTGTTTCTTATATTCAACCAAAAATATTTTTTTAAAAAAACAATGCCATTCAAAGCAGAGGAATAGAGTTAAGTACAGGAAAATATCAAGCAAAATAAATTAAGGCATAATGCAAAAGGTAAGTGAGACAGTGAAAAGAACATGTAATTAAATCTACTTCATATCAACAAAATCTATTACATCTCTCTATGAATTTTTTTGATCGCATCCCATGGGCAAGCTCTGCCATAAATACTCTGCTTCATGCATTATATTCCTAGAAAACAAAATGTGAGTAGATCAAGTTGTTTGTCCACCAATGGGCTATTTTGCTCCTAATTGTCCAGATAAAGATTGAATAGATAAGCTATTCTACAAGATAAGACTCAGAATTCAAGGGTGAATTCAGGACTGAGCCATTAATTTTATAGTGTGGGGGGGGTCCCCTTAAAAAGCTTTGAATCTACAGTAGAGTGTAGAGGGTTTTGAGGGGAGCAATATATGGTTGGGTTGGGTTAAGTTGAATGGATTAAGATCCTAAATTGCATTAAGCTTTAATTTAGTTCCTTAAATTTTGTTTCATTCAGAAAGACTTGTTACACATCTAATGAAGCAGAAATCACACTTCATTCCTGCTTTTGAGATTGTCTTCCTTGGCATCCAGCTCATATCATTCTCTGTGAATTTTAACTCACAGAACAATCTAAGATCTTTTTTCTCTCTCCAGGAACTAAGAGAGTTGGCTTGCAAACATCCGAATCTGGTGGTATTGCAATTAGGTAAGTTTGAAGAGCCATGTGAAAATGGGACAAGTTTGGTATTAGAGGAATGTCCAGAGCAACAAAATTCAACGTTATTCTCAGAACTAACCAAAGCTGTAAACATCATTGGTTGGGTTCATGAAAGTCAGCTTCCCAGAGAGAAGAGAATTTAACTTACATGCCTCCACATGTTAGAATAGCATGTGAGGATGTTCTGAACAACTAGGTCTCATGGCAAGTATCTGCAATTACAGGCTGTTCGATTTGAAGAAAGACTCTGCGACTTTGGTGTTGAAAGACTTCACATATATACTGTTGATATGATCCAATGGTTAAACAATAAACTCAGTTGGTGGTGGTGATGGTTGTGGCTTGGTTCACAGTGGTTACTTTGAGTTGGGGTAGATTGTTGTGTGACCACCCCGCCCCCCCAGTTAAATAAAGATAAACTGCTTCCCCTTCCAAGAGGTGGGCAGTCAGATAAAGCTCCATGCATGGGCATCTGACATAAAGGAACATCTGCACCTCTGCTTTGAGAAGGGAAGAGACGGTACACAGCAGTGCTTGTCAAAATTAGCAGCTTTAAGAAATGTGGACTTCCAACCCTCAAACTGAACGCCAATCTATTCCAAGAATCTGTAAACTAATCTCTTTTCAGCCCTGATAGATTGCCCCTGATTATATATCAGGCAAACTTTATATTAGTTCACAGGGTCCAGGAAGACCTCATGTGCATCTTTATATTTTAATTGTTTTATTCAATTTCTATAGTCGCCCATCTCAATGCAAGTGATTTCAATTGTCAGTCTGGGGTTGAGTGTTGGAGAAACAGAATCAGTTGTGAGTTTGTGCTTTTGGTTATAAAGCCACGATTTGGATATAGTGTGTAAAAACCATCTGAGTTTAGCGCTCTGCGGGAGTCAGTTCAGAGCAGAGAAACTAGGTCGACTTGTGTGATCATAAAAGTTCTTTCTTTGAAGTTTGAAGGTGGTTAGTGGTGTGAAGAGACACCAAGACACACTGTGGTTTCAGGAAGCTTTTGCCTTGCAATTAAAGAACTTAATGTTGCTGATGTTTCCATAACCTTTGTTAAGGCTGGATTCCCCAACGGGTGTTAAGGAAAACAAACTAAACAGAATGTGCAGCGAAGTCAGATAGGAAGACAGGTAAATGTGTGAGATAAGTTTTCTAGTTAACACGCAGTAAAAATACAGATACGCTTGTGCTATCAAAAATATTGTTTATTCCATTTAAGAATTATAGCATAGTCAAATAAACGGTCCATTAGTCATATATCAATTTCAGTCAAGTCTTGTCGGGGATACTCTATTTGCAAAATCCGTGTTGAATAGCCAATGTCAGTACACTTACAATAAATCAATCCAATCTTTATTTTCTCTCCGTTGAGAAAAATCAACACTCCTTCTTCTCTCCCCTTTCCAGCAAGAACGCAGTCATCAATCCATCAAGTAATTAGGGATCAGTAAGCCAGAGAGAGAGAGCTGCATTGCCTCGCTTCTTATATAGTGCTTTTACAACCACACCCTTAATTACATTCTTGTAGTTAAAGTTACACACACTTTAACTAACAAACCATGATACCATATTTATTATTTTTACCCAAACCAGTTAGGGTAAACAATGTTATCCCTAACATTCTCCCCTTTTGGGTAATAATAATAATATTACAATAATATAACCATTTACACCTTTAAATCATAATTGTCACAACTCTCTTTAAATTTTACAACACCTTGAGCTTTTGTAAACTGGTCTGCAATATTTTCTTCTGTTATGCAGTACTCAAGTTTAATTAGACCATTTTTCACAGATTCTCTAACATTTAAGTATCTTAAATCAGTATGCTTTGATCTAGTCTTTACAGCAATATTAGTAGCTAATTGTATAGCTGCCTGGTTGTCCTCATATACAATAATAGAATCTTTAACAGTTATACCCATGTCTAATAATAATTGTTTGTACAGAATTAAGTCAGTGCATAGTAATGACAGACATGAAAATTCTGCTTCCATCGTTGACAAGCTAATATGCTGTTGCCTGATTGACCTCCACCCTATTAGTGTCTTACTAAATAATATAGCCATCCCAGATGTTGATTTTCTAGTATTTATGTCAGTTGCAAAACTTGCATCTGCATAGGCACTAAGAATCAAATCACCTTTTGGCTCTAGATACAATGCATGATGCATTGTTCCTTTAAGATATCTTAAAATTCTCTTTAGTGCTTGCCAATGACATTGATGTGGATCATTATTAAATTGTGCCAGCTGATTAATACTATAAGCTATATCTGGCCTAGACCAATTGCTAATATATGATAAGCTACCAATCAAAGATTGATATATGGTCTTATCAAATTTGGGACTTTGAGCATCAATTTTGCAAATTTCCTGACTCATTGGAGTCTTTGCAGGCTTACAAAGTTCCATTTTATACAATTTAATTAATTGGCAAATTTTATCCTCTTGAGATATCTTAAATCCTTTTGTGGTTTTGTTAATTGTCAATCCTAGATACTTTTTGATTTCACCTAAATGCTTTAATTTTATCTTTTTGGCTAATAATGAAATAATCTCAGTAGCTTCATTATTGGTCTTAGTAATCAAAGCAATATCATCTGTAAATAATAACAATAATGACACCGTTCCATTATTTTCTCTTTTAAACATACATGGATCTGCTAAACCAGATTTAAACCCTATATTGTTTAATTCTTTCACAATATATTGGTTCCATTCATAGCCAGATTGTTTCAATTCATATAAACTCTTCTTGAGTTTCCAACAATCATTGCTATTTACTTTATTATCATTTATACCAACCGGTTTTTTCAAATATATTGTATGCTGCAATGGTGCATGCAGATATGCAGTTTCTACGTCTAAATGGTTAACTATATAATTATTCTTAGCTGCCCATACTAAAGCGGCTCTTAAAGTTGTAGCCTTAAGATTTGTGCAAATACCTCATTATAATCAAATAGATTTTGGTTAAATCCTTGTGCTACTAATCTAGCCTTATAAATTACTTTCCCATTATTTCCAGTCTTTACTTTGAATATCCATTTGCACCCAATGGATTTTTCTCCTGGAGGTAATTTGGTTTCTTCATAAACCTTCATTTCCTTTAATGAATTTAACTCTTTTTCCATTGCCTTTTGCCAATTCTCCTGATCCTTAGCAGGATACATCTTAAGTTCATCTATGCTAGTAGGAACTTTATTTACTTGGCAAACAATACTTGCCTGATACCTATCAGGTGGTTTAGTTATACGCGTTGTACGTCTAGGTATAACAGGACTTACGGGTGGACTTTCCTTTATTTCCTGTTCTTGACTATCTATCTCTTCTTGATCAATTATCTCCTCTTGATCTGGTTCTATTTGCTCTTCATGGACTTCTTCTTTAATTGGACTTTTCTTATAACTAGTCTTTTCCTTCTGCCTCTTATAGGGTTCTATAATAATATCATTATCTGAATCTTGCTCTAATCTATTCCATCCTATATGTTCTAGGAATTGTGCACTAGCACTGCAGTATACTCTAGATATACCTGGTTCCCAGAATTTATAAGATCTATGGTTTGCTTGATATCCAACAAAAATTAATCTTTTAGCTCTACGTTGTCCTTTGTGCCTGAGTTGTGTAGGGATATGCACCCATGCTGGTGCACCAAATGTGTGAATATAACTCAAATCAGGTTTCCTACCATGCCACAGAGTGAATGGTAATTCACCTGTTGTTGAATTAACAACATTGTTTAATATGTGATTCCCACACATTATAGCTTCTCCCCACAAATTGTCAGGTAATCCAGAATCAGATAACATTGTCCTTCCCATTGATTGCAGTGTTTGGCCTCGTCTCTCTATAAATGCATTATGTTGAGGCCTATATGGTGCAGACTTTTTATGTTGAATACCTGCCATACTAAGTCTATTTTGGAATTTATTATTTGTAAATTCCGTACCATTATCTGTTATAAGAGTTACTAGTTTCTTTTTAGTTTTCCTCTCTGCAAATTTTAACCAATTAAAGAAATTTGTATACGTTTCAGTTTTTCTCTTCATTAGAAAACAGAAACCATACCTAGAATAGTGGTCCATTATGCTTAATATGTATCTAGCACCACCTACACTTGGCTTTTTAGGACCTATTATATCGGCAAATACTACCTCTAAAGCCTCTTTGGTAGTAAATCCATCAAATCTATTTGCCGGTATAACTTTGCTTTTGTTTTGATTACAAGCAGAACATTGCAAATACTTATTACAAGGTTTCAAACTTATTCCTTTAGATAGTTGAATCATGTTAATCATGTTAAATCATGTTAATCATGTTAAAATTTAAATGACCTAGCCGTCGGTGTAACAAGTGAATACATTCATTATGAGGTTTCTTATTATCATAAATTGTGTTAGCCACCTCTAAACCATTATCATTTAACACATATAAGTCACCTCTTAACGTTGCAGTAATTTTCTTACCTTCTTTTTCAATTAAACAAGTATCTCCCCTAAAGGTAACTATGTATCCTAATCTAACCAACATTCTAACTGAAAGCAAATTAAATTTAAGTTGAGGTACATATAACATTTTTACGTTCTCATTTATATAAGAACAATGTGCAATACCTTCACCTTTTGCTTTAATTTTCCAGCCGTTTGCCAATGAGATATGCTGTGAACTCATGGACATTTTTACAAATTTTTTGTTATCATTTGTTATACAGTGGGATGCACCACTGTCAACCACCAATAAATTATTATTTACAACTCCATTACTATACATTGCTAACTCATAATTCTTATTTCTTCTTTGTTGGCTTCCAGTATTCTGGCTTGCATTCTGGCGTTTTGATTTCTTACAAAATCTTGCAAAATGTCCTCTCCCCCCACAATTAAAACACTTTTTAATTGCGTATGCAGTAGGAGATTCATTATTTTCCTTTTGAGGTTGCTCCCTCCTTAACTGATCTCT
This sequence comes from Notechis scutatus, assembly GCF_049901735.1. Lineage (NCBI taxonomy): Eukaryota > Metazoa > Chordata > Lepidosauria > Squamata > Elapidae > Notechis > Notechis scutatus. The sequence continues at coordinate 10,802,929 of NC_142017.1, read as the reverse complement.
TTCAAGCCTTCTTCTGGCCTCTTCAATCAATCTGCCAGTGATATCAGTTAAAGTTAGGCTTTCGTTAGGCAATATTTCAAGGGAAGTTACGTAGTCATCAAAACTTTCGTCTAATGAAGATAGAATTATGTAGACCTGGTGTAGCTCAGAGAAAATTAACTCCTTCTCATGAAGTTCTTGGAAAATGTTTTTCATAGTATTCAAATGACTCAGCATATCTCCATTCTTTTGGAGATACGTGCGGAAAAGCTTCCATGTTAGATTTATGTGAGCACCAACGTTATCTCGAACATAAATCCTCCTCAGTTTTTGCCAACACCCAACAGCAGTTTTCTCTCCACGTATATGAACAAGTTGCTGATCAGTTAATGTTAGTCCTATGATGCAAAGTGCTTGTTCATTTTTCTGTTTAAATTCTTCTATCTTTTGACTATCTTCCTCATCTTCAGGATCCCATTCTTCTACGTTTGGTGGGTTTTCAATTATGTTCCACAGACCTTCTCTTCGTAGAAGTAGACTACATTTCATAGACTATGAAACATAGTTTGTTCCATCCAGCTTGGATATAAGGGACAAACTTTGTAGACTGTCTTGTGCCATGTTTCACTATATGGATATAAAACTTATAATTGATAAAACACAGCTGTCTGTTTACTGTAACGTGTAACAATACAAAATCTCACTTTTTACATAAACCTGTTTTTATCCTAGTTAAACTGACTTTGCACTCTCTCTGGGCCCATAACCAGTGTTAAGCCTGGATTCCCCAACGGGTGTTAAGGAAAACAAACTAAACAGAATGTGCAGCGAAGTCAGATAAGAAGACAGGTAAATGTGTGAGATAAGTTTTCTAGTTAACACGCAGTAAAAATACAGATACGCTTGTGCTATCAAAAATATTGTTTATTCCATTTAAGAATTATAGCATAGTCAAATAAACGGTCCATTAGTCATATATCAATTTCAGTCAAGTCTTGTCGGGGATACTCTATTTGCAAAATCCGTGTTGAATAGCCAATGTCAGTACACTAACAATAAATCAATCCAATCTTTATTTTCTCTCCATTGAGAAAAATCAACACTCCTTCTTCTCTCCCCTTTCCAGCAAGAACGCAGTCATCAATCCATCAAGTAATTAGGGATCAGTAAGCCAGAGAGAGAGAGCTGCATTGCCTCGCTTCTTATATAGTGCTTTTACAACCACACCCTTAATTACATTCTTGTAGTTAAAGTTACACACACTTTAACTAACAAACCATGATACCATATTTATTATTTTTACCCAAACCAGTTAGGGTAAACAATGTTATCCCTAACAACCTTGTTTATTCCTTAGATGTTACTAAACTTGAAAGCATCCAGGCCGCTCAGCAAGAAGTGCAGAAATGTGTTGGGGAAGGTGGCCTGACCATCCTATACAACAATGCCGGCATTTGGACCCTCAACGATCTGCAAACAGAAAATGCCAAGAATATGATGAATGTTTATTCTGTCAATACCATTGGTCCATTACAAATGAGCCAGGTTCGTTTAGGAACAAAACACCTTTCAATCAAAGGAAGACTTTTAATAAAAGAGAAAAAAAAGATTGAACCATTGAATTCAGTATAACTCAGGGGCTTGGTACCACTGTGCTGCTCAAACCCTAGAAATTGTATATTGATTTGCAAATTAGGGGTGTGGTTTTTTTAGGGAGTGTTGGAATATAGCAGTTTTCCTGGGTGTGTTCAGATTATGATGAGTCTCTGAAGGTCCCCTTGGAAAAGAGACAGAAGACCTTTCCCAGACATTGTACAGCTCCTTTCCTTAGAAATGACTGCAGCTCCTTCTCTTTTCTTCTCTCTACAAGGCATTCCTACCCCTGCTGAAGAAGGCAGCCCGGAGACGCCCATGTCAAGGGCTGAGCAGCAGCAAGGCAGCCATTATTAATATGAGCAGCATTTTGGGTTCAATTGAACTTATGGCTTTTTGGGACCAATATCAAGTAGTTGGACACCGCTGCTCTAAGGTATCTTGTGAGTTCTTTTATGTGGACCTGCCTGCAGGTATTGGGACCTCCTTTTTCACCCATGGGGGCATGTGTCCATGCTTCTGTGTCCCTGATAAATATGCATATTAATCCATTGCTGAGATGCAACCCTGTGTGGTGTCCCACTTCTGGGTCAGCAATGATGCTTTATTGCTGTCATCTGTGCTCTTCTACAAGCAGTTTCCCCAGTTTTGATGCAGGAGTCTTGTATGAAAGCCCTCCCTTCCACTTTTGAGCTCTTCCTCAGAAGAACTTGGTTCAAATTCAGTAGGAAAGGATTCTTTGAAAAAGAAAACTCATTTAGTTTTGGAGAATGGTTTACCTCTAATGTAAGGACTGAGATAAAGAAAAGAGAAAAGGTAAGTTGAGCAGGTTGTTTTTGTACAACCAAAATGTTACCACTTTCATTTATTGTATAAAAGTCAACTGCTCCTCAGGAACAATATAAAAAATTTATCAGTGGGAATGTTTGTCTTGGGATGGTGCAAATAATTATTTGCAAAAAGCAGCTCCATTGGTACCTTGGTACTCAACTTCTTTGAAACTCATCAAATTGGTGCTCAATGTATTTTGACATGAAAATTTTGTCCTGGTACTTTCATTTGTTTAGTACTAAAATGCACAAGCTAGAACATGTCGGTGCCAGTTGTTTTGTGACTCATTACATTAATCCTTATGGAAAAAAATTGTTTGCTGCTCATCATGATTAACCGAGGTACCACTCTATTTAATGGGATATTGTTTTGACAGACCGAACAGGTTATTAAGCCTGACACATATTTTGCTTGCATGAGATGAAGAATAATTAAACATTTTCACTCTGGTGTGACCTCAAGGAATTTTTCAGTTGATTGCTGATGCGCCTCATGGACCTTTCCAGGACTGTGTAACATTTTTATCTCCACTTTATCCTTCCCTTTATTCCTTCAATGCATTTTCCCCTCATAGTCTTATTTCCTTATTGTTATAGGCTGCTCTAAACATGCTCACCAAGTGTCAGTCTCTTGGATATTCAGCCGATGGTATCATGACTGTGGCCATCCACCCTGGATCTGTTAATACTACTAACAACTCAGGTGTAAGTTGGAAAACCAATAAGGGAGAATATTTGCAGTTCAGGGTTGAAGTGAGAGGTCCTTGGTGCTTTTTGAACTTGGTTGTTTTCTTGTAGATGTTTCATTACCCAACTAAGTAACATCATCAGTGCTAGGGATGTTGTTCTCTAGTACTGATGACTAGCATTGAGGATGTTGCCTAGTTTGGTTAATGAAATGTCTTCAAGAAAACAACCAAGCTCAGAGATCACCAAGGACTCCTCAGGACATAGGAAAATATAGAACACATTCAGTTATCTATGAATCAGCATAGACAGACATTTTCAAAGACATATGAATGATAAAGGAGAATATTTATAGGTCAAGTTTGAAATGGAGATCCTTGGTGGTCTATGAGCTCGTTTGTTTTCTTGCAAATATTTCATTACCAAATTAGGTAATAGCAGTACACTGATGATGTTACCTAGTTTGGTTAATGAAATGTCTTCAAGAAAACAACCAACCTCAGAGCGCACCAAGGACCCCACATATATGAATGACTTAATGATGAGTCTCTGAAAGTTTTGGTATTTTGATTATTTGGGTCTTTAGTGCTTTGTTTGATGAAATAATGTGCTAGTATAAAAATAGACACATCAACTATGTCTGTTAAAGTTACACTACATGTTGAATTACAGCACTGAATGAGAAGTAAAGATAGTGAAGGAGCAATAACTTTAAGCGAACAAACTGAACAATCTTCCCTTATAAAAGTTAAAATACATTTTCTCTTAAAAGGAAATCTACTAAATCTAAACTTCTCATCTTTGAATTTCTTCTACTGGTGATTCTGCCTATTTGCAGAGCGCTCTTTCTATAGGAAAGCATGGGCTTATATACAAAATGTCAAGGACTCTGTCCATGCCATACATGAGATTCAAAGCAGGATTGACACATTTGTTTTGGAAATCATAACAGCAAAGCAAGTTCCACTTTGCAAATATTAGAAGTAAGTGGATGAGGCCTGCTCATTCACGCTCAACCTAACGAACCCAAATTTAGGGATTGACATGATGCTTTGCATCATCACCCATCACAGGGGCTGTGCTTGTACAAGCCAAAATGAGGTTGGTCTGTTTTAGAGTTGAACATTTATGTCAAGAGGTCCAACTGCATTCTGCTGATCTGTTTAGGGGAGGGTTCTGGGCTGGCAGGACCGATTCTCTATGTTTCACAAGATCCTTTTTTTGTGGCAGGCGGATATCAGCGTGGAAGAGAGCACACAGGGCATCATGACTGTGTTGTCCAACCTTTGTGAAGAGGACAACGGGACCTTTCTGGATTATTTGGGTCAGCGACTTCCCTGGTGATCCATCAGTCCCACCTTAACATCATGGACATATAATAAAGTGAGGAGAAATAAATAAATAAATAAATAAATAATTGAATGGCATGAAAATCTTGGTTTTGTTTTCTCTTTCTTTCGGAAGGATTTTTTAAAATTAATATTTAATGTTTAATGTGAGAAGATGAAGAATTAAACCTTACATCAAACCTGTACCATAATCTATTAGTTGCCAATACTTTTTTCACAACATATACCTTAAACATATCCCTATAAACACATATATGCAATCAACACACACATACACATATGCAAAAGAAGAGAGAAAAGCAAAGTAAAAGAGAAAAGAAAGATAATTAAAAAAACAAGAATCAGAAAAAAATAAGCAACTTCCAACCATCTTTTCAACAATTATAAACCAACTCATTGTCCTTCTTACCTCTTCAATATATTACAAAATCCCTTATTCCATTCTTTTTTTAGTCATCAAATCCAGAATTCATTATTATTTCATTTTTTGCCATTTCCATCAAAAATGTCCACAAGGTTTCCAATGTTTTATAAAATTATATATTGTTTTGTACTTATCCAGACAGGTGAGTTTTTCCATTTCTGCCAGAGTTGCTATTTTTACATTCCTTTCCTCTATTGTGGGTGTTTCAGTATTCCTCCATCATTGTGCATGTTACAATCTTGGCAAAGCCACGAATATACCTGTACCTGAAATGAACAGGAGAGTAATTATTTGCCACTCCTTCCAGGTAGGAAAAAGGAACTTCTTTCATTTGAACTTTACATCTGGTCGTTGTTTTAAGGGCCCTTCTAGGCTGGATGTTTCAAGAAAGGAAATAAGCAAACCCAAAGTTCTTTTGAGGGCACCGAACTACAGTTTAGGTGAAATGATTTTTCCCTGACTTCCAGAGCTTTTAAAACCTGTCAAAGACTTTTGTCTTGTGGTCTCCTTATGGGGAGCCACTGTATGGAGTACTTTTGTTGTGGAAAGACAGGCTATTAAGATTTTTCAACAGTTTTAGAAGGGAGTGTGCCGTATTCCTTATTATAGTCCTTCTAATGAAAGGAAGAGATATTTGAAGGAAGTGTTCCAAGCAAATTGGAAGCAGAAGCTGCAGCTCCCGGAGAGATGGCAACATCACTGAATTTCTGCGTTTTCAGCGTTCTGGTGACAGGATCCAATCGGGGGATCCGTCTGGGTTTGGTGAAGAGGTTTCTGGAGCTGCCCTATCCACCCAAGTGGGTCTTTGTTACAACCCTCGATCTGGAAGGAAACGAAACGAAGGTGAGAATCACCTAATCTAGCAGGTACAGTAGTTATTGTGTTGAATGGAGGTTGGAATGACCTCCATGCAAGTCCTCAGTTGGCCAGGGTGCTCACAGGTGATTAGGGGCCTCCTGTTTATCCCCACACCTGCTTGTTCCCAAAGGTTGTTGTTGGGGAGAAAAGAACTGAAGGTACCATCTACACTAACCAAGCTTCCAGATGGAAGACAGAAGAAAGTGTGACCTTGAAAACTGAGTAGCAAATTACCCAAAAGATTTACATCACAATTAATTATCTTATCCTGTAGTGATGGCAGAGATGAGCAAGCTGGCCAGATTGTCCTCTGCAGCACAGGATATGGTTTCTCCAATTAAGAAAATCAGAGGTAGCACTGAGATGTGGACTGTTTCTTGGGGACACTATGGATTCACACATTATGTTAAGCTTCAAAGTGGTTTGTTTCCATTTGTTTTATTGGAGCTGTAATATTGCACAGCTGCCATTTAATGAAAAAGACCCTTCGTACTTTTCCTGGTTGGTCCACTTTTTAATATTATTCTTTTTAGAATCTTGCTCAGCTTGTTACTTGCTCCTGGTATGTATAATTACAAGTTTTAATTCCTTAAGGTTTTGTTTTGTTCAGCTAGTAAAATTCTATAGCTGCCATTTAGTAAAGAAGAAAGTGTATACCTTGTTTTTTTAAATATCGACGTCTTTAATATCCTGCTCAAATTATTATCTGCTTCTTGTACATAATTGTGAGTTGTAACTGATAATAAGGTGCCCTATGATCTTTTATTTCTCCTCTAGGAGATGAAAGAGTTGGCTTGCAATCACCCATATCTGGTACTGTTGCAGTTAGGTAAGTTTCAAGGAGCCTGCGCAAATAGGACACATTTTGTTCTACACAAATGTAGTATGTACTACATAAATGTAGTATGAATCTAGAAGCCATTCTTGGAACTAACATGACTTGCAGAGTCACTCGTGGTAAATCCAGATAGTGACTCTGCTGGATATTTTTTAGGGTTTGGCTGGTTTGGCTACTGATTTTGTGGTATTTTTTAGGGTTTGGCTAGTATGTGTCATGTAAATGATGGCAGTTGTGTAGTTTGTCAGTTAACAGAATGAGTTACAGCCATAAGCTCTGGGCTACAAAATACCGATGAGAATGACATGTCAGGAACGAGAGAAAGAAAACTGATGAAGATGTTGAGGCTCTAGATAGAGTGCAGAGAAGAGCAACAAAAATGATGAGGTGACTGTAGGCTACAACATATCAAGAATGGTTGCTGGAATTGGGTATGTCTGGTCCGATAAAAAGAGGGACTAGAGGTGACATGATAGCAGTGTTCTGATATTTCAGGGATTGCCACAAAGAAGAGGGAGCCAAGCTATTCTCCAAAGCCCCTGAGGGCAGGACAAGAAGCAAGATGGAAACTAATCAAGGAGAGAAGCAATCTGGAACTAAGAAGTAATTTCCTGACAGTTAGAACAATTAACTAATGGAACAACTTGCCTTCAGAAGTTGCGAATTCTCCAATACTGGAAGTTTTTAAGAAGATCTGTGTCACAATTGATCTTTGATCTCACTAATCAAATCCAACTACCGATAACAGATTTTGTTTCAGCTCTGCTTGGAGCCCAGATTTTAAGAATGACTGGGTGTGTGACCTTAAACTTCTTATATTTAGACAATATCATTTGCACTAGATGACCTCCAAGGTCCCTTCCAACTCTGTTAATATATATATATATACACACATGTTTCGGCAGAATCTCATCTGCCATCATCAGGCATCATCACAATACAGAAGCCTGATGATGGCAGACACACATACACACATATACATACACATATACATACACATACACATACACACACACATACACACACACACACATACACTGAAGGGACTAAATACCAATGTCATTACTCCTATTATGGAAAATTATCCAAAGAGACTGTTTTTCCAGAGATTTGGAAATCTTATTGTTGGCCTTATATTATGTGTGTGTGTGTGTGTGTGTGTGTGTGTGTGTGTGTGTATCATGATGAGCCGCACCTCACATCTGCTTCAGGCTTGGTAAGAAACAACACCATTTTTGTCAACTACCAGTTGCAGGAGTCAGGTAGAGTTTAATGCCCCCAATAAAACTCATTATCAACCTCAGGCAGTTGCCTTGGATTCTTTTTTACTTTGCTTGTCTGAAGATGGTCACAAAAGGTGCAACCGTCATAAAAATGAGTCAGTTGCCAAGCATCCAAATTTTGATCATGTGATCATTGGGGATGCTGCAGCGGTGGTAAGTTGTCATTAAAATGAGGACCCAGATTGTTTAGAAATTTAGAGATTTATGTAAAGCACTGTAAAGTGGTGTATAATATAAATCTAAGTGCTAAATGTTATTGCTACCAGTATATCCTAAGAAACCCGGAATATCCTAAGAAATAAGTTCTCAGACAGTCCTTTGGACATCAAGTGCGGACTGATGGAATTAAAGCACTGAAAGATAAATTAAAATGAAACATTTTGCAGGTTGATCTATCCTTTCTCCGCTAGCAGGAGCAGGAGGGAAATCCCACACCCCTTCCATTTTGTTTGACATCCCCTCAAGAGCCCTGTGAAGTATTTTGAAAGTTGTGGCTAGAAATCAGTAACAACATGGTTTTGTAGGGTGGCAGATCGCCTCCTGCTGCCCACTGTGAGTTAATGTTGCCTTCTGCAAAATTTAAACGAAGTTTATAAGGAAAACATAAAGTCAGCGTGGCATGTAAATCAGATTGGCAACACCTATAATGGAAAAGAAAAACATTTGAAGGGAATCTTGAAGCATTCAAGAAGAGATTTATTGGATTGTCAATTTGTCAGAAATGGTGCATGGTCTCCTGCTTGGGGGAGGGAGGTGGGGTTGGACTAGATGACCTACAAGGTCCCTTCCAACTCAGTTATGTTATGCTATATTGGACACGGAAGCTGTCAGTGGGGTTCCCTCTCATTGTGAAACACGAGGGAGGGAGGGACGCAGCTCCCGCCGCCCTCTTTGTCCTGGCTCCGCCCCGCGCGTCGGCGCACGCGCAGAGCGCTCCGCCCTCCTGAGATGGGGGGGAAAGAGGAGGTGGCCGGCCGGAGCGCGCGCCGCTCGCGAGAGGGGAGGCGTGCGCGCCGCCGCGGGCGTCGGGGGCGAGCCAGCGCGGAGCCGGCCGAGTCGTCGCGGCCCGTCTTCGCTTCTTCTCCGTCTCCGGCCGAGCCCGCGCGTTGAGAAGGGCAAGGAAGGGACGCCGACAGACGGGAGGTGGGTCCTGGGGGGGAAAAAGGGAGAGGAGCGGGGTGGGGGCCGGGATCTCTTGTCAGGTAGCCGTGTGAACGTGCGTGCACGCATTGGCGCGTGTATGCGTGTTAATGTCTGTGTCCCACCTCCCTCTGTGATCTCCATGTGCCTCAAGGGCGGACAGATGTCTCAGTCTGGACTTTTGTGCCGACACGTGTCTGTGCACGCGTGTGTGGATGAGCGTTTGTAATAACCCAGGTGTGCCTGTGGGTTTGACGCTGCCATTTAACAGGTCAGGGATCCCTCGGACACCAAAGAAGGACCTGCCTCTGTCTAAGCCGCCACCCTCACACATGCATCGCCGCCTTCTTGGGGAGCCCTTAATGCAAAGCACCCCAATGAGTGGCAGGGGTCCTACAGATCCCCACAACCCCACCCCGGTTTTGCAGGGGTTGCTATCCAGGGCATCCGTCTGAATGAGCCAGATCCTGTTTTACAGCGCAGACCCCTTCAGTCTGCAACGGCGATAATAATCAAAGATCTTGATCCATTCCAGCCTGGCTTCCAATTGGAGTTTTTGTCCCCAAAGTCTTCTGATTGTTTTCAGCCACGGATATAAAACAGATGGATGGACCCAGGTAGCAAGTGGCCCTTCGACTCCTCTTTGTTACCTCCTTGGCTTTGCAATCACCTTTGTTACCTTTGTTCCTTGGCTCTGGAATTCTCTCTAGGTTGGACCATGGAGTCAGGGAAGGGCCGTGGCTTGGCTCATGTTTGAGAGAACAGAGTTTAAAAAGCGACGGGTTGTGTAGAAGGGAACCGTTTGTAATGTGGGTCCTTCGACGCTCCCCATATTTTTTGTAGCCACATGAAGCTCTGCTGGACGAAGGCCGTTGGCAGGTTGGCTTGAAATGTGATGAATGCAGTGGTGAGACATAGCTCCACCCTTCTTGGGTTACCTGGGGTCCAGAAAGAGATGGTGAGAATCTGAAACGGAACAGATCTATGCAGGCAGGCTTATTAGCCTCTGTGCTCACTCACACAGTAGCCAATACATATGCAAATTCATGAAAGGAAATGTTTGCAGTGCCTACAGGTAGACCTTGGCTTACAACAGTTCGTTTGCTGACTGTTCGAAATTACAACGGCACTGAAAATAATGACTTATAACCATCTTATAGCAGCACGCTGAAAAGCAGAGACATCCCCCTGCCAATAAAAGTGCGTATAGTCAAGGCTATGGTGTTCCCAGTTGCAATGGGAACAAAGGGGGCGTGCATAAGCGCACCAACGTGCCTACCGTCCCTTTCCTATTGTTTCTCTTATTCTTTTATCTTTCTTATATGTACCCATTTCATGTATTCACAACTATGTATACACTTATATTTATTATCTTGTAAACAATTGGCAAATCAAATAAATAAATAAAAATAAAATAAATAAATAAATAAATAAATGTATGGCTGTGAAAGTTGGACCGTAAGGAAGGCTGAGCGCCAAGGAATGGAGGCCTGGAGAAGACTCCTTGGACTGCAAGGAGATCCAACCGGTCAGGTCAGTCGTAGAGGAGATCAGCCCTGACTGCTCTTTAGAAGGCCAGATCCTAAAGATGAAACTCAGAGACTTTGACCACCTCATGAGAAGGAAGGACTCGCTGGAGAAGAGCCTAATGCTGGGAATGATTGAGGGTAATAGAAGAAGAAGGGGAATTAATTTTGTTTAATTAATTAATTCCCTTAACAAACGTGGTGAGAAAAGTCATGAAATGAGGCAAAACTCACTAAGCTATTTAAAATTTTGGGCTCAGTTGTGGTCGAACGTTTAGGGCTATCTCTATTGCATACGGGCAAGATTACTATTTAAAAGAATATAGAAAGGCAGTCAAGTAACTACCTTTAGGTTAAATAGGAAACTAGCAAATCAAACATGCATTTTGTGAATGATCCATTTCCCCCCCCCCCGCCCCCCTTCTCTTGTAGACGCGATGGATGAAACAAGATGCTGAAGAGATCCGCCAGCTCTTTGGGAGCTTTGCCCAGGGGCACTGGAGTGTGAAAGGAGCACAACATGAAAATGCTTCCCGGTGTCGGGGTGTTTGGGACCGGGAGCTCGGCCCGTGTGCTGGTCCCTCTGCTGAGAGCAAAAGGCTTCTCCATTGAAGCTCTGTGGGGGAAGACTGAAGAGGAAGCCAAACAGCTAGCTGAGGAAATGAACATTTCCTTCTACACAAGTCGAACAGATGATGTTTTACTGCACCAGGATGTAGATCTGGTTTGCATCAACATTCCCCCACCACTCACGCGACAAATAGCTGTGAAGGCTCTAGGTATGGTGTTTTTTCCCATAGCCAGTTTTGGGCATTGTATAAGATTTCAGTTTTCTCTTGGGTAGAAGCCAACTGGAAGACGGTCATGGTTGTTGAGTAATTAAGAGCAGAAAATTGAAAATTTCATCCTGGAACAAATTGTATCAGGGAACTGGGAATTCTGTTGTTAAAAAAATCTCATACCTGGTGAATTTTCAGTTGGTAAAGTAAAGGCCTGGTGTTTGTTTCTAACTACAAACTTGGAGGGCTATTGTTACTCCAAAAAGAACAGACCCCATGAATTTCCCATAGGAAAAATGGTCATACCACTGCATGCCTTGCAAATAAATAGATCATGGGGAACATACAGAAAAAAAATTATGCATAGAACATTTCCTGCAGAGGCTCGGATCCACATGGTGAGCTTGAAAATGATTAGGCTTTAAGGCAATTGTTTGTGCCCAGAAATATGTTTTATTTCAGGCTTTTGTGTTTGCAGGTACAATTTTCTGATAAACATATTTGCTTTTCCGAGAGTGAATTTGCATAGCAGATGCCACATATTAAACCAAAAATACCTTGGGAACAGAGGTCTTCTTTTCATTTTTGACAGCCAGCCAGTATTAATGCTATCCTGCTTTGTTTAAACCCAAATTACAGGTAGTCCTTGTTTAGCAACCACAACTGAAATTGACAACTTGATCATTGAGCAAAGGGTGGCTCAATGAAACTCTGGCTGTGTTTACAATCTTACTTCAGCTTTACAGACCTGTGAAAGTTGTAAATGTGAGTCTTGGTTGCATAGTTACTTTCTCATCACCATTATAACTGCCCACAGAAAGGACAACCTGTATTTCTTCATGGATTTATTTTGATTTATACAAGATAAAACTTTTCTATGTTTCAGTAACAATATTGTTGCACGGTCTTCTCCTGGGCAACACAGCAAAAAAATAGTTATGTTGATTGTTGAAGGAATATTCAGGACGATTTGCACAATCTTTTCCTAAGGAATATAGCAAAAAATAGTTATGTTTACTTTTGAAAGAGTATTCAGGGCAATTTGCTTGCCTGGGTGCATACAGGCAAAATTATATATTTCAGGAGCGTTATAAGCTGTTTTTAATTCTTGGCTTGACTTGGCTTTCGCTTTCTTCCGCGTGCAGTTCTCTGAATACAGACTTGTACTTCTTCCTACTCAAGATTAATTCAGCATTCCACCCTTGCTGCGTCTGGCAATATTTTCTGCCCAATGCCTGGGAGAACAGCCAGGTCTTCAAAGTCTTTCAGGCTGCCTCTGGGTTGCCTAAAACAGTGCAGCTCGGTAGCTGTTTCTCAGGGTATTTTTCACCAGCCTCATCCCTGCAAATTACAAGCGTTATTGTGGCTTGTTGGCCTATCCAGCACTATAAGAAAGAAGATTACTTAGTCATTTATATTCCTCTTAAATAAAACTGAAATAATGTCCCAGGCTTTCAGAACATAAATGCTTTTTTTTTTTTTTTTTTGCAGAAGTTAAAAAAGTGGCATTTTCTGTATATGACTGAATTGACTGTATATGTTCTGAGAAGTTCTAAGGGATAAAGTTATAAATAAACCAGCATGTTTCTGTAAATTTGCTAAGCACTGGAAATCTACAAAGACTACAACAACATCTTTAAACTTTAAATGATAGAATGAACAACTTCAGATGTTCCGGAAAAAAATAGAATTTTTAGTCACTGCATTTCTTGTTATCAGTCCATCTCGCTGCTATAACATGTATTACAAAAACAAGCAGACAAGTTCATTTTTCATGGATGAATTGCTAAAAATAACTTAACATTGCTTCCTGCTGAATTAACACAACCAGTTTAGGAGCATCTTAAGTACTAAAAAGATGTCAGGAGGAATATATAGAAAAAATATAAATGAAATGTGAGCACCTGTTACGCTGCGCCTTATCCTCCAATCTAATGGGAAACATGACAAATAGTATAGAGGCCTGATAATCCTTGCAGGCAGTAAAAAAAATGTAGATCATAGCAGAATGTAAAATAAAAACAAAGTAGTTGGACATTGGCTAGTTACAGCTGCCCTGCTTTCAAAGGCTTCGTTTTTCTCATTGTTTGGGTGTTGAATAAAAAGTCTCCAAATTAACCATTGGATAAACAATAGAAATAAGGAATTAAATAAATAAGGAATGTATGAAAGAGACATATACATAAGAACAAATAGGAGTATAAAATATGCACGGGAATAACAATTGAAATGTAAGCGCTGTCAAAATGGATTGTAATATACATAACACTTTCATTTTAAATATTTGTATTGCATTTTGTATTTTAATGTTTTAATTTTTCAATAAAGGTTTGTAAAAAAAATTTTTTAAAAAGTCTCCGAATTAAAATGCCGCCCTTTGTTTGCAGGAATTGGAAAGAACGTAATCTGTGAGAAAGCCGCTACCTCTCTTGATGCTTTTAGGATGGTCACGGCTGCTAGGTATTACCCCAAGCTCATGAGCATCGTGGGCAATGCCCTGCGCTTTCTACCCGCCTTTGTCAGAATGAAACAGTTACTCGACGAGCACTACGTCGGCAGCATCCTGGTCTGTGATGTGCGTGTGTACTGGGGGAGCCTCCTCAGCCAGAAATACAACTGGATTTGCGATGAGCTGATGGGCGGTGGCGGCCTTCACACGATGGGCACCTACATCATAGACTTGCTGACCCATCTCACAAGCCAGAAGGCCGAGAAGGTCCACGGGCTGCTGAAAACCTTCGTCAAGCAGAACTCGGCCATCAGCGGCATCCGTCACGTCACCAGTGACGACTTCTGCTTCTTCCAGATGCTGATGACCGGCGGCATCTGCAGCACCGTGACTCTGAACTTCAACATGCCCGGGTCCTTCGTTCACGAGGTCATGATCGTAGGCTCCGCGGGCCGTCTTGTCGCTCGCGGGATGGACTTGTACGGCCAGAAGAACGCAGCGGCCCAGGAGGAGCTGCTGTTTAAAGACTCCTTGAATGTCCACGCGGAGCTTTCCGAGAAGGAATTTGAAGACATCCCTCTTCTGTACCTCAAAGGGATGGTCTATCTGGTGCAAGCTCTCCGCCTTTCCTTCCAGGATCAGGAAGACCAGCGGACCTGGGATCCCAAACCGGTGGCCATGGCAGCTTCCTTTGAAGACGGACTCTACATGCAAAGTGTCGTAGATGCCATTAAAAGGTCCAGCAGGTCTGGGGAATGGGAAACAGTGGAGGAGATGGTGGAAGAGCCTGATGCTAATCAGAACCTCTGTGAGGCGCTGCAGAGAAATAACTTATAATGCAGATATTCCTGCAAAACAGAACAATTGGAAACAGAAGTGGGGTGGGGTGGAATGGAAGCAGAGGAAAGGAAGAAGGGTATGTGTGTGTGAAGGGTTTTTAATCTGGGAGAATTTTAAATGTGGCAGGTGTACGTGTCTTTGGTTACTTAAATTTAATAATTTGTGTATTGTTACGAAAACTTGAATTGCCAGTTGCACTCAGCGGACAAGGGCTCTGACCCCCCCCCATCCCCAAACAAGAACTTTTGGGGTGCAAAACTCTCTTCTCCGCCCAGCTCACGTATTAATGCAAGTTGAACATAATTGGCATGTAGTGCTAGAGAACGCCGATCGTTGTTTTTAAAATAGGAATTGGAAGTTATTTTTTTTTACAGCTCTTTTGAAATGGGAAACAGCTTCCCCAAAGGAATATAAGGAGTCAGATCTTTAGAGCTGGTTTTCAAAGAGGATTAGAAGAATCAGAAACAGGTGTCTCATTGCAGATACACAATATTTTGCTACAATTCAGGGACAAACCGGTAAAGATCATGTTCATTCCTTGGGTTTCCCCAACTTGGGTTTCAGTCTTTCAGTACTGAAGCATGGATCTGAGAAAGTTTGCATTGAATTATCCCAGTTTAGAACTCTATAGCTAGATGCTCAAGACTCTTTCCGGCTGTTTTTCAGTCTATCCGTGAAAGTAGAAATGAGGAAAAGATGATTGGAGCCCAAAGCCAAAAACAAGTGAAATGGGGAGTATATGTATGAGGATAACAAAAGAGACAGAGAGGATTTAGAATTAAATTCCTATATTCCTTCCCTTGAAAAAAGAACACATACACACCAAATCCTGCTTTTTGCATGAACAGGGTGAACTTGGAAGTGACTATCTAATTTGCATCATCTTCTTGAATGCCCTTGCTTTATCTGATCTGACAAAACACCCGATGGAATGCAGTTGCTGTTTGTGCATCTCAATGCTTCGTACCCTTGCTGGTACGAGGGTTGTGCAAGGCCCAATATTCTTTTCTGCCTTTTTTCCATGCTGCCCAATCCCACCAAGGTGGTTTCTTGGCCAAGCAAAAAAAAAAAACCCATGTGCTTTGATGGTGAGAATTTTCGGCTGTTTAATGAAGCAAGCATTAAGACTGTCCAAAGGAAGGGAAGCTGACCTTGAAAATATATCCGAGTTACTCTTTTAACTGTAATCTGGTAGGGCTTGGCATTTTTTGGAGACTATCCAAGATAAACAGTTTAGTGAATTGAAGCAAACTCTGGTTCCTTGGCCTTTCTCCCATTTTTTTTTTTATGCTGTAGGATCTCTGGAGGAGATTTTATCACCAGGACTCAATCTTAACTTTTTAAAACAACCCTTAACTTTTTAATGAAGGTCGTTTACTTGAATGTTATTTTATTTTTCTTACATTGTTTTCCTACTGGGTTTTAATCCTGTAAATTAAGATAAAGCATTAACAAGCGTGCCTCCGTTGTGTTCTTTTAAGTGATAGTCTATAATGGAAACTAAGAACAGATAACAATCAGTGACCAGATCAGCTGCTCTGCTTCCCCAGGGGGGGAAAAATCTTAATTATTTTCTTATCTTTGGTGACTTTGAAGCTATTTTTAGCTACCACGGCTAATTCTTATGATTAGCGGCTAAGTCTTATGATTAGCGTTTCAGTTGGACTGAGGAGGTCCAGGATTTATACAGCTTCTCGAGTAAACAAAAGGCAAGATCTTGAATGATGATTCCCCCACCACCACCAATTTCTCTTCCCAGTACAGGTAGTCCTCAACTTACAACAATTCATTTAGTGACCAAAGTTAACAGCAGCACTGAAAAAAGTGAC
This sequence comes from Notechis scutatus, assembly GCF_049901735.1. NCBI lineage: Eukaryota > Metazoa > Chordata > Lepidosauria > Squamata > Elapidae > Notechis > Notechis scutatus. The sequence continues at coordinate 10,786,525 of NC_142017.1, read as the reverse complement.
TTTCGACTGTTTTTCACACTACCATTGTAACATCTCCATGGTCACAATCCAATTTTAGATCCTTGGCAATTGACTCATATTTATGACAGTGTGTTAAACGTGAACCACACAGGCACATAAGATTTGATTCCAGGAATTCAGAGATCTGGCTTCTGAATTTTTTAAAGTGTATCCTCTTTATATACTTTCACATTAGGAGCAGTAGGAATTTTTTTTTTCCAAATACAACCTGATAAATAATACATCAAAATAATACTTCAAAATTTATTGCTTGCAAATGTGCAAAATAAGTACAGCTCCAGGTGGTAACTTCTGTTTATATTTTGCCTTACTCAAAAGAACTGATTTTCCGAAGTCATAAATTCCTCTCTTCCTTTTAAGGCAGAAAATCTGATTAAATAAGAACACTCGATGGCTTTGTCCTTCAGCAATAAGGAATCTCGCAAAATGCTGATGATAGAATTCTCTCTAAGAAATTCAAGATTCCTCAGATGTCTTTAGGGAACCTGTATTTGCCTTGATAGATTCCCCCCCAAAAAAAGTACAATCCAGTGATGGGAAAGTGGACAAAATAATTTAATTTGAAGTTTTCTTTGAGTAAATACATTTTATTGTCAAAGGACAATGTAGTCCACCACCCCATCTTTTAAGTCTTGTTTCCTTGTTTATTTTCAGTGAATTAGAATATCCTTTTCTTCCTTAATTCCCTCTGTAAGTTCACATCAGGATTCAAGGCTAAAAATATCATTTCTGTTCTCTGGGATTTCTTGTTCAACACATGGCCCTTGTGACATACATTTTGTATGGGAATCTCTTTAACTTTGTAAAGAGTAGTAGAGTATAAATGGTATGCACTTGAACCTGCAAAAGATACGTAAGAACATCCACGCCATCTATTGATGTTCTGGAAATGTTAGCCAAATGTTTTGGAAAACCCCAAAGCTAGGATGGATGGACAAAGTCCTTCCCAGCTGCTATTAAAAATGTATAGAAATTAAGGTTGTGTCATCCATAAGAAGCAGGTACAAATTATTTACTATCCTTGCTTGGACCAACTAACTCATAAGAGAGATTGCTATGGGAATAAAATGTGGGAGAAACCCATGTACATCTTGGTCATTGTGTAATTACTCAGAAATGTCCTAAGGGCTTGAGGAGGATCGAGATGATGATGAACAGCCTTTTGTGTATTTTTTTATACTCACTTTGGCACTAATTTACAGTATTTAGACAGGAGCAATTCCACTCCTGTTTAGACTGCCTCCATTTTTTCCTCTTATTTTACAGCAAGGAACAAGACAAATACTTACACTTTTTGACCCTGACTATAATGAACAAAACTTAAAAGAATTTGATGCTCCTCAGATGACCTTCAAGGAGCAAACTCCAGTTTCTGGAAGAAAAGCACCGTTGAGCAACGAGCTTGGCCTCCTATCAGATACGATTATTTGTTCTGCGGGGACAGGGGTGGGACTAGGTGAGCTGCACAGACGCTGAGCATCTTATCAATGTCCACTTGAGTAGACTTATCCACTTCTGTTTTCACCGCAGCTCCAGAAGTGGCACTCGGTAGACTCCTCAGTTCCCTGCCTTTCTCTTCTGCAACTGCTACAAAAAAACAGAGGATCAGTATGGAGTAACTTCTGACCTAGGTAGATAAGCAAAGGCAATGGTCGCAAACAGAGTGGCTTTTTGAGTTCCGTAGCATAGATATTTCAAACTGCATCATAACTTCAGACTTTTTGAAAAAGGAAAGACATAGATTTCACATCAAGAATAGGTTTAGCCAATCACTAAGAGCACCAAACTATTTTTCAATTCCAGCCCCTCTTCGTTTCCAGATTGTTACCTATTGATGGAGTTGTTCTCAGTTCTATGGCGCCTGTCTTGTTTTCTTGGGTAGAAGGAGCCTCCATTGGGGGCAGATCATATTCCTTGTCCAACGGTCTATTCATTTCTGGGTTGTCGTAGTTAATGTATTGATATAAAGGACGCAAACGCTGGGATTTTTCTAGAAGTAATGAGACAGTGAATGTTGTAGAGCAGATGACCTCTGAAATATAACAATCTGTTAGTGAATACAGCTACGGTACTCCTTAAACGTGACAAATGCAACCCAATTTGGTGTAGTGGTGAAGGCATCTGGTTAGAAAGTGTGAGATTTGTGAGATGATTGATAGATGAGAGAGAGAGATGACAGATAGATTCCCACCTTTTGTTAAGGTGGAAAATGAGGTAGGTATTGTCCCTGAATCTTTATCTGACCTATTTAGGTACATACCTTGCAAACCTGTCCAACTGGTAAAACCATAAACACCTTCAACTGTTTTGCTTACGACTTCATTCATCCATCCATCCATCCATCTATACATCTATACCTCCATACTTCCATACATCCATTTATTCTATATGGTGCTGCATTCCCTTAGTTTATGAGTCATCATAAGGAACAACGACTTTGGAACTGGATTTCCCATTCTCCCATGGTGGAATGTGTTTGAGAAAAATGTTCTTGGTTTTCCAAACAAGCAGTAACACTATTCTTTCTTTTCCATGTCTGCTTAGATCTTTCTTGAAGAATATCACATACACATACTTCATGGGACTGAGTGCAAGATATAAGTAGCATTTGCTACTTACTATTTTCTGTGTCTATATCTGTCTGTCTGTCTGTCTGTCTGTCTATCTTTCTATCTATCTATCTATCTATCTATCTATCTATCTATCTATCTATCTATCTATCTATCTATCTATCTGTTTCTATATTGTGAAAGAGAAAAAGATGTATCTGTACCTGATACAAATACAATTAATTTTGGAGGAGGAGTTCCTTACTAACAAATGAAAAAGGAATTACATTCATAATAACTATTTTAATCAGTAGTTATTTAATATTTATTGATTTAATCTCATTTATGCTTTTTTTCTTCTGTCCTGGTCTTTCTGCTGTGGGACTCCTGACAGAGCAACAATTAAATCAACAGCTAATAGGGTTCAGTTAAGATAAACTAAACAAACGTTATCTCCTCATCTTCAGACCCTTGAAATGCAGTACTTGCATCAGAAAGTAATACAACAAAATGCTGAATATCCCAGGTATTGCCACTCTCTCAAATCCACCCTCCGATGCTCTCCTGTCCACTCACTCTCGGTAGTTGCAGATTCTGGGGGCAGAGAAGTCCCCGGGGAGGCAGGTGGAACTGGGGTGGTCTCTTGAGTGGACTTCCTTTTCTTAGATTTCTTGGGCTGCTTCAGAAGAAGAGAAGCTTCCATTTTGGCGCTTTCAGCCTCCTCTGCCCTCGGAGACAACTTCTTGAAGTCTGCATGCTGAAAAGTGAGCATGTCAGAATCAGTTCTGTGGGGCAGAAAGAAGACAGGAGAGGAGCAAGGGGGGAGGTCCAGCCCCTCTCCCTTAACCCCCATCCAGCGGTGGGATTCAAAAAATAATAATCTTTTTTTAAAATAAAGTTTTATTTCAGTTTTCCACATTTTTAAAAACATCTCTTTTCAGTGAACAACATGATTCCAGGTTTTCACATTTCATACAAAAATGACCATAATTGCAACATTCATCTTTCATATTCAACTTCATATCTTATCAATACTTCACATATTTCTATTATATTTTTTCCAAATACTTTCCTCCTATTTGAATCACAAATAACTCTCATATCTTCTTAATCATTATACTTTTGTACTTTTATCTGTCAGATTTGCAATTTCATCACATATTCTTATTTCATCATTCCACAAATTCTAGTTTCATTCGAACATTTCAAAAAAATTTCCCCCTCCACAATTACTAATTTGAGTATGCCATCCCTATAGCTTGCATGTTCTTTAATTATTCCCCCTTTATATCCCAATAAACATTTAACTTTTATTACCTATAGATTTAATAATAAAACTCTCCTAACAACTACATAACATATTGTGTATACCTTTTAGGTTAAAGTTAGAATGATTCCGCATAGCATTTCCCTCTTCCATTTCAGAAAAGATTTTTTTTTATAATTTCGATAAAAAAAAAAAATCTATTCAATTAATCCTAAACACTGATATTAATCTCATTACAACAATCCTCGTAATTCTTTTCAATTGTGTTCTATGTATTCATTAAACATATTTAATAAACTTATCATTATTTCCCTTTTTCCATATTTATTCCGTTTAAAAGAGAGAAAAAACCCAAGTATTCCAATAGCAAAAGAAACTCTATATGGCCCGATCCCTTCTTAGAAACCCACATTGCTAGACCATGATTGTTGGTTTGAAGTGTTGGTCTCTATGCCTTCTTCTTGCATCCATCCTTACGGAGGGGCAGAAGAAACAGTCAAGATGAAGTCTTGCTCCAAGAAACAGGACCACCTACAACCAGTCTCGAAAACTCTTAGGACCAGAAGGCCTTAGGGCTTTATAGGAAGTCCTCAACTTACAACACATTTAGTGACCGTCTAAAGTTACACCAGCACTGAAAAGAAGTGACTTGGGATCGTTTTTCACACGTAACGACCACTGCAGCATCCCCATGGCCATGTGGTCAAAATTTGGACGCTTGGCAACTGACTCCTATTTACAACGGTTGCAGGCAATCACCTTTGGCAACCTTTTGACAACCAAAGTCAGTGGGGAAGCCAGATTCACTTAACAACGGTGTTACTTGTTGAACAGCTGTGGTGATTCGCTTAACAACTGCGACAGGAAAGGTCATAAAATGGAGCAAAACTTACTTAAATGTCTCGCTTAGCAACAGAAATTCCGGGCTCACTTGCAGTCATAAGTTAAGGACTGCCTGTATTTTTCCTATCTTAGGTGACATGATGCTTCCTACTCCGTTTTGCATAGAGAGATCTTTGGGGTCTCCAACCTTGGCAACTTTAAGGTTTGTGGACTTCAATTCCCAGAATTCTGGGAGTTGAAGTCCACAAACTTTAAAGTTGCTAAGGTTGGAGACTCCAATATCATTTTTTTCCATACGTGGAGATCTTCCTCCTGAATCAGGCTCAATCTTTAAAAGTAGAGGGTAAATCCTTTCATTCCACTCAAGTTTTCTTCCACCTGTGCGTCCTGAAAACCTGAAACACTAAATCCGTGATACTCAACGTTCCCACTGCGGAATGATCTCCTTTGGAGTTCCAAGGCACAGATTTCCCATAACTTACTTGGTCATCCTTGCCTTGAAGCCGTAATTCGCCAGCCAAGCTTGCAAAACTGGAGCAGATTTCAGGTTCTTGAGCTCAGGAAACAAATCTTGGTGTTGCTGGACTTCTTCCTCATACAGCTTGGCATGCAGGTTAATGCCCTTGCCATCTTCATTCCACTGGGAAGAACGTGAAATGTGAACCTAATTTTCTCAGGAAGAATATGGAAGTTTATGGGGGTGAAGCAAATTAGTTTTTTAAGGCCCGGGGCATATTAAGAATTATTATTTATATAGTGCAGGCTTACGAAATACAGATAGTCCTTGATTTATCACCATTCATTTAGTGACTGTGCAAAGTTACAACGACACCCCAAAAAAGTGACTTACGACCGTTTTTCACACGGCTGTTGCAGCTTCCCTGTAATCGGTCATTAAGGGAACTGTTGTAAGTAGAGGATTATCTATACAATGCTACAAGTTGGATCTTCTAACACTATGCCAGATTGCTGGGGTTTTTTAATTATTAAAAGTGCTTTTAAAAAAGATACAGTAAGGAATCTGTGAGTATCAAGGAATGTGTACAAGATGTATACTGCCAATAACTGAGCTTGGGACAAAAGACATAATTTGGAGAAAAATAAGGCGTAACCTTCCAAAGTGGTAATCAATATTTCTAGTATTGATTCAGTGGTGGGATTCAAAAATTTTTACTATCAGTTCTGTGGGCGTGGCTTGTTGGCAGAGGTGGCATTCAGCAGGTTCTGACCAGTTCTGGAGAACCGGTAGCGGAAATGTTGAGTAGTTCGGAGAACTGGCCAATACCACCTCTGACTGGCCCCGCCCCATCTAGTCTCCGCCTCCCGAGTCCCAGCTGATTGGCTGGGTCTTCTTTGGTTGCCCTGCACAGGAGAACGGAGCTGGAAAGCAGGTTAGTGGGGTGGGGAGGGAATGGAGATTTTGCAGTATCCTTCCCCTGCCACGCAAGCCATACCCACCAAGCCACGCCCACAGAACCAGTAGTAAAAAAAATTGAATCCCACCACTGCTTGGTGGGCGTGGCAGGGGAAGGATACTGCAAAGTCCCCATTCCCTCCCACCTCACTAACCTGCTTTCCAGCTCCATTCTCCTGTGTAGGGCAACCAAAGAAGACCCAGCCAATCAGGTGGAGGCAGGCAGAGAATAGATGGGGGCGGGGCCAGTCAAGAGGTGGGATTTGCCGGTTCTCTGAACTACTCCAAATTTCCACTACTGGTTCTCTAGAACTGGTCAGAACCTGCTGAATACCACCTCTGTATTGATTGACATATCCTTCTCTCCTGCTCATTCCTGCATCAAGTTATTATCCATTCGTTCCAACTTTCCAACATATGGGTGTTGCCAGTGTTTATAAGTCATGCATCCTTCCGTTTTTTCTTTCCTGTATTACTCATCTTTTACCTCCAGTGACTTGATGGTGGGATTTTCTAAGGCTGCAGCCAGCTGGAACAGGAAATGTGGGATGTTGGTCTTCCCTCCCAGTTTTTTCTCATTGGGGCTTCTGGCACAGGTTGCCATCAACTACCAGATAAGAAAAGAAGAAGAAAAACAAAAACAGAAATGGTACTGGCTGTTGTGTGTATTTTGCTGGGCAAATAAAATAGCAGATTTACAGTTTATTTACAGTTAGAAATAGTGGTGTTTCCTGCTCTCAGGGCACCACTGTTTGAATTGTGGAGAGAAATTGAGAGTTAGAGGAACTGGATTGATGCAAAAGATAACAAAGTGAAGATTTTTCAGAATTGTACTGGGGAAAAGAAGTTTGCAAAGCAGGGTCATGATCAGCTATAGCACAATAACTGGTTACTAAATTGTTTATGTCTATGGAGATTCTCAATCATCCAAACCATGGTTGTCCCAAAGGTCCTTTTGAAAAGGTCACTGGACTTTCTTGTTGTTGTTTTTTGTCCTTTGAAGACGTTTTGCTTCTCATCCAAGAAGCTTCTTTCATTCTGAACTAAGAACGGAAGAAGCTTCTTGGATGAGAAGCAAAATGTTTTCAAAGAAAAAAAACCCAAGAAAGTCGAATTGTCTTTTGGAAAAAGCAAAAGGTAACAAAGTGAAGATTTTTCAGAATTGTACTGGGGAAAAGAAGTTTGCAAAGCAGGGTTTTTGGATCCCTTCGTGATCAGCTCTAGCACAATAAACTGTGGTTGAATAAACTGTGGTTACCAAAAACCCAACTTAGTGCAGCCTTAGAGAAAAATGCCTCAGTTCCCATGGAAGCTCTGGGTAAAACTTCTAGTTATTATAGCAATAACTCTAGCAAGTGATGTCAACTGGATTATAGAACAAAAAGCAGATAATTCTGATGCACCAAGGACAGATAGCTTTTTGGGGTGTCCTTCTCAGTGACTAATAATTGTTCCTTCTGTGACTCCGGCTGCTCCTGCTAACCATTTTAAGAAGCTTCTAAAGTTATATTATTTACCACTGGTTCATGAATGATGGGGATTTCAAAAAATCCTGAAACCCGAATGAGGACTTATTTTTAAAAGGTAAGGAGGTTCTGTTTCCCATTTTCATTGCTGTACGCTTGGAAGCTATGAACATCCAAGCATCACTTTGTTGTTATCATTCAAACTAAAGCACCAACTCAGTGATAATGGCAATTCAAAAATAGATAAATAAAGGTTCTCACCACAACTGCCTGTGACAGTTTGTCTAGACTAAAGCGCTGGCGGGTTTCCACTGCTCCAACCAGTAGCGAATGGTTAGTAGGCCTCGGAGATATTAGCTTGCCTTCTTTAGGACCAGGTTGCTAAGCTACCAGGTTCCTAGCATTCTGCTGCCACTCCATCAATGGCTAGGAATCTAGATCCTTTCTTCGGTACAGCTCCAGAAATGCTTGCTACGTTCTCCATCAGTTAGCCTCTTGGAGTGGTGACTAAATTGCTTAATATGTTAGCTACAGAATATGCTGCCCTTCTGTCTTTTGGCAAGCCATTTCAACTGTGCAAGATCAACAGGTGTGGAAGGGCATTGCACATTGGATGAATAACGAATTGATTTTTCATTAGAAGTCACAAATAGGATGCTTTCAGTGGGTCTTTCCCTTATTTATCTAAACCTCTGCCCAATGCTTCTGAAGAAGGCCTTAACACTAGGAAAGGGAGGAGGAAGAGGAGGAAGAGGGTAACCAGCAGCCAGAGGAGTGGATGGACTCAGTTATGGTAGTAATGCTGGAAGATCAGAAAGATCAAATTAGGGACAGATCTTCTTCATGGAGGAAATCGATGTGGTCACCAGCTACAAACTGATGGCACATAATCAATATTCTAGCAAACTAATGAGCACCAAAATGAAGATATAGACGATAGGAAGATGGGTGGGTGGGTGGATGGATGGATAGATAGACAGATGAGGGAGGGAGATGGGGAGTGGGAGAGAAAGGAAAAGAAGGAAGAAAGGAAGGAAAGAAAAAAGGAAAGAAGGAAAGAAAGAGGGAGGGAGGAAGTAGGAAGAAAGGAAGAAAAGAAAGAAAGGGAGGGAGGGAGGGAGAAAGAAAAGAAGGAAAGAAAGAGAGGAGGGAGGGAGGGAGGGAGAAAAGAAAGAAAATAAAATAAGGGAGGGAGGGAGGAAAGGGAGGGAGGGAGAAAGGAAAAGAGAAGAGAGAGAAGAGAAAGGAAAGAAAGAAAGAAAGAAAGAAAGAAAGAAAGAAAGAAAGAAAGAAAGAAAGAAAGAAAGAAAGAAAGGGAGGGAGGAAGGGAGAAAGAAAAGAGAGAAAAGGAAAGAAAGAAAGAGAGGGAGGGAGGGAGGGAGGGAAAAAAAGAAAATAAAATAAGGGAGGGAGGAAGGAAAGGGAGGGAGGGAGAAAGAAAAGAGAAAAGAAAAGAAGGAAAGAAAGAAAGGGAGGGAGGGAGAAAAGAGAAAAGAGAAAAGAAAAGAAGAAGGAAAGAAAGAAAGGGAGGGAGAAAGAGAGAAAAGAGAGAAAAGAAGGAAAGAAAGAAAGAAATTGAGGGAGGGAGGGAGGGAGGGAGGGAGAAAAGAAAGAAAATAAAATAAGGAAGGAAGGAAAGAAAGGGAGGGAGGGAGAAAGAGAAAAGAAAAGAAGAAGGAAGAAAGGAAAGAAAGGAAAGAAAGAAAGAAAGAAAGAAAGAAAGAAAGAAAGAAAGAAAGAAAGAGAAGAAGAGGAAGGGAGAAAGATAGAAAAGAAAGGAAAGAAGGAAAGAAAGAAAGAAATTGAGGGAGGGAGGGAGAAAGAAAGAAAATAAAATAAGGAAGGAAGGAAAGAAATTGAGGAGGGAGGGAGAAAGAAAAGAAAATAAAAGGAAGGAAGGAAGGAAGGAAGGGAGGGAGGAAAGAAAGAAAGAAAAGAAAGAAAAAGAAAGAAAGAAAGAAAGAAAGAAAGAAAGAAAGAAAGAAAGAAAGAAATTGAGGGAGGGAGGGAGGGAAAAAGAAAGAAAATAAAATAAGGAAGGAAGGAAAGAAAGGGAGGGAGGGAAAAAGAAAAGAAGGAAAGAAAAAGAAAGAAAGAAAGAAAGAAAGAAAGAAAGAAAGAAAGAAAGAAAGAAAGAAAGAAAGAAAGAAAGACAGACAGACAGACGGGCGCTGGCTGAGATGAAGGGAAAGGAAGCTCAGCGTACTTGAAAAGGCTCCATTGGGCACCGGTTCTAAGCCGGTCCTGTACAGAGAAAGGAAAAACTACAATTCCCAGCAGCCTCCGGGGAGCCCTGTTGCTAAGAGACCGGAGGCGGGGAGTCCAACTGTCCGCAGCCGGATTTTTCTCGGCTCCGCAGAGCAGGAATCGCCACGCGGGGCTGCTGCGGAGGACCGGCTCCAAATGTGAGTCGGGGGCCTCGGTGGGGAGGCGGGGGCGCCTGGGGAGCTTCTCCGGGAAGAGGGGGCTGTTGCTGGCATGCAACCAAAGCAGGGGGGCGGTTCGCGTCCATGGGGGAGGGGGAATCGGGGGAGCTGGACGCGGGATCCCCTGGGCTTGGAAGGGTGGGGGCGGCCATTGAGGGAGGGGGGCGGTTGCTCGTGACGCGTGGATTTTGCATTGCCCCCCCCCTCCCCCGGAGCTGGAATTGAGATGCCTGGCTTTGCAGTTTCTTGTTCACAACAACCCTTTGCGGTAGGACTGCAAAACAGGACTGGCCCCAGGACCCTCAGCGACCTGGGAGGGGGGAGGAACCCGAATCCGGTCTGAGCCCTCTGCATTGCAGGACTTTGTGGGCTACACGGAGTTGTGGAGAGTTGAGCGGCAGACAAATTTAATAAATGGTGGTTGTTGTTGCAGTTGTTATATTGCATCGCGCGTGTTCAGTGTTGGCCGGATGTTGGGGTGGTTCCTTTTGAGTGGAAGGATCCTCCAGATGGCAGGATAGAAAGTTTGCAACTGTTTGCAATTTTCCCCTCTTCTTTGCATTTCCTCTCACCCTCCCTCCCTCTCTCTCTCTCTGTGTCCCTTGCTAAATTCGCTCAAGGGGCTGCATTCATGCAACCTGCTAAAACAATAAACGTACTAAACTAACAATACCAGCTAAATTTTCCTGAGCCACAAACTAGCCAACCAAGATCTCCCTGGATATTTGGAGAAGGAGGTTCAGCAAAACTCAACTGCTAGTTTTTATATTGACTGTTTTCTAGTATGATTTGATGGCTTATTGTACTCTATGACTATTATTAAGTGTTGTACCTGATGATTCTTGACTCTTGATGAATGTATATTTTATTTTTATGTACACAGAGAGCATTTGCACCAAGACAAATTCCTTGTGTGTCCAATCACACTTGGCCAATAAAGAATTCTATTTTATTCCTATTCCTATTCTATTTTATTCTATGTTCTCCTCTACATTCTGTTCTACTCTACTCTACTCTACTCTACCCTACCCTACCCTACCCTACTCTATCCTCTCCTCTCCTCTCTATTGTCTATATTCTACTCTACTCTACTCTACTCTACTCTACTCTACTCTACTCTACTCTACTCTACTCTACTCTACTTTACTTTATATTCTCCCCAAATTCTATTCTATTATAGCATGTTTTTTTATGATTGGGATGTATTGTTTATCTTCGTTGATTCGGTCATTGAGATCCAGAGGTGAAACATAAAAATGCACTGAAAAGCAGTGGTTCCCATTCTCCAGCACTGTTATTTCCAAAATGCCTCTGAGACCTAAATATTTGCCATATACTTCCTTACGAATCTTTAAAAAAAAAAAAGAGGTGAGTAACTGAAGGGCTTTGCTTGGCAATATGTTCCCCTGAAAAAGGACTAATACAGAAAGTCCTCATCTTACAGCAGTTTGTTTAGTGACAGAAGTTACAACGGCACTGAAAAAAGTGACTTATGACCGTTTCCCACACTTATAGCTGTAGGAAGTTAGCACCCACTCCTCTCCTAGAAAAATGAAATATCCTGGGAAATATTAAAAAGGCAGAATATTTCCCCTAAAAAGAGTAGAAACTCAGAAGAAGAAACTCACCTCAGAAGCAGAAGCTCACCCCCATCTTTGTTAATGGGTGGGCCATTAAGGCCTGGGTCAGTCTATTTTACATAACAAAGATCTACCTTCTTCAGGCAGACCCATAATAGGAATTGCCCAAAGCCCTTTCATTACATCATCATCCAGCAAGGCTCAACCAAGCCTGGCACTCAGGACAGCCTACAGAGTTGCCCCTGCATGGCCCCATGGGAGTCTGACAACCCATCAGAATACAAGCTCACATTCAAATCTCAACAGGGTATATAAGGGACTCTCAGCATCTCAGTCCTTCCTTCTTTTCCTTCATCTTGAAGCATGTGATCGTTCTTCCTTCTTTGGAGCTCCAAGCCATGTGGTCCTGTCCACCATTAAACCATCTTTCCAAACAGCCTCCATGTTTCCAGTGTCTTTTTCCACACTTGGGACTGAACCCAGAAGGATAGTTCTTCCAACAGGCCATTGCAGCATCCCCATAGTCAGGTGATTTACATTCAGATGCTTGGCAACAGATTCATATTTATGAGGGTTGCAGTAGGGGTTGTGTGATACCCTTTTGCGACCTTCTAACAATCAGGTTACTCCTTTAACCTCCGCAGGGATTCCCTTAACAAACGGGGCGAGAAAAGTAACACGGGGCAAAACTCACTTAACCAATTTCTCATTTAGCAACATAAATTTTGGGTTCAATTGTGGTTGTAAATTGAAGACTTACCTACATTAGCAGAGGTGGCAGAGAAAGAGAAATTTCTGCAGGAGAAAGAGGCAGGGAAGAAGAGGGTAGTTAGCACAAGTAGTCCTCAAACTATGAACATAATTGAGCCCAAAGTTTATATTGCTGCAACCGTCGTAAATTTGAACCAGTTGCCAAGCATCTATCTGGATTTTGATTACAGCAATAGCAAAAACACTTAGACTTATATATCACTTTGCAGTGCTTTTACAGCCCTCTCTAAGCGGTTTTACAGAGTCAGCCTATTGCCCCCAACAATCTGGCTCCTCGTTTTACCCACCTTGGAAGGATGGAAGGCTGAGTCAAGTCAACCTTGAGTCTGATGGGATTCGAACTGCCAAATTGTAGGCAGCTGGCTGCAGCAGAAGTAGCTTGCAGTACTACACTCTAGCCACTGCGTCACAGAGACTCCTCATTATGTGGCCATGGAGATGCTGCAACGGTCGTAAATGTGGAAAAATGTTCATCAGTCGCTTTTTTCAGTAACTTTGGTAACTTTGAACTGTTGTAAGTCAAGGACTACCTGTGCAGTTGTGCTTTCTACCTGCCTCATAGCAAACCGTAGTTGGGCAGGGCAGTTTTCCTGACTAACTGCAACCTAGTCTCAAGATTCCAAACTCCCCTTGCAACCACCAGCTTATCTGGGTCAACAGTCCTGCTAAATATTTAGTAAGATTTTTCTTACACCAGCGTAAAGTTTGCTTCCCCAGCAGTTTTCCCAGGTTGGAACCACCTGCCCTCAAACAACCCTTACAAAAGGGCCTCTTCCCTTCCCCTTTTAGATCCTTGCAGTCCCAATGATTTCAAGCCAAACAGCCTCCCAACTGCATGTTTGTACAGTACTTGGCTCTTAAAAACAGCCGTTTACCCTCCAAGCTGACAGAATAAACATCTCTTTGCTGGGCCTGGAATGAGGCCAAGCATTAATCCTCCTCCTCCTCTTCCTCCTCCGATAACAGATTACAGGTAACAGATAATCAGAGTTGGAAGGGACCTTGTAGGTCATCTAGTCCAACCCCCTGCCCAAACAGGAGACCCTACACCATTTCTGACAGATGGCAGTCCAATCTCTTCTTGAAAGTCTCCAGTGGTGAAGCTCCCACAACTTCTAAAGGCAAGCTCTTCCACTGGTTGATTGTTCTCACTGTCAGAAAGTTTCTCCTTATTTCCAGGTTGAATCTCTCCTTGTTCAGTTTCCGTCCATTATTCCTTGTCTGGCCTTCGGGTGCCTTGGAAAATAGCTTGACCCCTTCCTCTCTGTGGCAGCCCCTCCACTATTGGAAGACCGCTATCCTGTCTCCCCTGGTCCTTCTCTTCACTAGACTAGCCAAGCCCAGTTCCTGCAACCATTCTTCATATGTTCTACCCTCCAATCCCCTAATCATCCTGGTTGCTCTTCTCTGTCCTTTTTCTAGAGTCTCAACATCTTTTTTATAATGTGGTGAACAAAACTGGATGCAGTACTCTAGGTGTGGTCTTACTAAGGCTTTATAGAGTGGTATTAGTACCTCCCTTGATCTTGATTGTATCCCTCTGTTAATACAATTTAGGATTGCATTAGCTTTTCTCCTCCTCCTCCTCCTCCTCCTCCTCCTCCTCCTCCTGCCTCCTCCTCCTCCTCCTCCTCCTCCTCCTCCTCCTCCTCCTCCTCCTCCTCCTCCTCCTCCTCCTCGTAAGAGAAAAGCATTTGGCTGCTAACGCCAAAGCAGGCCTGATACAGTGCCAGCCAGCTATTGTCTTTATGCAAACTCAGGGATCATCCATGGCATTTTGCTTCTCCTAGGAACGCAGGGAAAATATTTAAAATTGGCTTTTAGGATGTTCCAAGTTCAGAGACTGCTGCTATTTTTTGCTCACTGTCTTTATGCCTACCTAGCTCCACAGGCAGCTTCCTGGTATCTGTTTATAGATGCACCCATCCCAGATATCTGCAATGAATGTATCTGCTCGGTGGAGACAGATTACCAAGGTTTTGATGTCTCTCTGCTATGTCGAAATGCAAGGCATGAACTTTTTACTTGAAAAAGAGGTTCACAACTGATTTGGTTCGGACCATTGCAGTGTAAACAGCCATTGGCATGGATTGTTTTAGGAATATCCTCACTTTAAAGAATGGTCCCTGAGTCTGTTATCAGGACGAGAGCTCGTGAATACTGGATTGAGCTGCATCTGGAGGACCACAGGAGTTTCATTTGCTATTCTGGGCATGACTATGACACATAATGTATGAATAATACAATAGAAGGGAAGAAAAATATATCTAATTGGTGCCTGACATTTTCACTCCTTAATAATACAGTGGTTGATGATGGCATTTTCTTCTTCTTCTAAACTTCTTCCTTCCAGCTACCCACTCATACATTATCCATGGTTCCATCCCAGACTTGGTTCTTGCTTGCAACAGATTCCCCCCAAAAGATGAGATTTTAGCCAATCCTGGTTAGAATCTACGAAGGAAGCTTGAGATGTCGGAAGGCCCCTCCAGGATCACAGGTCCCATTCCTCCAGATCCTACCCTGTGTCCGGATTACTACAGACGCCCACTATCAGGTCAGTGTCTGGTTGTGTCTGGAATACTTATGAAGTCTATTCACCGCAATGAACCTGTCCTCCACCTGCAGGTTGCATGTTTGTCTTCCTACATCAAAACTGATGGCCCAGGTTTGAGACCTATGCACTGAGTGACGGGGTGAGCTCCCTGCTCTTTGCTCCAGCTCCTGCCCACCTAGCAGTTTGAAAGCATGTAAATGCAAGTAGATAAATAGGTACCACTTCGGTGGGAAGGTAACAGCATTCTGTTGTGGTTCGCCAGCAGCCAGTGCAGATGGCAGCGGAATCGGACAGTGAGGAAGAAAGGGACCAGTCAAAGAGTCTGCAGAGGACTCGGACGAGGGCCCTGCGTCCAATGCAGAGATGGGGCCAGGACCCTCTGGGAGAGGGGTTCTGCCTCCAGAGCCTTTGGAGTCTGGCAGCAGCGAGGCAGAGGACCCAGGGGAGCCTGTTCCCAGTGTGCGTGTGCGCAGAGGTGCCAGAAGGCGAGAGCAGCTGAGACAAAAGGGGCGACTTGGGAGTAAGGCTGGGAGGTGATTGCCATAAGATATAAAGATCAGGCCAAGATGACGAAACCTTTGCAGGAAGCAAAGTAGTTCAATCGGTTCAGAATCATTCTTGAAGCTTTTTGTACTTCGGTTGTTTTTTTCTTGTACTTCGGTTGGTTTCTTTTCTAGTTAATTTGATACTTCTGTTTTTGGCAGCATTTCACAGAATTGAAAGGTGGGTGCTTATCTCGGGGGACTGTTTGAGATTAATTCTGGCTGGGAATGAAAACAATTCCCAGCGTTGCATTAAACTAAGTCTTGTTTTTAAAATAAGCGTGTGCGTAATTACAGTTTAGGAAGCCTTAGGTCAGACACGTTCCATTCAGTATGGCATATGCTGGCCACATGATCACAGAAAAATGTCTTTGGACAATGCTGACAATCCTGGTTTTCTCTTTTTTCTGTCTTTAGCACGAGGAAGGTTAGAAGGGAACTCCCTGAAATTGGATCTGCTCCCTGGCCCCATCCCGCCAGAGTTCAGCCTCTATCCTGGGTGCTACAGTGCTCGCTGCCCACAGCCTCCTCCACGGATTAAGCCCAACGCCAAGGACATCTTGGAGAAGGGACAAAATGGCACCGTAGGAGTTCTCCTGAAGCTAGATGAGATCTCCTTCTTTGAGGAACTGAGGCCCAAACGTAAGTGGAGCAGTTGCTGCCCGTGGATTCCACAGATATTGGTAGAGTTTTATCTAAGCTGACAACTGGTTCCTCAGACCTGCTTTTAACATCTGCTCTGTTGGAGCAGTTTATGGCCAGGGTGCCTTCAGAGCAGGGGTCTCCAACCTTGGCCACTTGAAGACTTGTGGACTTCAACTCCCAGAATTCTCTTGGTCTACGGAATTCTGGGACTTGAAGACCACAAGTCTTAAAAGTGGCCCAGGTTGGAGACCCCTGCTTCGGAGTACACCCCAAGAAGCCTTCTTTTTCCCTTTGGTGCAGGCAGGGATCACAAAGACCACGAGAAGGAGAACCTGAGGCGCATGAGAGAGATCCAGCGGAAGTGCCGAGAGAAAGAACAAGCCAGGCAGCTGAGCCAACCCAAACCCGTGAAAGCCCTGTGGAAGTCCCAGAAGTATGAAAACGTGGAATCCAAAGTCAAGGCAAAGTTGCAGGTACCACCGAGGCCGTTCCTTACTTTCCTTAAATTAATGCGGTCGAGAAACAATCCGGTGTACCAGTTCAAAAGCAGTAGTTCCCCCACCTGAGCAAGTATTCCAGATATGTGCATATCAACTCCCCAGGATTCTTGGCCACCGAATTGGTGGTTTGGGTTAAGAAATGTGCAGCTGTTGGGGGTCCTTGGTGTTCTCGGAGCTCGGTTGTTTCCTTGCAGATGTTTCATTACCCAACTAGGTAACAACCACCAGTGCTAGAAGAGAGTGGGGTTTGCCCTCAATTTATATTCTAGTGGTTTGCCCTGTCAGTGTTGGTGGGAGTGTTCGTGGTAGTTCCCTTGATGAGGTTTGATGTTAGCTTGTTTGCCTAACTTGGTCATTCCTTGATTGTGGTATCTATGGAGATTCTGAGTCGTCCAGGTCATAGTTGTCCCAAAGGTGATTTTTTTCTGGACTTTCTTTGAAGACGTTTCACTTCTCATCCAAGAAGCTTCTTCCGCTCTGACTGGATGGTGGGGAATGGAAGGATTTCCACGGGTTAATTGTTCTAACTGTCAGGAAATTTCTCCTTAGTTCTAAGTTGCTTCTCTCCTTGATTAGTTTCCACCTGTTGCTTCTTGTCCTGCCCTCAGGAGCTTTGGAGAATAAGGTGACCTGTGGCAGCCTCTCGAATACTGGAATACTTCTCAGTAGAGACCTGCTGATCTGAAATATTTGTTTATATAGTAATATATAATAAATACTCTATATTATAAGTAAAATATAATGTAGTTTTCTTGTTAGATAAGGATATTATCATCATCATCATTTAACGACCCCATAATCCCTTGCGGGGTGTAGCCTGGGCAACTGAATGGAGCTAGCAGAGCGTTTATTGGCCGGATGCCTTTTCCTGTCACCAATGAGGAGTTTTGTTCAGCAGATATATTCTCATTGTGCCTCAGAGAGAGAAATAACTGCCTCTACCTAGGATCGAACTCACAGCCTCCTGATTGTGGGGCGGGAGCTCCACCTCTAGGTCACTGCACCACTCTGTTAGATAAGGATATGCCCGTGATGGCGAACCTATAGCCTATGTGCCGGAAGTGGCACATAGAGCCACTTCTGCCGGCCCGCGAGACGTCGCCCGGAAGAGCCCTACTGCGCATGTGCACACACACCCCCCACCACCCAGCTGATTGTCGGGTATCTGCTACACACATGTGCAGAGGCATTTGGCACGTGGGGGTGTTAGCCATCACTGGGATATGCAGTACTTCCCCCCAATCTTTTCTCAAGTACCTGTTCCTTCTCTTTCTGGGCTTCGCAGGAGAGTCCCAGCCCACCACATCCAGAGGCCCAGAAGTTCCTGAGAGCCTATTCTCGCTGCGGCACAGGAATTCATCCACGCCGATCTCCATCCCCGAACCCTCCCCAGTTGTGTGAAATGGATCCAGGAGCTGCCCCGGCTCAGAATGGGAATGGCAAGGTGCGTGTATGTGTGTGTGTATATACATATACAGGTAGTCCCTGACTTACAACCAGAGGTGGGATTCTACCATTTCGCACCTATTCGCTAGAACCGGTTGTTAACATTCTAAGCAGTTCGGAGAACCGGTTGTCAGAAGAAATTACTGGCCTAATCCTGTAAGGAAGGCAGGAAGGAAACATTCTGGTGTTGCTTACAGAAACTGCCTCTCCGTTAACCCTTATTACGTTCTTGGCAGGACTAGACTTCCTGTCTCAGGAACTTCTCTGGAGTTTTTTCCCCCTCCTTTGCTGGTACTTTGCTTGTGTGGAGTGGACCATTCAAAGTTACAATGGCACTGGAAAAAGTGAGTTATGACCATTTTTCACACTTACGACTGTTGCAGCATCCCCACAGTCATGAGAGGCTAGGCGAGGAGATGCGTGTCTCGATGTGAGTGATATTGAGTTGGCCACACCCAGCCAATAACATGAGCACCAAGCCATGTCCACCCAGTCACATGACCACCAAGGCACGCCCACCACCTAAGCCATGCCCACCGAACCGATTGTTAAAAATTTTGAATCCCACCCCTGCTTACAACACTTCATTTAGTTGACCGTTCAAAGTTACAACGGCACTGAAAACAGCGACTTAGGACCGTTTTTCACACTTCATGACAATTTCAGCACCCATCCCTTCCATCAAAATTCAGATGCTTGGTTTTAGGTAATAAAAAGTTAAAATGATTAATGGGATTTAAAAGGGGAGATAATCAATGAATATGTAATACTTAGAGGCAGCACACGTAAATGGATAATTTAGGGGGGGGAATTATTTCTTGGAATGATTGTATCAAATGGGAATTCAAGATGAAACATGCAAATGTGACAGTTAAAAGTATTAAAGTATAATAATTATGAAGATATCAGAAATATTGGTGAATTAAATAAGAGGCAAGCATTTGGAATAATACAATAAAATAGAAAATGTATAAAAGCATTGTTAAGATAAGTTGAAAAAAAACTGAATATGTAACTATAGTCATATTTGTATGTAAATGTGGAAACCTGTAATCATGCTGTTCACTAAAAAGAGATGTTTTTAATATGTGAAAAACTGAAATAAAACTTGTTTTTTTTTTAAAAAAAAAATCGGATGCTTGGCAATTGGCTCGTATTTATGACGGTTGCAGGATCATGCAGTCAACTTTTGTCACCTTCTGACCAGCAGAGTCAACAGGGGGGGAGCCAGGTTCACTTAACAACCGTATGACTAATTTAACAACTGCAGTTTGTAGCAATTCACTTAATGACTGTGGCAAGGAAGGTTGTAAAAACGGGGCAACATTCACTCAAATGTTTCTCTTAGCAGCAGAAATTTTGGCCTCAGCGGTCATGAGCTGAGAACGACCTACAATGGGGAGGGGAGAAGAAAATAAGAGGCAAGGAAAATATGAGGGATTTGAATCTGACTAGATGTTTCTGAACTACAGTTCCCAGCTTCCCTCACCGTTGACAGCTAGGGATGCTGGGAGATGTAGTTCCACCTCTGCAAAACATGGCAAAAAACAGGACCTGCCTCTATCCTGAGTTTGCTCTGTGGCACCGTTATGGGAATTATGCCTTGGCCCAGTGGATGGATCCAGCCATTTCGGGGTTGCCATCATCCAGAAGCTCCCTGCTTGGTATCGTTGCCTTCCGTTGTGATTCGATGGCAGCGGGTGAGGACGGCTGAGGTCTCGGAGAGCGAGGACTCGGATGAGGGGCCTGCGTGGGATGCAGGGATGGAGCCAGGACCATCAGGGAGTGGAGTGCTGCCATCGGAGATTGTGGAGGCTGGCGGCAGCGATGAAGAGGTCCCTGAGGAGCCTGTGCCCAGTGCGCACAGGGCTGCTCGAAGGAAACTCGGGAGTAAGGCTGCAAGGTGATGGCTCCTCCCTTAAGGGATAAAAGCCAGCCTGAGAGACTGGAATTCTTTGCAGGAAGCAAAGAAAGTCTTGCACTTCAAGCCTTGTGGAAGTTCGGACTATCTTGGTTGGTGTTTGAAGACTTTGTGTTTGGAATATTTCTTAGTAACTTTATCTGGTGTTTTTGGCAGCCTTGCACAACCTTGGCAAGGCTCGTTCTTATCAGAGACAATTAATTTTAATAGCCTTTTAACGGTGATTGAACGGGAATTCGCAGAGAAGCATTCAAGGGCTTTGCTTTGACCTCTGTTTGGCGTTTGTCTCCTTGGAACAAGGTTTGGGTCAGAACACTCTTTCTTTCTTTCTTTCTATTCCAGGTCCCAGAGAACAGCAGCAAAGTGGATTTCGTCAGCCACAACGCCCACAACGCGAAACGCACCTCGATGCAACGCTCCCGCTCCCTGCAGTCAATCCACAAAGTCCTGGAGCAGAAGCAGAAGGATCTGGAAGAGTACAACACCAAGCAGAAAGGCCACGTGCCCCACTAGTAAGCTCCCCGGGCTGGCTGAGGCCATACGGGCTGCAGGCCAGCCTGTCTAGAGGGTGGCAGGTTGGGAACGGCTGTGCTGCCCTTGGGCAGAGGGCAAGCGGCCGCCTCCAGGAAAACTCAGAGCGCCACTCCTCTCCGGTACTTTCAATGGCCCAGAGCGGGTCAGATTCAGCTTTGGAAACATGTATTGGCAAACCAGTGGAGGTGGGATTCTTCTGGTCTTAACAGCCTGCTTTGCTATATCGGTGCAAGAAACTAAAATCTGTATTTTTGGATCCAGTTTCAGAAAGGTGCTTTAGATTAGAATAGACCGAACATTTACTTGTAGTTGTGACCTCCACTGAGTTCCATTGCTAAAAAGGCTGGGTTGATGACCATGCCAGAAAGAGAAAGCATTTTGGCTGGGAAAAGGATTTTCTTCCTTCCTTCCTTCTTCCCTCCCTCCCTCCTCCCTTTCCTTCCTTCCTCCCTCCCTCCTTCCCTTTCCTTTCTTCCTCCTTCCCTCCCTCCTTCCTTTCCTTCCTACCTCCCTTTCCTCCCTCCCTTTCCTTTCTTCCTCCTTCCCTCCCTCCTCCCTTTCCTTCCTACCTCCCTTTCCCTCTTTCCTTCCTCCCTCCCTCCCTTCCTCCTCCTTCCCTCCCTCCTTCCTTTCCTTCTTCCTCCCTCCCTTTCCCCCTTCCTACCTCCTTTCCTTCCTACCTCCCTTTCCTTCTTTCCTCCCTCCCTCCCTCCTTCCTTTTCCTTCCTTCCTCCTTCCCTTTCTTCCTCCTTCCCTCCCTCCTTCCTTTTCTTCCTACCTCCCTTTCTTCTTCCCTCCTTCCCTCCTCCCTCCTTCCTCCCTCCTTCCTACCTTCCCTTTCCTTCCTTCCTCCTTCCCTTTCCTTCCTTCCTCCTTCCTCCTCCTCCCTTTCCTTCCTACCTCCCTTTCCTTCTTTCCTCCCTCCCTCCCTCCTTCCTCCCTTTCCTTCCCTCCTCCCTTTCTTTCTTTCCTTCTTCCCTCCCTCCCTCCCTTTTCCTTCCTTCCTTCCTTCCTTCCATGTGGTCTCCGCTTTATTATTCTTATAAGTGACTTCCACTTTTCTGCTCTATGTAGCCTGATTGAGCGGAAGGACCACTGGCGTAAGGAAGCGGAGGAACGCCTGCGTAACACACCTGATCCTGACACGCCACCTGGCCATGCCATGATGCCCGAGAACCAGCGCCTGGAAACCCTCAAGAACCTGAAAGAGAGTAAGAAGGATGGAGATGAAACCCTCTGAAGCTGCCTTCTTATAGGCTTCACATACACACACACACACACACACACACACACACACACAGAGAGGATAAGGAAAGCACTAGGGGTTATGCTAAGGATAGGATTAGGTTCCAGGTGTTCCTTTCTCCTCTTCCTTGCCTTACTGAGTTTTTAATCTCTTGGAATTTAAACAGAGGGTGGATTTACTCTTAAGATACAAGGAAGGTGTTTGTGGCAAACTAGATTTCTCAGAATCCTAATGTTACCTTATAAGCATCCCAGTATTATCTTAACAAGCAACCAAGGATTGGTCTCATGCGTTGTGCTGAGCCATGATTCATGTAATCATGGCTCATTGAACATCACATCTTGCTGGCTAGTGGTATGCAGTACAACAGGGTAAACCATAAAACCAGGCTCCCAAATCCAAATGGCTGAGTTCACACAACCAACGACACTAGAACCAAATAAGCCCCAGTTATGGCTTGGCGCAACATGTTGAATAGAATCAACTGGAGTCACTGAAGGCTGTTAGAATTGTCCACTGATGGTGCTTCTTTTTCTTCCCCATCTCTTCTCTGTAGGCCAAGAGAAGTTCTTAAAGGAGCTCCTGTTGCTTCCCATGAGAGTCGATACCCTGAGTGTTCACACCCGGCGTGTTTCTTTAGAGAAGAAGCTGTCACAGATCGAAGAGGCCCTCAAAATCTTCTCCCGACCCAAAGTCTTCATCAAGTTGGACTCCTAAGCACAGAGGCCCTCTTGCCTTTGGCCTCTCCAGCCTTGTGCCCTCAAATCACAGGTGGCTTTGCTTCCTCACATGGTGGTTCCCGCAATGTAGGGTTTGTCTTGTTGCGTTGTCCTGATTCTTCTCAGCATGGGGAAGCAAATCCATGTGTCTAGGACAGGCATGGGTTAACGAGTGCAAGCAGTAAGGGTCAAGACCTGGGATGATGGAACCCAAGAGCTTCTGATGGGCCAAGAGAGCCGTTTCCAAAATAAATCTTCTCAAGAAGATCTTCTCCTTCAAGCAGAGGGAAAGTTGTATTATTATTATTTTTTAAAACTACATATTCTCAGCGAGTTTAGAGGAGTATGTGCATTTTTAACTGAAACGATTGGACTGTTTTAAACAAATAAAGCATGTTTTGCAAGCAAGCTTGTAAGTTGAAAGTTGTGAGGGCCTTCCTAAGCAATTCTGAACGATTCTTCAACATTGGCCGTGTCAAGTCTTTTTATTTTCTTCAATACATCAAAAAGGTTGCCCTTAAATTACAAATTTCAGTTAAGATGATTTTCTCCTTTGAAATAACTTTCCAAAGTTTGTTTGTTTCTTCCTTCCTTCCTTCCTTCCTTCCTTCCTTCCTTCCTTCCTTCCTTCCTTCCTTCTTTCTTTCTTTCTTTCTTTCTTTCTTTCTTTCTTTCTTTCTTTCTTTCTTTCTTTCTTTCTTCCTTCCTTCCTTCCTTCCTTCCTTCCTTCCTTCCTTCCTTCCTTCCTTCCTTCCTTCCTTTCTGCAACTCACCATGGCCAACTCGCCACCACCAACTTGCCACGGGACCAGAGTTACACTAATATTACAAATAATAATAATGGTGGAATTGAATCATGAAAGAAAGGATGCAAAAAGGAGGGGCAGAACGAAACGTGAATGACAAAACTGTTAAATATTTATTTATTTATTTTAAACCATTAGATCGAATGGTTAAATTAAATTGTCCTGCTTGCAGGTTGTCCCATGGGAAGTTGGAGGCGGGGAGTTGGCTGCATCAAGGCCAGTTGTCTCCTTCGGAGCAAGAATGGTGGCTCTGGATTTCTTGGCCAAATTTTAACATCTTTGTTGATCTGGTTTGCGCTGCCCTCTACCGAGGGATCCAAGAAATGCTTCACTGCCCAGGAAGGACTACAACAAGCCAAGGGTTTATTTTAGGGTTAGTGTGACCTTTGGCAACTATGGCATGACTTAAGCTGGTTGGGCAATTCCGGGTGTTGAAAGTCCCACAAGTCTTCAAGTGGCCAAGGCTGGAGACCCCGGTCCAGATAATCCTGTATCAGTAAGTTATTTGGATGCACTGAAACATTCAGTGCTTTGAGAAGTTAGTAATCTGCTTTAACTATCTGCACTAAAGCACTTTTAATCTCTTACTGTAACGCAGTACAGGTAACCACCACAGTCGGGACCAGAATTTTTGTGGCTAGGAAGGTCGTGGTCAAGTGAAAGGGGCCCAATTTTATGACCTTTTTTTGCCACAGTTGTAAAGCAAATCACTGCAGTCCTTAAGTGAATCATAGGATGGTTAAGTGAAACCACCGTCCCCAGGCTGGGAAGGTCATAATTGGGGGGTCACATTACCCCGGGGCACTGCCACTGTTTGCCCAGCCCCTGAATTTGGATCGTGTGATAATGGGGGATGCTGCCACCATTGTGTGAGGATCCATTGTGAGTTGTTGTTGTTTTTCCCCAGTGCCGTCACTTCACTCGCTAAACCAAAGGTTGCCAGTTGAGAACTAGAGAGATAGAATTCTTTATTGGCCAAGTGTGATTGGACACATGAGGGATTTGTCTTGGTGCAAATGCTCTCAAGTCTATCAGAGATGCTGTACGATTCCATCTGATCTCTTTGCCTTCCTTAGCAAAACGTAGGTGTAGCCCCTAGATCAGCAGTCAGCAACCTGCGGCTCTGGAGCCACATGTGGCTCTTTCGGCCCTCTGCTGCGGCTTCCTGTCAGCTGATCCCACCCCTGGCTGGCCCCTCCTCTCCCCTCCCCATCACTCCTTGCCTGGCCTGAGAAGTTGAGGGTGATGGCAGGGGATGGAGACTCGCTCCATACTCCAGAGCAGGAGGTGACTGGCTGGGAGCAAGTGACCTAGAGTTGGCCACGCCCACCCAGTCGCAGCAGTTGTTAAACGATTGGCTCCCGGTGTTTTCTTTTTTGTGGGAAACGGGTCCAAATGGCTCTTTTGAGTATTTAAGGTGGAAGACCCCTGCCCTAGGTGTATAGTGCTAAGGCAGAAGAGCCCTCAAAACATCACGGTCCCTGTTCCTACACATCAAAGAGGTGCAACTCTTTGCAGCCCCACACAAAAGCCAGGGGCACAACTCCCGCTGTCTTTGCAGACATTGCCACCGAGCTGTGGTGGACTTGGTCCCCTCCGCAGAACGAGAGAACTTCGGTCTTCCAAGGGGGACGTCAAAACAGTCAAAGTTTCAGGCAATGGAATTTTTTTTTTTCCTGGGTAGCTGAAGACCAGTGGGTCAGTAAGCTTGGTACCAAATGTGGCATGTATACCGAATGCTAATTTGTGAACATTTGAAATAACACTCATCGTTTTGTTACATCCTAGCTGCTTAATAGTTCTTTTCTGGAGCACTGCTAGGCAGCACAAACGATGAAAATGCTGGAGATGATTGATAGATTGGATGGATGGATGGATAGAGACGGATGTAGATGGATGGATGGATAGAGAGATGGATGTAGATAGATGATAGATGGATGTAGATGGATGGATGGATAGAGATGTATAGAGATGGATGGATGGATGGATAGAGAGATGTAGATAGATGATGGATGGATGGATAGATTAGATGATAGATAGATAGATAGATAGATAGATAGATAGATAGATAGATAGATAGATAGATAGATAGAGATGGATGTAGATGGATGGATGGATGTAGATAGATGATGGATGGATAGATGGATGGATGGATAGAGATGGATGTAGATGGATGGATGCATATAGATAGATAGATGATAGACAGATATGTAGATAGACACACAGAGAGAGACAGACAGACAACAGACAGGTATAGATGCTTAGCCACATTTCGCTTAGGTCTGAATGAGTCAAAAGAGCAAGTACCCAAAACCTGCAGGCCGTGTCTCTGCTGGTTAAACTTTAAAGTGAACAAGAGGAATCTTGAGTGTCTGTAATTTAAAAAGTAAATGAAGTTTCTGCATGATCAGTCTTTCAAGTGCTGTTAGCCGACTGTAGGAGAAAAGCAGCCCTGACTTGCTGCGATCAATACAGTAGGTTTCGCTTGAAAGCATCAGTACCTCTCTTTTGTTTGTTTGGCTGGAGAAGATTTAAGTAAGTGGGTGGCCACCATTTCCTGATCATTCATGAAAAGACAGTAGGTTCCACCTCGCAAAGATCCATACGTGCATCAAGAACGCAATGTGTACATCAAAATCTGCCCCCTTAGTGAGAAATAAGATAGTTTTCCCAACCTGGTGCCCTCCAGACAGATGGAAGGACCATCGTTGGGCGGAAGGCTGGCATACAAGATTAGCCTTTCAAGTGCTTAGAAGCTTCGCTGTTGTTCTTGGAGATCACTCTGGGTCCCCTTCTAAAAGATGAAAATAAAAGCCACCCTTTGGCCCAGGGTCTTTCAACCCCAGCCGTTTGAAGATGGGTGGCTGGGGAATTCTGGGAGTTGAAGTCCACCCATCTTCAAAGGGGCCAAGGTTGAGAAACATCTGCTTTTAATTTATGGAAGAAATTCCCCTTGTCTGCTGCCCTTCCAACCTACACCCCGTTCCTATCAGCAGGCGTTCAATAGCATCGTGGGAGAAAATGAAGACCGTTTTGGGATCTTCACCAATGTGGTCTTGGTAATAAACCATGTAAGTTGTATTATCTTGGCACAGGTTCTTTGCTCACTTGCTAAAAGGCCTGGGAGTGTTCTTGGCTAATGGGGGGGTGGTTCACCCCCAGTGAAGAATGGTTGCAGGAACTGGGCATGGCTGGTCTAGTGAAGAGAAGGACCAAATATTGGAAACATGATAGCATCTTCCAATATTTGAAAGGCTGCCATAGAGAGGAAGGGGTCAAGCTATTTTCTAAAGCACCCGAAGGCCAGACAAGGAATAATGGATGGAAACTGACCAAGGAGAGATTCAACCTGGAAATAAGGAGAAACTTTCTGACAGGGAGAACAATCAACCCATGGAACAGAAGTTGCCTGAGTTGAGGGAGCGCCATCACTTGAGACCTTCAAGAAGAGATCGGACTCCCATTTGTCGGGTGTAGGGTCTCCCGCTTGGGCAGGGGGTTGGACTATATGACCTACAAGGTCCCTTCCAACTCTGGTTATCTGTTATCTAATCTGCCTGCCATAGAGACTGAGGAAGGGACGTGGCTGAATTTGCCAAGCCGCCACTTCAAATGGACACAGGTGCCTGTCTCTCAGAGGCAGACCAGTTTCTCTCTCTCTTTCTCTTTCAGGATGGTTTCCTTCCATTGTCGTCTCCTCCTATCCCTCCTGCAGGTTTCTTTCAAAAATAAAATAAAACAATGTGAAGGAACACTGTATAAAAAAAAACCCCATGGTTTAATAGTCTGTTGCAATATATTAACTGTGACACACATATGTCATCGTAAAAACACCTAAAATCAAACACCTCATGAGAAGTTGGTGGAGGCAGAGCTTGGGGGATGAATGAGGCCAGCCCTCCCCTACCTGGAAGACAGGTAAGAGGCCAAAGAAAGTAATAGGAGGCCCGTCCCTTTAGCCCCCTGGACATGGAAAGGAGAGAGAGCCTCTGGGGCAGCCAAGGGTTGGGAGAAGGCAAGTTGGTCCTTCCAACTGCCCCAGTCAACCTGGTTGCAAGAAGCACCATCGGAGCATGAAGGGGGTGTGTGCATGTCCGGCTCAGTGAGGGCGAGCCTTGGTTCCAATCTCTAGAGTTGACCTCCGATGGTCAAGGAGGGCGTGGCTCTTCCACGCTGACCCCAGAAACCATGTTTTTCAAGTAGAACCGGGAAGGAGAGACCTTGCCGCCCAAAGGCTATAGGGTGATGATGGTGCCATCCTCCTGGAGGCTTCCTGCTCTGCTACCCCGCATGGGGCTCCCACTGCCGCTGTGACTGTTCAGGGAAGGCAGGGAGCCTTGGGAGCTATAGAGCGAGAGGCTGTGCTGGAGGCTGTCGAGGAGACCCCCATTGGGGCAGCTGGCAGGCAAGTCGCTCTCGATGACCAGGTCTCCTTCTTCGTCACTTTCCCCTTCGGCGGTGCTACAGTTGCTCAGGTACTGGGAAGCCGGGCTAGGCGTCTGCTGGCTGGGCGTGCTGTCCGTGGACATGCCGGAACTCCCCGAAGCCTTGCTGCTGCGGATCACGTTGTTACGCTGATTGGCCGGCTTGACGGTGATGATGAGGTTGTGGCTGTTGGCCACCATCATGTCAGTGACCTGGTCCAGCGACTTGCCCGCCACGTCAATGCCGTTGACTTCGAGGATCTCGTCGTTGACAGCCAGAAGTCCGGTGCTCTCTGCCAAGCCGCCCTTGACCAAGCGGGAGATGAAGATCCCGGGCACTTTCTCCACCCCGTGGTGCGCCACTCGCACACTGACCCCATCCCGGATATAGAAGCCCAGGGGCTTGTTGGATCCATGTTTATGGAGCCGCACACGCCGGTGGGTCTCGGGCAAGATGTCCACGTCGATAATGGAGGAGATCTGGCGGAAGTCCTGAGGCATGCCGATCAACAGGTGTGGCTTGGCCCGTTGGTGCGCCGGCCGCAGCAGTCCCTTTTTCTTCCGCTGCAGTGAGTTGGAGGCAAAGACGCTGGCGTTGGCTTCTGCTGCAATGAACAAAGGAAACAAACAAGAAAATGTCACAAGGGGAAGTTCCCCAGCGATAGGGTGGGGTGGGGGGTGGGTGGGGGGTGGAATAGAATAGAATGGAATGGAATGGAATGAAAATATGAATGGAATGGAATGGAATGGAATGAATAGAATAGAAATAGAATAGAATAGAATAGAATAGAATAGAATAGAATAGAATAGAATAGAATAGAATAGAATAGAATAGAATAGAATATAGAGACTAGACTAGAGAACTATAGAATAGAATAGAATAGAATAGAATAGAATAGAATAGAATAGGAATAGAATAGAATAGAGGAGAATATAGAATAGAATAGAATAGAATAGAATAGAATAGAATAGAATAGAATAGAATAGAATAGAACAGAATTCTTTTATTCTCCAAGTGTGATTGGACACACAAGGAATTTGTCTTAGTGAATATACTCTCAGTGTACATAAAAGAAAAAATACGTCAAGAGTCAAGAATCATCAGGTACAACACTTAATAATAGTCATAGGTTACAATAAGCAATCAAATCATACTAGGAAACAGTCAGTATAAATCATAATGATACAAGCGACAAAGTTACAGTCATACAGTCACAAGTGGGAGGGGTGGGTGATAAGGAGTGATCAGAAGATTAATAGCAATACTAATGCAGACTTTGTAAATAGTTGGTCAGGGTTGAGGAATTATTTGTTTAGCAGCGTGAAGGCATGGGGGGGAAAAACTGTCCTTGTTTCTAGTTCTGGTGTGCAATGCTCTATAGCATCATTTTGAGGTTTGCTGGAATGCTGACATTAACCCGAATCTAAAGTTTTTTCGGCTTTCCACAATTAAATGCCAGCGTTCCAGCAAACCTCCATTCCAATCAGTTACTCTGAGACAAACATACTGTATTTTCCGGACTATAAGCCGCTACTTTTTTCCCATGCTTTGAACCCTGCGGCTTGTACAACAATGCGGCTTATCTATCAATTTTTCTTTGCTAACTGCCATCAGGGGGTGCAAAAAAGTGACAGACGCAAGAGGTCAATGCAAAGAAGAAGACGCTACCGGTAGTTTTTAGCGCACTCGACACAAGCAGCACGACACACACGAACGCAAAATATTTTTCACACCCTCATCATGGAAAGTACACGAAGAAAAGCATATGATGCAGCTCTTCAGTTGACAGCAATCAATCTATCTAGGAAGGGGATAGAGCTGCTGCACGTAAGCTTGGCGTTAATAAATCAATGGTGAGACGTTGGAGACTTCTGGCTGCATGCAAAGAGCATTCTTCTCTTTCTGTGTAAATATCCCATTTCACAACATATATATCTGCGGCTTATAGTCTGGTGTGGCTAATATATTTAAAAATATTTTTTTCTTTTAAAATTTAGTGGGTGCAGCTTATATTCCGATGCGCTCTCTAGTCCGGTAAACATGGTATCTCAAAAGTACCTTGATTAGAATAGCAACTGGCACATCTGTGGAAAACCGAATCTAAAAGTTTTTTCGGGCTTCCCACAATTTCCCAAACTACAAATCTATCCCCGCTTGGCCGTCATCACATCTCATGGGCCAATCAAGCATCCGTCCAGAAGTAAGATCCTTATTTCATCCTGCGCCACACTAAATGACCTTGAACTAACAAAAGAATTTTATCACTTAGAGCTACTCAATTGAAATCACCTCCCGCCCACTCTCTTAGGTTATGTGGCAGCATGGAATATGGCTCCCAAAGCGGACACATAGATCCCAAATCTAATAGCTTACCAGCCACTTATCACCTCCCATGTGGCCTGGATACATACATACATACATGTGTATATTTGTACACAAACATACCTATGTTACCCATTTACAAACATAGATTTAACATAGAATAACAGAATTGGAAGGGACCTTGGAGGTCATTTACTCCAACCCATTGCTCGAGCAGGAGAGTCTATTCCAAATATTAGCCTTTACCTAGGATCGAACTCACAGCTTCCCGATTGTGACAAAGTTGCCTTTCTCTCCCTATTGGCTACCCAGCAATATTAGGTGCTAAATTCTGAGTTTCCATCTCTTGGGGTGCTCTTTTGTAATCCTTCGTGCCTTTGGATCACCCAAGTGATCTATCTTTTCACAGCTCTCTCTTTCTCCCAACATCGGATACTTTGAAAGTGCTGGATGGTTTAGTGATGCAAAAACGATTTAGCGTTTGGGATGTAGAATAGCTGAAGGCCAAGGTGGTGTCTGTCTGGCAAGGAGAAACATCAGCCAGATGTGCCATTTTTGATTTTGTCTAAGCAAGGCACAGCACCAGGCCATATGACTTAATCACCCAAGGATAATCCTCTTATCTATGTTACATAATGGAATGTTAGAATATGAGTTATTCTCTTCGTGGAAACCTGCCAGACTGGGGTGAGGATTAAGGAAAACTGAATAATTGGGTGCTTTTATACTTACACGCTGGAATACTGACAATACTATGGCCAACCTGAGGAATTCTGGGAGTTGAAGTCCGCCGATCTTAAAACTGCCCAGGTTGAGAAACCTTGCTATAAGAAGATAAATCCAATATTTTTCTCCTCCCAGAAGGGTTGCCTCCTTCCTCTCACCCTACTTCTGAGTGGCATTTGCTTCTAGGATTACAGAGCACAGCCTGGGAGGATTACAAAGGAGTATGAATAATTCAGTTTTAATCACACTTTGAGTTATGCCCCGCAGGCATTATATTGTAGATCTCAGCTACAGAACACAAAGGGCCACAGCATTTAACCATTGCCACAGCCAGTGCCCCAGACAAAGAAGGCAACCAATGGGTTTGAATCCCGCAAGAATTCATCAGAAATAACCTTCGCTGAAACCCTCAAAATATATGTGCTTAGGCTGCCAATTGTTCCATATTGAACAAGGGGTTAAAAAGGGATGTGTGTGGAGGGAGGGGTGTTTTGTGCCATAATGCCATAGGATGACTTAGTTAAACGTTTGCTGACCTAAAATAATTACATATTAGCATTTAAGCAGAGTAAAAGACACAAATACACACATTCATTAAAATTATTATTTAGAATTGACATATTCCAATGGTAAATAAAAAAACATTGGGTGCCCAATGGTAAAAATCAGACTTGGAATAATGCATCCAGTTTTGGCCACCGCCACAATGCAGAAAAGATGTTGAGAAAGGGTGCAGAGAAGAGCAACAAAGATAATTAGGGGACCTGAGGCTAAAACATATAAGGAACAGTTGCTGGAATTGAGTATGTCTACGTTTAATGAAAAGAAGGACCAGGAGTGACATGATAGCAGTCTCCCAGTACCTGAGGGGCTGCCACAAAGAAAAGGGAGTCAAGCTATTCTCCAAAGCAACTGAAGGGCAGGACAAGAAACAATGGATGGAAACTAATCAAGGAGAGAAACGACCTAGAACTCAGGAGAAATTTCCTAACAGTGAGAATAATTAACCAGTGGAACGGCTTGCCTCCAGAAGTTGTAATTCTCCAACACTGGAAGTTTTTGAGAAGAGATTGGATAACCGTTTGACTGAAATTACATAGGGTTTCCTGCCTGAATAAGGGGGTTGGACTAGAAGACCTCCAAGGTCCCTTCCAACTCTGTTATTCTGTTCTGACCTCAAGCCATTTGTTTCAGCCCTCCTCTGAAGCAGGCCAGGTTGAATCCCACCGTTTGTTTGACACTTTCTCTTCCTCTGCTGACAGATACGAGTCAGCTCTACATTTCTACTGCCCATGCCTCCCTGAGCTCTAAAGGCAAAGTTTGTTTATGAAAGAAAAAAGACAAAATTGGAAATAACGAAAAGAGAAGAGCCCATGAATCTGGACAATCCAGCTCCCTACATTGTAAAAAACTGCCAAGGACCGATCTGAAGGCCTGGGAGAACATCCAGTTTGCAGGCATATTGCTATGATTCCGTTAAGGCCATGATGGCAAACCATAGGTGGCACGCAGAGCCATTTGTGTCGGCACGCAAGCTGCAGGCAAACTTACCTCACTGGGCCTGCGCATGCCTCACAGCTGATTTTCGGCCCGTTTGAGGCCTTTTTCGGCCTCCCAAAGGCTTGAGGAAGGCTTCTGCAGGCTGAAAACTAGCCCCGTTTTGTCACTTCCTGTTTTTCCGAAAATACCAGAAGTGATGAAACGGGGCTAGTTTTCGGCCTGCAGAAGCCTTCTTCAAACCTTTGGGAAGCCAAAAAAGGCCTCAAACTGGCTGAAAATCAGCTGTGAGGGGCAGTGCAGGTAAGCGGGTGGCGGGGGTGGGTGGGTGGGGTTTACGCACGCAGGCGTAGGGGACGTTGGGGGGTGCATTGCCTTCTGTGTGCAGGCACGCAAGTGCCAGCATGCAAGCGCACACACCATTTTTAGGCACAGGAGCCCCAAAAGGTTAGCCACCGCTGCATTAAGGGCCGGGGAAGGAGAAGAGGGAGTCATTTGTTTTGCAACTAACCCAAGTATGATTTGCCAAAAGGTAACAACAAGACCAAGTAGACATATCTTTGAAGCCTTGCTCCCTTCCAAAGCAATGGGAAGGTGCAAAAGGAAAACATAAACAACTCTCATGCTTCTGCCAGTTTTTATACCATATGTCGTCAAAAAAAGGGGGATGCCAGAATGCAAAGGAGCTGGCAAGACCTGAGGGCTATGTGTAAAAGAATTCTTTTTATAAGGAGGGACACCAGAGCTGCTTTTCAGGCTTCAGGGAGCCATCGCTTCACATTTTCCACGCCTCGGTGAGTAGATGAACTACAATGGCCGTCACCCAACCTTCGCAGTCATGGTTAGTTTTGGGGAGGAGTAATCAAACACATACGAAGGATGTCAGACTAGAGAAGGTTGGCCTGCTGATCCATGAAGAGCTCTGGAGACAGGAACAGAAAGGGGTCTATCCATCTTACGACTTTGTGCGCTATATAAATTGAATGGTTTTCTCTCTCTCTCTCTCTCTCTCTCTCTCTGTCTCTGTCTCTCTCTCTCTCAGCCAGACTAACCGACAGCCAAACTGGTTTTGAGAACGAAACAGATGGTAGAAAGAGCTAACAGTCCACAGAGAAATAACAAGTAGCCAAAAGAAGCAGCGTAGTGTGATAAAATTGGAATAGTTCTTAAACGGACAAGCCACCGAGAATACGGGTAAGATACAATTTATGAATGAGCTCTCGGTATTAAGCCAAAGATCGCATACAAGCAGCAGAGAAGCAGGTTTGGGTTAAGGGATCTCTTACATCATAACATGGATTTGAAGAATAAAAACAATAACCTGGCTGGATGTCCCAAAGCTGCTTTTTTTTTTTTCTTCAAGAGGCAACTGGACTTTCTTGCTTTTCTTTTGAAGATGTTTCACTCCTCATCCAAGAAGCTTCTTCAGCTCTGACGGGATGGTGGGGAATGGAAGGATTCTGACCATTCAGTCAGAGCTGAAGAAGCTTCTTGGATGAGAAGTGAAACATCTTCAGAGAGAGAGAGAGAGAGGGAGGGAGGGAGGGAGGGAGAGAGAGAGAGAGAGAGAGGAAAAGGAAGAGGCCTTTCCAGATGGCCATGCCTAAATGGAGCACCTTGGCAGACCCAGATCCCAAGTTATAAATATCATCCTGTGTTTTGGGTACAGCGGCTTATTTTTAGCCTGGGAGCCTGGGTTGAACAACAGAATCTTTTTCCCCACTCCAGGAAGTGATCCAAGTTACATCAACTCCAGGTTTTGCCAGGAATCTTGGACAAGATGTGCTCCATGGGGTCTCCCACTGGAAGTGGGCATTGTTCTCCCTATCATCTCTCAGCTCAGTGTGTACCATCGCACACAAGACGCCAGAAACCGTTCTCAGAAGCCATTCTCTCTGGAGCTCTGAGAAGACAGGAAAACGAAAGAAAAGAGATATGAAAACATAAGCTGGTTTCTGGCCAGTGGTTGGCTATGGCCAGCTCTGGTATGTGCCCTGATTCCAAATAAATCACATTAACCGTCTCATGAACTTTACTGCTGCTACTGGATGCCAACCGACTGATGAGATCAAAACTTCACTGCGGAGAGACATGCCAGCAGCTCCCACCAGTTCCCTCTGCCCAGCCTGATGCTCTGTCACCGTTGCCTAACTCTTTTTGCAAACTCTTTTTCAGATCTGTAGTTTATACAACCTTGGTAATCTGTGATTAGCTGGATTTTTATTTCTCACAATGTACGTTTAAAGGCCAACAGCCCGGTGCTGTTTGAAATGCGATGCTCGTTATTATTAGTAAATCAGAAGACTTTTAATCCTGGAGGGCAACTTTTCTTGGGCAGCAGACAAGATCATTTTCAGAATAGGTTTTTGAAAGACCTGAAATGGCAGATCAGGAGCTAAGAATACATGCACTGCAGCTTGTGAATTTGGGTCTAAACGTTGAGCTAAGTAATCTGATTTCTTTGGGTTTTTTTTATTTAGCATGTGGTGCAAACCCAGCCAACTAAGGTAACTGAGTTACCAACTGAGTTAACAGAAGGTATAAATTCAAGTCTGAATGTCTGGGATAGTATCTTTACATACGGCTCCCCAATGTTCAATTCTTTTGTACTCTGCTCTAATCCTTCCAATGCTGGAATGAAAATAAGTAATATGCAAAAATGTAAACTTCGATGGAGTCAAATCAAACATTGACAAATACGCTCATGTCATTTTTTTTTAAATTGCACAACAAATGTCAACTGTCAGGATTTCAGCCCACAAACATCTTTGGATTCTATTGTTATCGCAAAGTATACAAATTTATTTTCTCTTCTTTAAGGCAAGAGGGCGCTACTACTGCACAGATCGTCTCTGATGAAAGGACCCTCCTTAATATGGGAATCCCCCTCAATGCCCAGATTCAGAGGAAGAAGACTCTGATTACTGAAATTATTACAAGATCCTAGATTACAACTCATAGTATTTCATTATAGGGTGTTGTGGTTAGCCGTCAGAGGTGCAGATGGCTGAGGAGAGCGAGGACTCCGATGAGGGGACAGGACCATTAAGAAGTGGACTGCTGCCTTCAGAGATTGTGGGGGCTGGCAGCAGCGATGAGGAGGTTCCCGAGGAGCCTGTGCTAAGTGCACATGCACGAAGGATTGCTCGGAGGAAAGAACAATTACAGCAGCACAGGCGACTCGGGAGTAAGGCTGCAAGGTAATAGCCCCTCCCTCAAGAGGATACAAGCCAGGTTTGGAAAAGCGTTCTTTGCAGAAAGCAAAGAAGCTCTGAAACTCAACTGGTGGACATATTAGTTCGCGTTTGGAGAATTCTGTAAATTAGTTCTTATCTCTGGGTTTTTGGCAGCCTTGACAAACAACTTGACAAGGCTCTTTCTTGTCGGAATTAATTGTTAGAGAGCAGCCTTTTATCTGTAAAGGAACAGAATTGTGATTAAACCTTAAAAGGTGGGGGCTGCTGGCTTTGTCTGTGTTTGCTCTCTGGGAACCCGGTTAGGTCAGAACATAGGGTCATCAATGACCAGTCCGTATTTTCCTACGGGCTAGCTAAGTTTTGGAAAGCAGATTTTTCAACCCATTTAAAACAACATCTCCTATCAAAGCACAACTATTTTTTTTTAAAAAAAAACCTCTTAATCTTCTCCCTTCTGATCTTTAAAAGCCCTATTATTAACACCACATCCCTAGTCAGGCATTTGTGGTAGGCAAAGATAAGGGAGCTGTTCCCTTTCAAATATTGCTAAACTGCAATTCCCACCCTTCCTCACCATCGCACCTACTGCCTGGGACTGCCTAAGACACCGTTTTTTCAACCAGGTTGGCTGGGGAATTCTGGGAGTTGAAGTCCACCCTCCTTAAATAGGTACACAAGGGATGGTGTCCGTTTGAGCTTCCCGTCCCTGGTTTCATGTTCCCCATCATATTTTTTTAATCCTTTGTCCCCCTTCTCCTACAGCCAATAACCTAGTGACTGCAAATAGGCAAAGAAATTTCACCACTTGGAGGCTTTCCAGAAGAGACTAGGCTGTCATTTGTCAGAAATGGTGTAGGGCAGGGGTCTCCAACCTTGGCAACTTTAAGCCTGGAGGACTTCAATTCCCAGAATTCCCCAGCCAGCTGGCTGGGGAATTCTGGGAGTTGAAGTCCTCCAGGCTTAAAGTTGCCAAGGTTGGAGACCCCTGGTGTAGGGTCTTTGCTTGGGCAGGGGAATTGGATTAGATGACCTACAGCAGTGATCCCCAACCTTTTTTATGCCGCGGCCCGGTACCGGCATCAGCTGGGCGCCGCGCCCGGTACCGGCATCAGCTGGGCGCCCGCCCGGTACGCACAGCTGGCGCCGCCATCTTTTTGATGAAAAAGTGCTTCCGGTGACCTCACGGAAGCACTTTTCATCAAAAAGATGCGGCGCTTCTCGTGAGCTTTTCCGGTAGAAATGGCTTTCTACCCGGAAAAGCTCACGAAAGCTAGCCGCCATCTTTTGATGAAAAGTGCTTCCGTGAGCTTTCACCCGGAAAAGCTCACCGGAAGCACTTTTTCATCAAAAAGATGGCGGCGCCCAGCAAACCAGCGGCCCGGTAGGACTTGTTCCACGGACCGGTACCGGTCCATGGACCGGTGGTTGGGGACCCCTGACCTACAGGGTCCCTTCCAACTCTGTTAATCTGCCTGAACTCAAAATGTTAAAACTGAATTGAATCGAATACTCTATTGGGGGGCGTGCATAAGCGCACCAATGTGCCTACCGTCCCTGTCCCTGTTTCTTTTTATTCGTATCTGTTTCATGTATTCATAACCATGTTTACGTTTATACCTGTTATCTAATACTTGCTTGACAAATAAATAAAATAAAAATAATAAAATAAAATAAAATAAAATAAAATAATAAAATAAAATAAAATAAAATAAAATAAAATAATAAAATAAAATAAAATAAAATAAAATAATAAAATAAAATAAAATAAAATAAAATAAAATAAAATAAAATAAATAAATAAATAAAATAAATAAATATTTGGCTAAATGTGATTAGCCACACAAGAAATTTGCCTCTGGTTGCAGAGGCTCTCAGTGCACACGGAAAACAACAGAATAATGATAATCATTGTAAAGAAGATAATAGAAGGATAAATGATAATGCTACGGCTACATTACATGGGTAAATACACACAGAAATTAGGCAGCACTGTGAGAATTAGGTATTCAGTTAGAGTGATGGCACGAGGGGAAAAAAACTGTCCCCGTGTCTAGTTGTTTTGGCATGTAACGCTCCATAGCGCCATCCCAAGGGGAAGAGTTGAAACAGTTTGTGTCCAGAATGTGAAGCGTCTGCAGATATCAACTCAGCCCTCCTTCTGACTTGCACAATATGGGCCTTTCCATAAAATGCAGGTAATTGCAGTGGTTCTTTCCACAGTCTTAACTTCATCTGTTGGAGTCTATACCTGTCCTGTTTGCTTGCTGTACCAAACAGCAGCCAATATAATATTGTTCTCAATATATCATAATTGATTTGTTTTCCTATTCAGAATCATCGTCTTCATTTAACGAGCCCATAATCCCTTGCGGGGAGGAGTCTGGGCAACTGAATGGAGCTGAGTGTTTACTGGCCAGATGCCCTTCCTATCGCCAGTGAGGAGTTTTGTTTGACAGACACATTCTCAGTGTGCCCAGAGAGAGAAATATCTGCCTCTACTTAGGACCGAACTCACGGCCTCCTGATTGTGAGGCGAGAGCTCCACCTTTAGGCCACTGTGCACTACTCTAAGTGTTTAATGGCCAGGTGCCCTTCCCGTCGCCAATGCAGAGTTTTGTTTCAGCAGATATATTCTCAGTGTGCCCCAGAGAGAGAAATATCTGCCTTACCTAGGATTGAACTCACGGTGTCCTGATTGTGAGTGTGTGGGTTCTACCTGTCAGCCAACGCACGACTCCTTTTACTATTCTGAATGAAAGTTATCAATCTTTCTCAGCATTTGATGAGAACCTGAAGCAATGACCCTCATTTTAACTCTTTAAAAAATGCTTTAAATAAGTAAAATAAATAAAAGCACACACCACCGGAAATAGAACACGTAAAAGAGGTGAGGGGTGGGTGGGTTAATCCTCAAGATTTAAACCTACCTCTCTTCTGGATGATGATTCGGAGAAGAGGATTGGCAGAGGACAGGGCCTTGTGATAGTTGTCATCGTTGTTGATGGGGAGCAGATCTCCATGGATGTCGGTGTATCCCAGGAGGACCTCGGAACAAGGGATCTGGTGGACCCTCTGGATCAGCTGATAGAATTCCTGGAAACCCCCCACGCTGGATCTCTTCATGGCAAAACGGCGGAACTCAGCCTCGAACTGCCAAGAAGACAAAAACAGACACAAAATAATAGCCAAACCGATAAAACCGCTTGGCCAAGGCAGGGGGAAAAAAAGAAAAAGTAAAGAAAACTGGCCTTGGGGAAAACTTTCCAAAGCAGCAAAGAAAGTTGAGATCTCTCTTAATTCACCTTCCCCACCCCCCAACCCCTCTTCAAATGAAAACTACCTTTTTTCACGGTTTGGAGAAAATACCCAGCAAAGCACCACCTGCGCTGACACATCCCAACAAGCTGTCATGTGCTTGTTTGGTTTTTGGCTTAGTGGGAAAGGTAAGCAGGGCGTGGAGACAATCCATTTGAGTTTGTCAAACTACAATGAACACAAACCAGGGCTTGGTGTGATATAAACAAAACACTCTATAGCGGTTTTAAGAGAATACCGGGAAATAACAGTCCTTTAAGACACCTGGAGGGCAGAGGATCCAACAAGGTAGATTTAGCCTTCCATCCTTCCGAGGTCGGTAAATGAGGACCCAGATTGTTGTGGGCAATAGGCTGATTCTGTAAGCCGCTTGGAGAGGGCTGGAAAACACTGTGAAGCGGTATATAAGTCTAAGGACTAATGCTGTTGTCCATCCATCCATCCATCCTTCCTTCCATCCATCCATCCATCCATGATGAGCAGTGATTAGAATGCAATATTGCAGGCTAACTTTGCCGACTGCCAGCAGTTCAATCCTGACCAACTCAAGGTAGATTCAGCCTTCTATCCTTCCGAGGTCGGTAAACGAGGACCCAGATTGTTGGGGGCAATAGGCTGACTCTGTAAACTGCTTAGAGAGGGCTGCGAAGCGCTGTGAAGCAGTATCTAAATCTAAGTGCTACTGCTATTCAGAACTGTTTTAAGGATTTGCTAAATACTATACTGGTAGTCCTTGAATTACAACAGTTCATTTAGAGACCAAACTTATCACAGCACTGAAAAAAGTGACTTACGACCATTTTTCATACTTAACACCCGTTGCAGCCTCCCCCATGGTCACGTGATCCAAATCCAGGTGCTTGGCAACTGACTCATAGTTATGACGGTTGCAGTGTAACTCTTTGCAACCTTCTGGCAAGCAAAGTCAATGGGGGAAGGCAGTTTCACTTAACAACCGTCTTACTAAATTAAGAACTGTAGAGATTCACTTAGCAACCTTGTTACTAACTAATTAACTTCAGTGGTTCACTTAACAACTGTGGCAAGAAAGGTCGTAAAATGGGGCAAAACTCTCTCAGCCAACGTCTCGCTTAGCAACAGAAATTTTGGGCTCAATTGTGGTCATAGGTCGAGGACTACCTGGACAGACAGGTAGTCAGTTTTGAGTAGCTACATGATGTTGTACTCAAGGAAGATCATGAACGTCGTTCTCAGAGACTCAAATATGTACAACACAGCATCTTCTCTTCTATATTTGCTGTTTAAATGGAAAAACGGATACAGAGGCTGGGCATGTTATTAGAATTAGCTCATTTCCTGCTCTCAAAACCTTTGATTTTAATCTCCGCTAACTGTGAATTCATGCCTTGAATTTCTGATCTTTCCAGCCTGAGTTGTGCCCAGCAATCAACAGAATCATCCAAATGGAAAATAAAGTTTTTTTTTCTTTTTCCTTGACAGAAGCTTTTCTAACTAATGCCCTCTGGATATGTTAGGACCGTGTTCTGAGAATCCGCAGCCCACTGCTCCCTAATTTGGAAAGTCATACTTCCAACACACCTGGAAGGCACCTGTCAAGCTTTAGCAGCTGCTTACCAGCTAAAATTAGATACAGGTACTTGTGATGACCCAGAGTGTAACACAAACGTAAGAAAATCCAAAACGTAAATAAATGTCCTTTAATGCCTTCCAACTCGGCCCCACTGTTCAATAATTCTCAGTTGGAGATGTAACGTATTCAAAAATAGTCTTCAAAAGAAAGCAATACTGTCCGAACTTAATGAGCAGATAGAGGTGAAATAAAAAACCAAACAAACTACAATGAAGGAAATTCCACAACAGACCAGAATAAGTAATTACCAAATTCAAGGAGATAACAAGGCACAGTCTGTTGGAAGGACGCCAACCAGATAACTTCAGACCAAAATAAAACACGTTTTGCTTCTGGCAATGCTGTGTTGTAACTGTCTCTCTTATATGCTATTCTCCCCAGCTGCAACTAATGAGGGGGATCATGGCCGCTTCCTCTCTCGTAAGCCAAGTTGTTTCCTTCTCTGTTCCTCCCTGCATATCCTAGGATGAAGAGGGGATGGGCCTAGTTCTTCCTCTGACTGCCCAGCCAGCCTCTGCCCTTCCCCAGCCTCCTCCACAGCCTCTGGAGCCACACCTACACTCCCTGTCGGCTGTTCCTCCGCTCCCTCAGAGTCCAACTCTAAGAAGGGCATGACAGTAGTCTTCGACTTATAACAGTTCATTTAGTGGCCGTTCAACATTATAGCAGCACTGAAAAAAGTGAGTTATGACCATTTTTCACACTTAACAACTGTTGCAACATCCACATGATCATGTGATCAAAATTCAGAAGCTTGGCAACTTTCATATTTATGACGGTTGCAGTGTCCTTGGGTCATATGTTCCCCTTTTGCGGCCTTCTGATCAGCAGAGTTAATGGGAGGGAGCCAGGTTCACTTAACAACCGGGTTACTAACTGATCAGTTGCAGTGATTCACTTAACAGCTGCGCCAAGATAGGTTGCAAAATGAGGCAAAACCACTTAACCAATGTCTCACAACAGAAATGTTAGGCTCAATTGTGGTCGTAAGTTGAGGACTACCTGCCTATTGAAAAGGGGAAAAAGGTATTAGGTTAAAAAAAAATGTCTTGCCAAATGGATTCCTTTGCATAGCAGTCATTTCATCTCTAAGTTTGTTGTGGATTTTCTTGATCTTCTTGCTAACTGCTTGTTGATTTCCCGGGGACACGGCAACTCCTTTTCCAAATAAAAGCACATTCTCCGTATACCTTTAATATTTTGCAAACTTCCCCAGGTCCTGAGAAGCCCATGACAGTAACTATTCAGCACTGGTGGGATTTTTACTACCAGTTCTGTGGGTATGGCTTAGTGGGTATGGCTTGGTGGGCGTGGCAGGGGAAAAGATACTGCAAAATCCCCATTCCCTCCGCATCCCACTAACCTACTTTCCAGCTCCGTTCTCCTGTGCAGGGCAACCAAAGAAGACCCAGCCATTCAGCTGGGACTCAATGGGAGGCAGAGAAGAGATGGGGTTGGTGGGGCCAGTCAGAGGTGGCATTTGCCGGTTCTCCAAACTTCTCAATATTTCCGCTACCGGTTTTCCAGAACTGGTCAGAACCTGCTGAAGACCACCTCTGCTATCCAGGCACGTCTTACATAGTCATTCTCTTCAAGCGCACAGATATTTTTCAACCATTTAATACAGGCATGCCAACCCACAACTCACACGCCACATGTGGTCCTCGTAATGCAGCCCCACAAATTCATACACTTGTATATTTTATACATGGCCCAAGACAATTCCTCTTCACTCAGTGTGGATCAGGCAAGTCAAAATGTTGTCTATTAAGCCTGATCTCACACATTATTTCCTTGAAAGCAATCACATTCAGTCCTTGCTATTTATCCTCATTATGAAATAGACGCTGTGTTTTTATTATACTATTTATGGTTACATTTGTGTCTTTTTCATTATGAAGGTTGTATTTCTTTTTCACCTGGTGAACTTTGGAATTCTCCAGAGGATCCAAACAACAGCAGACTTTTTTTAAAAGGTTTTCTTGCTCTGTTGCAAGAAGTTAATGTTATGCTCTCCAAAGACAACTATGAACAAAGAGCAACATATGGCCCATTATTACAATAACTGAGAGCATACAAGATTTTCATGCAAGGTCTCAGCTCCTCCAGGCTAACACCATACAAAACAAAATTCCTTATTCAGTGCTACTTCTAATCTCTACAACAATCAATAACAACAGCCATCCGTTAGGAGCAGCATACATTAAACAGGGTGTATTCAAATATCAAACTATATTAAACTACACTGTGATTTATTCAACCCCGCTGCATTTGAACAAACCACATTTTCTCGGTTCCACATATCAAATCACCCACCCCAATTTCCCAGTTCATCCAATAAAATCAACCCAGGCAAGTCAACAAATGGTTGTGTGAACCAGATTACAGTGCAATAGCCTTTCCTGGAAATACGGAAATGCCGCTTCCATTAACTGCAACCAATATAGGTAACCCTATACAAGTAGTCCTCAACTTACAAGAGTTCGTTTAGTGACTGTTCTAAATTACAAGGGCACTGAAAAAAGTGACTTAGGACCATTTTTCACCCTTATGACCATGGCAGCATCCACAGGGTCATGCAATTTACATTTGACAACTGACTCACACTTATGACAGTGGGTTTCCCCTTTTGCGACCTTCTGACAAGCAAACTCAACGGCGAAACCAGCTTCTTCCTGCTCAAGCAGGGGGCTGGACTAGAAGACCTCCAAGGTCCCTTCTGACTCTGTTTATTCTACGTTCTCTATTCTAAAGCAAAGCACTCCCATGCTCCCTCTGATTTTCCATGCCTTGTGTGTGTTTTCAATGTGTTGTGGTATCCCACAACAAAGGATACCCTCCCTTTTTACCAGGGGGGTCCCAGAAGAAGCAAAGCCAGTAGCCTCCCTGGATTAGGGATACTCACCCCCCCTCTCCATCCTTGGGGGTGGGGGGGTGCATTTGCTACACCGAGACATCCCCTCAGCCGCCGCCCCCCCCTCCCCTTTTGCAAACCCCGCACTATTGCATAACCCGTCGGTGGCGGCTGTGTGTGTGTGTGTGTGTGTGTGAGTGCTTATCACCTAGGAGGAAAAAAACTCCGGGCGATTCCTCTCTCACGTACAGGCTGCCCAGCAGCAGCAGCAGCACCAGCAACGCGCGGAAATCCCTCCAGATCGGAGCAAATACTAATCATCCCCATCAAAAGCATCAGCCCCGCCGCCCGTTAGGCCGAGCTTCCGAGGCCGGCGCAGCGCTGCGCCCAGCAATAAGGCAGATGCGTCGCGATCCCCCACCCACCCGCCTCCTCCTCCTCCTCCTCCCCAGGCAAGAGATCGCCGGGTCGAGCCGGGTCGAGAGACCCAACGCCCGCTTGGGAAGAGGAGGAGGAGGAGGAGGAGGAGGAGGCTGCTCCTAGGTGCACCTGCCGCGCGGCCGACATCCTACATTCAGCCCGGCATCCGACATTGCACCGCTGCCTGCCTGGGCCCGGCGGCTCTCGCCTTGCATCTCGCGGGGGGGCGGGGGGGTAGACTGCCGCAGCCTCCTCGGAGGGTTTCTCCCCGCCCGCCGCTTGGAGCCGTCCCCGATCTGGGCAAAGCCCCGCTTCCCGCTGGCTCACCTTGCTTTTGACCTCAATGACCGGCTCCGAGCTGCGCGCCGGTGTGCGGTGGTGCTTAGCCATGCTGCGCCCGCCGGGCAGGGCCGGGGTTGCCCTCAATCGCCCCGCGGGTGTCTCGCCGCCGCCGCCGCCGCCTCCTCCTCCTCCGGCTATTATTGCTGCTGCTGCTGCTGCTCCGCCGCCGCCGCCGCCGAACGGGGACAGCCAGCAGGAGGGAGGGAGGGAGGGGGGAATAAAACTCACCGTCCATGACGTCACCCCCAGCAGAAGGAGAGGGGCCGCGCCATTGGCTCAGGCGGGGGCGAAGGGGGCGGGTTCAGAACCTCCGCGGCGTTCGGACGGAAGGATGCTGACAACGTCGTCTAGGTAACCGAACTCCGGTGGAGGCGGGGGGTTGCGGTT
Source organism: Notechis scutatus (assembly GCF_049901735.1). Classification (NCBI taxonomy): domain Eukaryota; kingdom Metazoa; phylum Chordata; class Lepidosauria; order Squamata; family Elapidae; genus Notechis; species Notechis scutatus. The sequence goes on along the minus strand of NC_142017.1, from coordinate 10,742,175 downwards.
GGTCCAAGGTGTATCCCGCGGGGTGAGATCATAGCGAGTTTGGACCGTTCAGCGTCATTCAGAGTCGCTTGGCTTCTTCAATGGGGAGGAAGGGAAAAGAGGGGGGAAACTTACCTGAGCCTTTGAGTCACCGTCGTGCAGGGGTCTCCAAGCATGGCCACTTTAGCCTGGGGACTTCAACTCCCAGAATTCCCCAGCCAGCAAAGCTGGCTGGGGAATTCTGGGAGTTGAAGTCCCCAGGCTTAAAGTGGCCATGCTTGAGACCCTGCTTCCCTTTGCCGGGGTTGGCGAGGTCTCTATAAGCCCACTTGCTGCTTGACGAAGCCAAAGCGAGCATCCTCCATCTGAGATCCAGTATGAGATCTTCAGGGATCCCACTCTCAACCACTCCGATTCTGTCCAAGCAGAGGTGTGGGCAAGAGAGGGCAGAGGACAACCTGGAAGAGAGCGGGGGCAGCAAACGGGGCCGGGGTGCCTCTTGGGGGCGTATCAGATGATGAGTGGCCCCTTGGAGGAATGGATTGGATGCAAAGAAACCTTTGAAACCCTCCCCCAAATCACAGACCGAGGTTGAGGATCCGTAAGAGATGCAGTGCAACCTAGTTATTTGAGGGCTCCATATTGTGCAAGCTCAGGGTGGCAGATTAACTGATCTAAGTATAGAGGTCCCCCAAACCTGGCAACTTTAAGACTTGTGGACTTCAACTTCCAGAATTCCTCAGCCAGCTATGCTGGGAGTTGAAGTCCACAAGTCTTACAGTTGCCAGGTTTGGAGACCTCTGGACGATTATTGTGAAGCATAACGTGCAAATGCAGTTGATACATAACATCCTGTCTGGGTCTAAAGTAAGGGTCTTCAAACTTGGCGAGTTTAAGACTTGTGGACTTCAACTCCCAGAATTCCTGAGCTAACATGACTGGAGGAGGAATTCTGGGAGTTAAGTCCACAAGTCTTAAACCTCTCAAGTTTGAAGACCCCTGGTCTAAAGTGCCCTTAGTCCTTTCCCTTTAAGGTATGTGGACTTCAACTCCCAGAATTCCTGGCTAGGGAATTCTGGGAGTTGAAACCCACACATTTTAAAGGTTCAGAAACATTGCTTAGCGCCTTACTTGTGCTGTCTTATTCCTCTCTAGCTGTCTCAACTATATTCAGTACAGTAGAAGTGCCTGGGAGGAAATGGATATCTATTTCTTTTTGTTTTGAACTGCAGTTGTCCCTAAAAATCTAACAAAATAAATACACTGTGTTTTTTTTTGCATATTTGTAATTAAATATTATCAAGTAAGAATGGAGCTTCATGTAAGGGTTTAATTAAAGCTCACTCACTGAATTGTTGTTGTTTTTTTTAATTGAGGAAATGTACTAAAGGGCTGGGTAATTCTGTCTTCCCAAATGGCCCCACTTTTAGCTTAGTTTAGACCAGGGGTCTTCAAACTTAACAGCTTTAAGACTTGTGGACTTCAACTCCCAGAATTCCTCCTCCAGTCATGTTAGCTCAGGAATTCTGGGAGTTGAAGTCCACAAGTCTTAAACGTGCCAAGTTTGAAGGACCTTTGTTTTAGACTAAACAGCGAAGCCTGTCAAAGGCCTGGGTGCCGTTTTGGAGATTAAAAAAAAGTTTCCTGCAACTTATGGTTACCAAGGAAAAACTGAATTTTGTAGGAGTTAGTTACTTAAATTAAATCATGGTTAGTGGCTGCCCTGCCCCCACCCACTTCTATTTTTAGGAATGCTTAAAAACAGTTCAGTTTTCCTCTTTTAACTATATTATTCTTGAAGTAATTTTGGGCTAACAGACCATTCAGAACTAATTCCCTCTAGATTTTGTTTTGCCCACTGTTTACAGCACTTTACAGCTGAAAGTAATGCATGTAGAAGCTCATATATGTTTGCCTAAAGCCACAATGTTTCTCAGCCTTGGCAACTTCAAAAAATAGATGTAATTCAACTCCCAGAATTCCCCAACCAGCAGTAGCACAATTATGTCTTTGCTGTTTGCAGCTTTAAAACCAGAAAAGGGAGGAAGTGGAGTGTAAAGCATTTGAAACCTTGAGTAAATGCACTCTTCCCAAACTCATGTCTTTTTTTTCATGTCATGGTATTTAATGTCTGGGGGGGGGGGGAATCTTTGATTCTTTTTCTGTTGTGGATTAAAGACATTAGATTTGTTTTTTTCTCTGCCCAGTTTTTCTAACACAGAACGATTAGAAACAATCTGTTTAGATTTGGGAAGGTTTTTTTTTTGCAGTCTTATTTTTATAGATTTGAAAAACAACTTTAAAGAAATCTTTGAGCTTGGATTAAAATTTGCAGGAACTGGTAACAACAGTGTGAACCTTATGTATCATTTCGGCCAGTGTTCAAAGTATTTTACCATGTTTTATCTTTATTTTTTAAGAAAGTAGGACATGCTATTTTGAATGAAGCCTGCTTCCTGCAGAGACTAATACAGTGCTTCTAGAAAGGCTATAAGCAAGCTATTAAACATAGATTATTAAATATACATTCTCCTCTGTTTCTATCCTTAGCAACTGATATGCAGTGATATATATGGCCCTTAAACTTTCCATGCCAAGATAATAAATTATTTTGAAGACTTCTAAGCAGGTGACAAAATTCTACGATGATGGTCTAGTCCAGGGGTGTCCAACCTTGGTAACGTTAAGCCTGGAGGACTTCAACTCCCAGAATTCCCCAGCCAGCTTTGCTGGCTGGGGAATTCTGGCAGTTGAAGTCCTCCAGGCTTAACGTTACCAAGGTTGGACACCCCTGGTCTAGTCGTTCAGGCACCAGGCTACAAACCAGGAGGCTGTGAATTCTAGTCACGCCTTAGCCATGAAATCTGCCTGGGTGTCTTAGGGCCAAACTCTCTCAACCTTCCTTTCTCAACCCAACCCACCCAGGGGTGGGCTTCAAAAAGATTAGCAAAGTAAAGGCCTCCCACACACATTAAAACAAACCGGCCTTTACTGCTCGGTTGCTGGGTGGCGTGGCCATAACATGTTTTGGCCATGGTGGGCATGACCTCCTGCACCACGGCGAGGGCGGGGCATTTTTGCCCTTTCCTCAAGCCTCGAGGAGGGTGAAAATGGTCTCTCTGGGCTCCAAAAGCTTTCTGGGAGCCGGAATGGGCCCATTTCCGGCCTTCCCAAACTTCCGGGAGGCCCGTTTTTAGCCCTCCCTTGCACTTACCTGGATCCAAAACCGGCCAGGTGGGGACTCCTGGGAGAGGCGGGCTGGGGCAGGCTGGGCAGGGCCAGAAATTGGGGGTTCTCCGAAATTCACAGAATCTTAGCTAGGGTCTCTCCCGAACCCCTGCAAACCCCCAGCAGCCCACCCCTGAACCAGAGGTCGTATGCAGCCGGTTCTGACCAGTTCTGGAGAACCGGTAGCAGATATTTTGCATAGTTTGGAAAACTGGCAAATGCTACCTGTGACTGGCCTGCCCCCATCTCTTCTCTTCCTCCCGAGTCCCAGCTGATTGGCTGGGTCTTCTTTTGTTGCCCTGCACAGGAGAACGGAGCTGGAAAGCAGGCTAGTGGGGTGGGGAGGGGAGGGAGATTTTGCAGTATCCTTCCCCTGCCACGCCCACCAAGCCACGCCCACCAAACCAAGCCACACCCACCAAGCCACACCCACAGAACAGGTAGTTAAAAAAATTTGAATCCCACCACTGCCCTGAACCCACCTCACAGGGTGGTTGTTGGTGGGAAAATGGCAGGAAGGAGGCACGTTGAATATGTTTGCTCCCTGGAGTGTTTTGTAAAAATAATAAAAGTGAAATATAAACAATTGTGTGAGAGGAGAAAAAAAAATGTCTGCCCAATATTTCTTGATCGCACATAAATTCATGCAATTCTATCCCTGACCCCCTTGCTTCCTTTATAAATGAGTTCTGACAATGCCCAGCAACTTGTTTAAGAAGAAGATGGCGGCTATGGCTGTCATCTTTTGAAGGTCTGGCCTTTTCTGGCATACTTTGCCCATTCAAAAATCCCAGTTTTGGTTTTAATGTGTGTGGGAAACCTTTACTAATTTTGCTCTGCAGCAGCTTCCTTGGGTGTCCTTGGCTGGCTTAACCTTCCTTTTGTAAGGGGTGCCTTCCGAAGGAGGCTTTGTACCGCTTAGAAGGCGTGGAGCATGCCGGTGATTCAACATAAATGAGAACGTTTTGGTCTATTCCCTGCAGGATTTATGACCAGCTGGTCCAGCTGATGATAGTGAGTAGATGCAAAAAGCGAGCTGTAGGTTTATTTATTTATTTATTTTCTCTCTCTGTCTATGCTTTGAAAAAGCAATTTCCAAATGTTCTTCAGCCCTCTTTTATTACATCCCTGCTTTAATCAGTCCTGATTACTGGTGACAACAGGAACCGGTCCCTGAATATATATATTCCATAAATAATAGTAATAATTTTTGTGGCCAACATTTACCTGGGGCTGGGAAGGCCTGACTAAGTCCATCCCCATCCATCTGGTTTTGTGCCTAAGGCAAGACTAAACTCCCGGTCTCCTGGCTGGTAATCCAGCACCGGATCCATTAGGCCAAATGGTTTTCATAGCTCCAAGCAATGCGTGCTCAATTCTGCCAAAACAGAAGGAACAGAAGGATGTAGGCAACTGAACCAGTGGCATATCAGTGCAACTGTAGAGAGATGGAGCTTCTCAGGGCACCTTGGAGGTCTTTTAGTCCAACTCCCTCCTCAGGCAGGAAACCCTATGCCCAGGGGTAGGATTCAATTTTTTAACAACCGGTTCTGTGGGCGTGGCTTAGGTGGTGGGCGTGGCTTGATGGTCATGTGACTGGGTGGGTGTGGCTTGGTGGTCATGTTATTGGCTGGGTGTGGCCAACTCAATATCACTCACGTCGAGGCACGCATCTCCTCGCCTGGCCTCTCATGACTGTGGGGATGCTGCAATAGTCGTAAGTGTGAAAAATGGTCATAAGTCATTTTTTTCAGTGCCATTGTAACTTTGAATGGTCACTCCACACAAGCAAAGTACCAGCAAAGGAGGGAGAAAGAAAACTCCATTCCTGAGACAGGAAGTCTAGTCCTGCCAAGAATGTAATAAGGTTAACGGAGAGGCAGTTTCTGTAAGCAACACCAGAATGTTTCCTTCCTGCCTTCCTTACAGGATTAGGCCAGTAATTTCTTCTAACAACCGGTTCTCCAAACTGCTTAGAATGTTAACAACCGGTTCTAGCGAATAGGTGTGAACTGGTAGAATCCCACCCCTGCCTATGCCCATGATGGTGAACCTTTGGCACACGTGCCAGAAATGGCACGCAGAGCCATCTCTGCAGGCACGCAAGTTCAGTTCCACTGCGCATGCACGCACACCTCCTGCCAGCCACCTGATTTTCAGGTATCTGCCACACATGAATGGGGGGGACAGGGCACATGCAGGAGACGCGTGCACATGTGCAGGGAGGCAGGGGGAGCGCGGGGGGTCCCACGCACATGTGCGCTGTGGGAGTGCAGGGTGGTCACATATGCATTGCATTATAGGTGCAGGCACGCATGCACGCTCTTATATGCACACGCACGTACTTTTGGCACACAACAACAAAAAGGTTAGCCATCACTGTCCTCTGCCATTTCAGACAAATGACTATCCAATCTCATCTCAAAAACTTCCAGTTTTGGAGCATCCACAACTTCTGGAGGCAACTTGTTCCACTGATTAATTGTTCTCACTGTCACTGTTTGTTTCTATCCATGGCTTCTTGTCCTGCCTTCAAGACGCTTTGGAAAATAGCTTGTCTCCCTTTTCTTTGTGGCAGCTCCTGAGATATTGGAAGACTGCTATCATGTCACTCCTAGTCCTTCTTTTCATCAAACTAAACATAACCCAATTATCCCCATGTCTTTGTTGCTCTTCTCTGTACTCTGTACATAGGGCCACCATAAAAATAGGTTGAAATATTAAATAATTAAATAGGTAGAAAAATGATCTTGCATTTTTCCATAGCAATTTTCACCCAATATGCAGAAATAGAATTAGCTTTAGAATTTTAGAAAGAAGATGCTTATGCAAAAAATTTGAGGTGTATTTATTTAGTACTGAAAGACTCTGAATATCTTGTCTTTGCTGTATTATCCTCTCTCCAGTGCTCTACAATCTTGCAAGCTCCCCATTGTTCCATTAATTCTCCAGGAAAGTTCTCATGAAGTGACTCATTCAATAACTATTCAATAACTATTCAAGTTATTCAGTACCACAGAAGAAAGTTGCTTTTCTGAAATAATCCAGACACTGAGAAATTCATGGGGAAATTCTTTCGTTGGAGAACATTGGGTGGAAAAATAAATCACCCCCCTGTACATCAATTAAATAAGAGGATTGAAAGACAAGGTGTGTGCTTCACTTAAAAGCCACTGCATCAGGTAGCTGGGCTGAAGTTCTAGTCATTTTGTTTGATGGCTCCTGGCCATTTCCCTTTCTGAATCTGTTTTATAACTTAAATTGCTCTCCTACAGCCCTGTTATATAACAAAGAAGCCTCTTCTGTCAACCCAGCTGAGCTGAGATTAGGTTACTAGCTGAACTAGATTCTAGAACAAGGATCTTCAAACTTGGCAAGTTTAAGATTTGTGGACTTCAACTCCCAGAATTCCTGAGCTAACATGACTGGAGGAGGAATTCTGGGAGTTGAAGTCCATAAGTCTTACAGCTGTCAAGTCTGAAGGCCCCTGTTCTAGAGATAGATTGAAGCCCCAAAGAAAAGTGTCAACTGTGTATAACCAAGCCAATGAATGAATGGTGATGTTGCAGTAACCAAACAGGCTCCCGAATGCCATGATTTGAGATGGAGTTGAGCTCAAATAATAGGTTGGCATATTTGTGGTTTCCTGTTGAGTGAGGATTATTTTTGTTCCAAGTAGCTGATTTTTTTTTTTTTGGCTGGATCTGCCCATGTCCGGTTTATGCCCTTAAAATTCAGGAAAGGGAGTCCAGTTTTTCATGCTTAGTAAGTAATATTATCTTCTGACCAGGCTGATGGTTTTTAATTGCTCGATACATTTTTAACAACCGAACTGGGTGTAAAACACGGAAAACAGTCCCTCCTTGGCAACTTGTCCAAGGTCTTATCACTTCTGCCGAGAATGTGAATTGCAGAAAACCCGGTGGCTATCTTAGGCCGCCAGGCTGATGCCGAGCATGTTTGCATGTTCTGCCCTGTCAGATGTAGTGTCTGCTCTTAATCAGCAACTTAGCAGATATCTGCAACAGCATGAAAGTTCTTCCCCTAATGTTGTTCTCACTGAGTGCATATCGGGGGGGCATCGGAGGATCAAATTAGATCTTGGTATGCTATAAGGCGAAACAATTTCTTTTGGGTAGTGGGAATTCAGAAGAGCGATGAATGCAAAAAATGTGTGTGTGTGTCTCTGCGTGGGAGACTCACCGTGTGGGCCCTTTATATCAAAGCGGTGAACACTTTTGATTCTGCACGTAAAAACACAGCATTGAACCCCTGGCCAATCTGTCCCAGCAATCTGTTCTCATAGCGGCCAACCAACTGCACAAGGAAGCCAAAGATTTCCCAACAGATGGCTTGCAGAGGCTTCTATCCAGATTAAGAAGCACTGATGACCAGGACTTCCATAAATGTCTCCAATTGGTAGCCAGCAGCACATTTCAGGAGGAAGCACTTGTTGTTTTTTATTTATATCCCGCCTTTATTATTTTATAAACAACTCAAGGCGTTGAACATATCTAATATCCTCCCTCCTTCTATTTTCTCCACAATAATTATCCTGCGAGTTGGGCTGAGAGAGAGGGGCCAGTCCAAAGTCACCCAGTTGGCTTTCATCACTAAGACGGGACTATAACTCATGGTCTCCCAGTTTCTCACTGTAGGAAGTTAGCCCCTCTCCTAGAAAAATGAAATATCCTAGGAAATATTAAAAAGGCAGAATATTTTCCCTAAAAAGAATAGAAACTCAGAAGCAGAAGCTCACCCTTACCTTTGTTAATGAGTGGGCTATTAAGGCCTGGGCCAGAATATTTTACATAACAAAGATCTCCAGGTAGAGCTGTAATAGAAATTGCCCAAAGCCCTGTCTTTTTTAAAAATAGACTTTATTGAATTTTTATTACATTAAAAACATAAGAAATATATCACTCAATAAATCACTCAATAATGCCCAAAGCCCTTTCATTACATCATCATCCAGCAAGGCTCAACCAAGCCTGGGACTCAGGACAGCCTACAGAGTTGCCCCTGCATGGCCCCATGTGAGTCTGACAACCCATCAGAATACAAGCTCAAATTCAAATCCCAACAGAGGGTATGTAAGGGACTCAGTCCTTCCTTCTTTTCCTTCATCTTGAAGCATGTGATCATTCTTCCTTCTTTGGAGCTCCAAGCCATGTGGTCCTGTCCACCATTAAATCATCTTTCCAAGCAGCCTCCATGTTTCCGGTGTCTTTCTTCCCCACTTGGAACTGAACCCAGAAGAATAGTTCTTCCAACAGTTAGTAGCTTGGTTGTTAAGTGAATCTGGCTTCCCCATTGACTTGGCTTGTCGGAAGGTGGCAAAGGGGGATCTCACGACACAGGAAACACAGCAATGGTCATAAATCTGAGCCAGTTGCCAAGCCTCTGAATTTTGATCGCATGATCATGGGAACAAATGCCACTAGGTCGTAACTGTGGAAAAACGGTCATCGATCACTTTTTCCAGTGCTGTTGTGAGTTTGAACGGTCACTAAACGAACCATTGTAAGCTGAGGACTACCTGTATATACTGCCCTCCCCCCATTCTAGAGGCCTCTGGAGGTGACAAAACAAATGTGGGGCAGCCCTTCATCCAAAGTGACTGATATTTCTACAAACCTGACCATAGGGGTGAACTGTATTAATCTAAGGTGGCAAAAATCCAGGGTAGCTTCCTAGCACCTTTCCTGACCAACCAATTTTCTTGAAAGGCACAAACTTGACCCTTGTCTCCTTGCCTCCAGCTCTTCCAAGTTAATAGATTTGCACCTTGCTGTACACAATACGCATCCTGCCAGTTCTAATTACTCACATCACTTCACAGGGCCATCCTGCAAGGGGGGATATAAAGTCTTTTAATATCATTTTTAGCAGCCGATACATGATTTGGTAGCGGTTGCCTTTACGTCTCATTTGGTAACTCAGCATGATGTCCGAGCCCTGACTTATGATGGATTACGGTTGGGTGCCACTTTGTCCCCAACTTCCTTCCCCATGCTCAAAGCTAGCTAGGTTAAAACGAGCAAGATGTGTCAATAGAATTCAGTACAATCGCGTCTTGCTCGTAATAAAAAGCATTATTTTTCAAGACATGCTCTTTCAGCTACTAGCTTTCCCCATTTCCCCATAATTTAACTGCAATATATATATATATAATTTGTCTGTGAATCAGGCACAATACAGAATACAGTACTGACACAATACAGAAGCCTGATGATGGCAGATGAGATTCTGCCGAAATATTGCTACAACTTTAAAAGCACAACTATAATGACGTGGGAAAATACCTGAACAAAGCTGAATACCATACATGTAAGTACCACGAAAACTTAAGAAAATATATATATACATATACATACATACATACATACATATATGTATGTATACATATGTATACTAATACCCATGAGAAAAGAAGAAATACCTCAGAACACACACACACACACACACACACTATGAATCTATTAAAACCATAACAGGAAATAAATATATATATATATATATATGGTATTTAGGTTTCTTCGGGTATTTTCCCACGTCTTAATATTTGTGCTTTTATTATAGCGATGTTTCGGCAGGTCTGACCCTTTTTCTTTCTTTCTTGTGTGTCAGGCTTGGCAGCCGTTTTTTGTTTGAATTTGGTGCTGGCTTTCTGCTTTATTTGAATGGTTTTTTTTTCCCTCATCCTCATCAAGAACCCAGCAACTCGAATACCAATAAACACAGACCTAGACTCCCAGCCAATCAGGATGAGGAAAAAAACCATTCAAATAAAGCAGAAAGCCAGCACCAAATTCAAAAACACACGCGATTAAAAAGAACCCAATACACAAGCCTGAGGATGGCAGATGAGATTCTGCTGAAACTTCGCTATAATAAAAGCACAAATATTAAGACATGGGAAAATACCCGAAGAAACCTAAATACCATACATACATACATACAATTTTCTATATATGCTACTATCTATCTCTGTCTGTCTGTCTATCTATCCACTCTCTCACTCTCTCACTCTCTGTCTGTCTGTCTATCATCTGTCTATCTATCTATCTATCTATCTATCTATCTATCTATCTATCTATCTATCTATCTATCTATCTATCTATCTATCTATCTTTCCCGTTGTGGTTGTTTTAATAGGTTCGTGGGTCCTTATTTCCCCCCTCCAAAAAAACATTTTTACCCAGATTTGGGTAATTCACCCAGATTTGGAAAGCACTGGTCTATTAGACCGCAGGCTGAGCGCAACTGAGGTCGACGCCAGGTCACTCCACCCGCACCAACTGTTTCCCGGCGCTCAGCCAAGCGCTTTCGATCCTGGCGCGCCCCCTAACATTTGAATCGGGACAAAAATCTGCCTGCGGGTTAAGGCTGCGAGAGGCCGGCGTGAGCTCGCCTCCCTCCTCCAAACAACGTGGGCGGCCGTTGAATCCAACGGGCTGCGCCAGCGCCTTTGTTTCCTTTTTGGCGCTTGGGTTGCCCTTTGCAGCAGGGACGAGAGGCGCGCAAAGCGCCTGGCTTCATCGGGAGGAGGAGGAGCCCGGGCTTGTGACGCGGCAACGAGGCTTCGCAGTCGTAGCAAAGGGGACAGGGCGGCCTAGGGCAGCCTAAGCGCCGTCCGCATGGATCAGGGCCCGGCGCCGTATTGCTTGCGCCGAAGGAAGTCTCCGCGACGCGCGCAGCCCGGCGGGTGAGCTTGCAAAACGGCGGAGAGGTTGCAAAAGAGCCGCTCCCCGTGGAAATCGCAGGTTTCCCAACTGTCCAGGATCCCACCGCCATTCCCGGGACTTCTGGGATCGGGGTGGGGTGAGGGGGTCTTCCACGTTGCTCCCGTCTGTTATCGCCTTTCGGTCTCCAAGCCTCGCCTTGGCGCGCTTGCCTGGCGTTGCTTTTGCTTTCGGTTTGTTGGGGTTGTTGCAAATCCCTTGTAAGTCGGGTCCGCTTGACTCTGCCCCGGGGTGGCCTCGGAGGATAGTTTGGCTGCCAGCCGTCTTTGCGATGCATCCGACAGACTTTGGTGGACCCCCGAGGTAAAAGATAGGAGACTGCGGTCTTGGGGGCGTTGCATATGATTGCACACCTTTAAACAGGAATGGTTTCAGCATCCGTGGATCGGTTTAGCATGGTAACTTTTTGGGGGGACAAGCTTGCTTGGTTGCAAGTTTTATTAGGAAAAATACACGTCTTTTTGCTCAGTGTATTATTGGGTTTTTTATTGTGTGACCTCAGAAGGATGTCATAAGCATCGCTTTTGCTCCTTATTGTTTGTAAAGAGGAGGCGTGCACAAGCGAACCAACGTGCCTACCGTCCCTGTCCTGTTGTTTCTTTTTGTTTTTCTTACATGTATCAATTTCATGTATCCATAACTGTGTTTATACTTATACCTGTTATCTTGTAAGCGATTGACAAATCAAATCAAATCAAATAAATAAAAAGCAAGTTTCATCCATGTGGCATATACCCTTGGGCACGTCTCTACAAGCTTTCTACTCGGATCTTGGTTGAGTTCAAGCTTCTCCTTGCCTGGTTTGTAGGGCAAGCCAGAAATCTTGACACACACACCCTCCAGGTTTTCCATAGAGTGAAAAGAAGAACATCTCGAGGTAGCCAGATATTTGATTGAGTAGAATGGCAGGATTTAAATACTGCTCATCCTAGTTTATCATGGTTTATTAAATAACTAGATTCATAGAGTGGACTAAGTAGAGAACCAGACTGGAGAAGTGGTTAAAGTATCAGGCTAGAAACTGGGAGGATGTGAATTCTAGTCCTGCTTCAGAATGGGGAGCTATCTGCATGCCCTTTAGGCCAGTCACTTTCTCCCAACCCTAGGAAGAAGGCAACAACTAAATACTTCCCCAAAAATTTTTGCCAAGAAAATGGTAGGAACTAGTCCTGGACATTGCCTGAAATAAAAGCTGACTTTTATTTCCCCAATTAATAAGAAACAATCATAGGTTTGCATCTCATTGTTAAGCCATGATTATTTTGGTTAGAGTGATCTATCATTATGGCTAGTACTGTGGTTTTCCCTATCCTCCCTTTCAGATGATGTTGAGTTGAATTGATGCTTCCTTCTCACCATTTTTACAGAAGCTTTTTGACTTTGCTTACATTTTTTCCCACCAGCTTAGACACTGAGTATAGCCTGGCCAGCAGCAATAGACCTAATTTATCGTATTTGGACCCTTGGATTGTGACTCTTCTGTTGGAGTACAAAGAATCCGTAATCAAAACAGATGGTCAGCTTGGACATGTTCTGAAGGTGGACTTTCAAACTTACTTATTTATGTTGTCTCCCTCCCCCTTACTCAACTCTAAGAATGCAGACCTGTCCTGCATATCCTTGGTTTGTTTTTACTTTGCAGCAGACTAGACACAGTTCAGAACAGTTATAGGCTTAACATTGGAATGTTGAGAGTGCCTTGCATGATACTACAAAAACGTGCATACCAAAGGTGTTTTTTTAAAAAATTATAAAATGATTGCTGTCATTGGCCTGGCTAATTGCAAAATACAGTATCTGTTTACCAAAGGAAACGGGTATCTTATTTCCTGCTGCTTCCTCAACAGCAGTGTTTCTAGAGCTGCCTGGGGAATTCTGGGAGTTGGTTCACACATCTTAAAGTTGCTGGAGTTGAAAAACATTGCTGTAGATATCCAGGGAACTCCATTCTAGCTTAGCACCATGTTCCTTCTGTGAAATAACAGCAATTTTCTAAACAAAACTCCAGATTGCATTGGGCTATCGCTTTCATCTTTTAATAATTATTATGGAGTCCCCGTGAAGCATCCTGATTGTTAAAAGATGGCAAGACTGCTTTTTTTCCTTCTGTGCCAGGTTCCAGTACTTCTTTTTCTGTTTTAAACTAAGACAGACACAGGTAGAAGAACCCAATAGACAGCCAAAAGAACTATCTGCAGATTTTATAGTGTCTGTGATACCCATCTCTGCTTTACACTGATGGAAAATAATGGGCCCAAATCACAGAATAAACTCGGTTTCCAAATATGTTTGTCATGGAGTAATTTTTTTGCCTCTTCCCCAGGTTTTGAATGAGCCGAGGGTTTACGAAGATGCTGAGCAGGAACCAAAAACAATTCTACATATTGGAGATGGGCTTCACTATATTGAAGTGATGGTTGCAGGCAAAATGACAAAACAGTAAGTTTTACTTTGAATTTATTTTGGATCACTATTCAATATATAGATTTTTACGGAATCCAAAATTTATGTTTCTCTTCCATGAACTCTATACAATTTTACAAGACCTCTGCATTACTATGAACAGAATTTATTGTGATTCATAATTTCATTTTATGATTTATGGTGTGCTGACCATGATCTTTGACATCTAGTGTATGCTTGCTTAGAGCTTAATAGAGATCTTCAAGCAATCAGAATTATAATGTATTCTTTCATTCACATTCTATTAAAATTCTAATCTGTATTTGTAAATCCTTTATTTATTCATTTGTTTCCACTCCTTTATTCCTTTTATTCTCTTTCCTTTTTCGTTTACATGTTTACACTAAAATGTCTGATAAATATGTGTATACAGGTGGTCCTTGACTTATGACCACAGGTGAGCCCAAATTTTACGTTGCTAAACAAGACATTTGTTAAGCGAGTTTTGTCCCATTTTATGACCTTTTTGCCACAGTTGTTAAGTGAGTTACTGCAGTTAAGTGAATCATGTCATTAAGTGAATCTGGCTTCCCTCACTGACTTTTGATCATGTTACCATGGAGATGCTGCAATGGTCACAAGTGTGAAAAACAATCCTAAATCATTTTTTTCAGTGCCAGTGTAACTTCAGCCAGTCCCTAAATTAATTGTTGTAAGTCAAGGATTACCTGTAATATATCATCTATAAGTATTCATTTAGAAATTTTGTGCTTCTGCAGAAATTATAATTGGAGATCAACCCTCCTCAGTTGGATTTTATCATTTGTCTGTAACAAAATATGAGGGATTATGCCAATCTGGTAGAGGTTTGATAATTCCATATTCAAAATTTGTTACATCGTTATTTGAACTAGTATTTTGGGTTCTGGAATTAACAGTTATATATTTTTAAAGTTGCCAACTTTTTACATGTGGTTTCAAAGTCATGTTTACTTGGAAAAATCTATTCTACTAGATGGTCAAAACAATTTACAAGAGAACTATAATCCCTTTTTATATATGCTGGCATAGAAAGTTTGACTGTGAGAATAAATGTTGACTTTATTGATAAAAAGAGATTCCCAGCATTCTAAAGAAGCTTGTGGATCTTTTTAAATTTTGCAGATCAATATGGAAAAATATCACCCTTAGCTGTAAGAGACAATGTGATGCTTTAAGATGTGGTGATACATTTCTTCCTGTTTATTTCCCAGGTCTATGGCTCGGTCTGGATTGTCTGGAATTATTGGCCAGTTCATCGTCTTGCAGAATTATAGAGTCAATTTTAAAAGAGCAACTGAAATGGTAAGGTGCACTAAATGCTCTTGTTGTAGTGTTTTCTTTGGAGGAGCACATACTGATAATGCAGTTTGACCCTCCGAGGATATGACATGAAATTTATTTATTTATTTAGAAAATTGATATTGCCGCCTACTCGCACATGGTGAATCAAGGCAGCTTTCGGGACATAAAAGCACAATATAAAAGAAATAAAAATGATAAAAAATGAAAATAATAAAATAATAACACGTAGTCCTAGTCTTTAGGATCACAATTGGGATCAGAATTTATGTTGCCAAGTAAGTTGTTAAGTGAGCCGTGCCCAATTTTAAGATTTCTTTGCTACTGTTGTTAAGTGAATCATGAGTCATTAAGTGAATCCAACATCCTCCATTGAATTTACTTGTCAGAAGTTGGCTGGGCAGCTCCCATGTGGTGATAATGTGAATTCAAAGATGCTGTGTCTATTATAAATACAAGCCAATTGCCAAGCACCTGAATTTTGATCACGTAACTGTGGGAATGCTATTGTAACATGAGGACTGGTAATAAGTCACCTTTTTTAGAGCCATTGTAGTTTCAAACAGTCACTAATGAATTGGTTGGTTGACTATTGCCCTCATTTAAATGCCTATATAGGAAACAGGATTTCAAGATGAGTTTACTGCAGCATATTGTAATTAAGGACAGATAATGGCTGAAATCATACAGTTTACTAACTCAAACTAGGTGTTTTTTTTTAATAAGCCACAGAGGTGTATAAAAAGTGTTAAAACACTTTTCCTGCACTGATAATACTTGGCATTGGAGTGGCATATAATTTAAATTTAAGAAGCATTCAACTGTAATGATTACTCTGCAGTTGTGTTGAATTTCAACTTCTCCCTTTCTATCACGGTACAAATTAAAATTCCCTATCAACTTTTGGAAGTCACTTCCAAAAGGGGGACTTACTTCTTGGTAATCAGACTTTTAAAAAGAAAGAAAGAAAAAAAGGGTCAGACCTGAAGGAGTTTCATGAGGGGAAAATATAGGTTTGTTTGTTTATTAAATTTATATGCCACTTGATATTAGCTTGGTCCAAACCCTGTGGCCCTTTTTGCAAGCTCATTTTCTATCAATATTGAGGGCATTTTTATGATTCTCTGATTGTTGTGCCTTTCACTTAATAGTGAACGTGTGTGTGTGTGTGTGTGTGTGTAAAACCTTTATATGGACAGAAAGCTATCCTTTAAATGTATTCACACATTTATTTATATATTTATTTACAGCTGCCGTTTAGATTTATTCACATTTCAGATACGGTCACTAAGGGAGGCAATCGTTAAAACGAGGACTCCCTGTATGAAAATTTTCTCCTGCCTACCGCAATATTTATATTTATTTGGTTGTTCGTTAGTTAAATTTATTCGCTGCCTATCTTACAGTGTGATGGGGATCGCCTGTAAAATGTTATTTATTCAGCATATGGCAAGCCTGTAAAATGTCTCCCATAAAGAAACGGGCCCATCTTTGACCAAATTATTTGAGGCTCCTTTTTTTTCTTGATTTCATTGGCAGTTTGCCCTATTTTTGAATCTTGACAGCTACTCCATGCCCTACAGCCATTCCTGCAACAAGTCGAGGGTCACTTTATTCTTTAATTAAAACGGATACAATAATTCGTCTCCTGTGTTTGGCGTGAGGGAGAGAAATCCACCTTTTTTGACTTTACTCCCTCAAAGTAGGCCTATTGCCAGGCGGAATATATGTATCCTTAAACGTGCAATCTTTGGTCTCCGATGTTTAACCCACCAGTGGTTTTTCGCCTGAAATGTAGCTTTTTGTGGCCTTTTTGAAGCCTCCCTGAGGGAGCCGGCCGCCATTAAATCCCACTTAGCAGCCATAAAAAGCCCTGAAAATCTTCCTCCTTCAGGGAGGAAAGGAGGACAAGGCAGACCCACACAAACCCCACTGCTGTTTTTCTTCCAGTGGGGTTTGTGTGAGTTTCGGAGGAGACCGTTTTTCCCTCCGAGGAAAACTTTGGATATTCAGGAAACCCTCTTAAGCCTTTCAGAAGCCACAACGAGCCTCATGGGGCCTTGTATTGTTTTATTTCTTTTTGGTGCCAGAGAGAGGAAGGGGCTTCATTGGGCAGGGGGAGCCCCTCAATGTGGGGATGGGTTGCATCATTTGAGGGATGCTTTTCCAAGCATCCAAAAGTCTCCGGTTGATTTTTTTTTTCCTTGCTTCTTTCACTGATGGAAGGCAACGGAGAGAGAAGCCCCTTGCCTTTTGCAGCTTAGGTTCATTTTTGGGAGGGGGGGGGGGCGGCATAATAAGTATAAAGTATTTAATTTGGGCACCTTCCACTTCTTGAAGAATTCTTCCGGTTCTTCAGGTCTGACTCAGGAATTCTGAGAGTTGAAGTCCAGAGATCCTCAAGTTGCCATAGTTGCTTCTGCTTTAGGACGCTTATATCTTCATTTCTGTTTGAAAGGTCTCCTAATTGGATCCTTGCCCACCTCCTTGGGTAAAGCTAGTTTGGGCTGAGAAGCAGGGACTGGCCCAAAGTCACCCAGGTAGCTTTGTATCCAAGTGGGGATTTGAACTGGGGTCTCCCTGAGTTCAAATTCCACCCTTTTAACCATCAATATATCCTGGATTTGAATTCCACACGTCTGGTGGAGGGCACCTCAGCTGGAGATGCCTTGCTTTGATGATTTTTAATCACAGGCCATGCTGCTTTCTCTCCATCATTGAGATCACGTTCAGTGTGAGATTTCTCCTTGAGCATCGTTCATTGTGCTTGTTTTTCACTCTTTTCAGGAAGATTGTCAATTTTATCTCATCCTTGAGTGTTTCCAAGTCATGCCCATAAAGAGAGAGGGGAAGAATCTGCAAAACTGGTGAGACCCACAAGAACACGGATCTTAGTTGTGTAGTTGGGGTGTAGTTGGGAAGATGGGGGCCTAAGCTATAACCCTTAAGATTGCAGAATTTTCTGCATCCCATCCAACATGCATCCTATTTTAATCAGGGTTTGGAAATTTAACAGAATGTATTCTTTATAAACGCTTAACTGTACTTCAATAGCTGCTGTTGTCTGTTGTTGACTGTTCTAACTCTTGCTGTAGAGTTGAGTAGGTTTACAAATTTAAAAATAGTCAAGTTTTGGAAAGAGGAAGGATTAAACAATACAGCTGCACCTAAATGACCTTTTGATTTTCAAAAAGCTAAGTATGGTTAGACTTGATATTTGGATGAAAGATCACACACAGGTCCCAAGGCGGTTGATTAGAGGTTGGAAACATGTTCTGCCAGAAGACAGCACTTCTGTTTTCCACAACATAAATGTGTCCATGGTCACCAGCAACTGACTTGAACTTGAGAGGGAATTGACTATCATCTTTACCTAGGTATTAAAATGGAAGAACGAGGCCCCAAGAGAACTATTCTTTTTGTCATTCTCTGATTCAGTTGATCTTTATAGTGACACTGAACAATCCATGATCTGTTGGGTAGTAGTTTCAGAGATATTTCTTTACCAGATTCCTCAAAACAATGGTAGAGCTTTTGATGTACTACATTCAGAGATACCTCATGTTGAAGTGGATAGCCCAGTCAAACATTGGCACAGGAAATGTTTTATGACATTTGGTATTATGTCATAAACTGGTTTATAATAATATTTATGTTATAAAATGTTTAGAATAGAATAGAATTCTTTATTGGCCAAGTGTGATTGGGGACACAAGGAATTTGTCTTGGTGCAAACCAAATTGATGAGATGCTTGGGGTTCTACATATGTCAACAATCAGCTTCTGTTTCACTGACCTACTGATTGGATGTGGTTTTATTATATGAGTTTTTATACTATGATAAAAAAAAACTGAGGATGTTAAATGTCTTTTTGTATAGCAATCAGGAGCTGTCAGTCATACAAAAGATAAAGGACCTATGGCAGTAAGTATGTGGGCCAGCTGTTTGTTTCTGTTCTATGAGTGATCTTAAAGCTAGCAGTTTGAAATTCAGATCTGTTCATAGCAACATTATAAAATCTTTCTATGTATCATGGAAAATTCCAGGTTCAACACACAATCCAAGGACTAACTTTTTATTGTATTTGACCTCATTATGCATTATGTGAATGGCAGCCTGCCTTCTCATGCTTGAAAAGCAGTAGGACATTCTCTTATTGTGTATTAATAATGATTAATGGATAATTAATGAATAAGTCAATAATAAGCAGGATAGTCCTTGATAACAGATTTGTTAAACCACTTTCCATTTCCCCAAGAAATGCAGCATTAGCTGACCCACCGAAAACTTTAATTCCGTTCTCATGACAAATTAGTAATACATCATGATCTAGCACTCATAATGGCTGTTTGTAATGCTGTTCTCATTTTGATTAAAAAGGAAGATACAGGATTTTTCCCTTTTTTCCATCTAGCACAATGTTCAAGTCAAAATGTGGCTTAGTCCTAGGAAACACCTGGCTACAATTAGTAAATTGTGTGTTTTTTAAAAAAATGTTTTGATTGCAGTTTTCAAAAAATACAAATCTTATGTATATTTGTTGCAGCATTTTGGCAACGACAAACACATATATCTTATATACCTTATTATATACACATCTACATTGGTTTTTATGGCATAACTTAGTGTAAAACCACAGCCAAATGTCATTTATTAGGTAAGAACTTTGTTTAAAAGTAGTTTAAAGTAGGCATATCCAAACTGCAGGCCACAGTCCATATGTGGCCCTGGACAGCTAGTAATGTTCCGCAAGATAGAACAAAATATTTAAAAATAAAGGCAGATTGTTATTTATGTACCTAAACTATATTATATATTTTATATGCAACCCAAGACAATTCCTCTTCACTCAGTTTGGCTCACAAGCCAAAAGGTTGGCTGCCTATGGCTTAAAGCAAAGTACAAAATCAGCTAATTGATAGCTTGCGTTGGCAGTTGAAATGTACATTGATGTTCAGAATTGGTCCTCTTGACCTCAGTTCCTTCATGTCTCTCCTCCATTTAACCATTTTTATCTGTTTATCCTTATACGAAGTGATGATGGATACCCATCCCGATGAGCTGCATTGAGGAGACAATAGAAACATGCCAAAAGTTACCTTCTTGGAAGGTTGAGATTGGGGTAGAAGAAGCTTGGGAGAAAGCAAAAAATAACTCTGTATAGGGCATTTCAGGATGTAAATAAACAAGGGAGAAGGCCTGAGAAGTTACTGTCATGCTTAACTCTTAATTCTGTTTGGTTGTGTATTTCAGAAAATGTTTTGCCAGGGAGACATGGTTCAACTCAGGTATGCTAGATTAAATGTTGGTGGCCTTCTAAATGAAGTTTAGTGAAAAGGGTCAGTTTTAAGTGGGTTCCTCTGATTTTCTGTCATATTTCATTGTGGAACAAATCTTATTTTATACTCCCCAATAGAGAATTCATTCAGGCCACCTAAAGGCTAAACATTTATAACCCAAGTCCTTCCTAAATTGTATTTTTTTTCATAACATAACTTTTTCACCTTGTGAGATAGATTCAAAAGATGTTTACCTTCAGGCCAGAATGATGCCAATGTATTTCTGAATATGACAGTTGATTAAAAAAAAATTGCTAGTTCTGCATCATTCAGTCTTAAAGCAAAATGTTATAGGGTATTGCTTGTAAGCCGGTTGTCTATTTACAATGTGCTTTTTTTTATATTCAGGACAAGAATCCCAGGCAGTTTCCCAAATATTGAAAGAAGTAAACCAGGATCCCCTGAACACTTTGAAACAAACTGCTAAGGATTGTCTCAACTTATTAGGCACCAGCAAACTGTTGGACTCTGAGCAACTGGCTGTGTATCCAGAAACTAAGTGGCAACTGGAGCGGAAGCAAAATAAGGTTTGTATTTATTTTCTGTGCCCTGGTTATGACATTGCAATTGAAATTATAGGTGGAGGGGATGAAGGTAATTCGATAAATACCTCTGGTGAAGGAATAGATAATGGAAAATTGGGAAACATAAAAAAGGAAAACTGTTAGCATTTTTTATTTATTTATTCATTTATTCCTCACTACAGGAATTACTGTGGTCACATGATCAATATTTAGAGACTGGGCAACTGGCATGTACTTATGACAGTTGCAGTGGGTCAAGTGATCACCATTTGCAATCTTTCAAAGGGACTTCCGACAAGCAAAGTGTGATGGCACAAAGGCAACACAGTCATATAAGCAATAAGAGTCCCTTTATTATCTCTAACTTTGCCCCCAATGTTCAGGTTGCCTTCGGCTGGAGAGAAAATCTCCCAGGAACAGTCTTTAACTGTAGAAAATTCAGTCCAAAACAAGGTACATACAAACTGTAACTAAAAATCCAAACAAACCAAACTGAAGTAATTAGCTTGACAGGACAGGAGAAGGAATTTCAGACTTGAAAGCATGGCAAAACTCACACAGTTGGGAAGACGCCAGGAGCACAGATAAGCCACGACAAGACCAGATAAATTCACGATTTGCTCCCAACAACTTGCTGTGCGCAGCTGCCTCTTTTATACACTGTGTTCCCAGCTGCAATTAATGAAGGGAATCAGGGCCCTTTCCTCCCCTGTAAGTCACGCAACTCACGTTGCTCCCTTCTCCGTTCCTGTGTGCCCTAGGATGAAGAGGGGGTGGGCCTGGGTCTTCCTCCAAATTCTCTCTGCCTTGCTTTACCTCTCCCCTACTCTGCCCAGCCAGACTGTGCCCTTCCCGTTTTTTCCACAGCCAACGGAGCCACACTCCCACTCCCTGTCAGCTGTTCGGCTTCCCCCTCCGATTCAGATTCCGACAGGCATGACACAAAGCCAATGGGGAGATCTAGATTCTCCCTAACAGCTGAGGGATTCGCTTAATGACCGTGGCCAAACAAGTCATAAAATCAGACATGTTTCATTTAACCACATCACTTTGCAATGGAAGCTCCAGTTGCAATGATGGTCTTAACTTGAGACTCCCTGAATTGAGGCTTTTGACTTCTCAAACCAGTGGACTATTTTTTTTTTTTAAGAACTATTTTTAGAGTTACTTGATTCCTAGGTTAAGAATGAAAGTGAGGGAAATTGGAAGAACTTGGCACCCGGCTGCGAAAGAGCAGCTGAGAATGCTTATATATTGCATAAAGCAGGAACAGATGAAAAGTTTTTGATTTCAGATGCACGAAGATATCTTCACGGTTCCAGCTGAATACCTGGTGATCGGTGCAGAAAACGAGGCAGCCCTTTCCCAGTCCTACATATCAAGTGAGTGCCAGAACCGGGGGCCAGATTTATGAATGAAAATGGGTTGGCTTGGATGTTTCTTCTCTCTCTCTCCCCCCAATAAAACAGTATTCCTGATTTCTGACTACAGGTACCCTGTTTCTCCAACAATACGGCCTCCCCCAATAGGAGGTCCCAGCATGTTTTATAGGCATGAAATGAAATTAAGCCCCTCCCCCCCAAATTAAGGCCTATATTAAAACATGCGGAATGGCGGGGGGGCTTGCCGTTAGGAAGTACTTTTGTTGCACACCCGGATATGGTGCTGCCTGCGTTGACCCCGATACGAAGTGCCCCACCAACACCGAGGTCAACATCCAAGCCATTGCTGCCTGCCTTAAGATGCAAGGGGGGGAATTAAGTCACCCCCGAAAAGACGGCCTAGCCATTTTTTCAGGGCTCAAAAAAACATAAGACCCAGCCTTATTATATGAGAAACACGGTAGTCGTTGATTGATTGTTGAAAGTTAGAACAGCACTGCAGAAAATGACTTACGACTGCTTTTTCACACTTACGACCTTTGCAGCAGTCACATGATCACGTGGTCAAAATTCAGGTGCTTGGCAATTGGTTTGTACTTATGACTGTTGCTATGTCCCAAGGTTGCAGCCTTTTGACGAGCAAAATCAATGGGGAAATCAGATTCACTTAGCAACCTTGTTGCTAATGTATCAGCTGCAGTGATTCGTTTAACAAATGTGGCAAGATAAGGTCGTAAAATAGGGCAAAACTCACTCACCAAATGTCTCACTTAACAACATACATTTTGGACTCAATTGTGGTCATAAGTCAAGGGCATTGTAGTTAAATGTGACAATCGTAATGGAGTTGTCAAGGAATGGCATTACTCATCCGTGAAATTGAAGCTGAAATTTTGCTTGTCCCTGTGTTCCAGCTTATATAGGACGGGCAGACAAATGGGCTAGGTTTTAAGTTCACAAGATTTTTGTAGTTTTTATTGAGGCACATCCTGCAATCTTATCGTCAAGAGATACATATATCTTACAGATTCAGTTACAGGACTATCTTGTGGATAATTTTTCTTTTGAAAAAATCAAGAATAAAAAGTAAAGAGAATTGGAAAGCAGTTCTCTTGGAAAGAGAATTGGAAAGCAGTGGCTACTAGCAATTTAAGTAGCTTTCTTAAATCAATGTTGGGTAGGGTCGCTATCGTAAATGTATAGGCTTACAACAAAACAGCAATTCCCATGCCACAGTTTGATAAGTTAAGCTATATTGCATTCCCTTAATTTGTTCCTGAAGAACCTGCAGAGTATGTCTCATTACCTACTTTGGATTCCAACATTGGCTGTTGCAAAGCCACAAATTAAGTCCTTAAGTTTACTTGTGTGGATTGATCTAAAATGATACCCTTTGGGAGGGAGTGGATGCTGATAGTGAAGCTCTAATTTTTCTCAGATACCCCTCAAGCTCCTGAAGAAGGTGAAGATGTTCAAGAAGATGATCGTAGTACTGTCTCCTTTTTCAGTGGTGAGTACCATTGGTTGTCTCTCGTGAACAAGCAGGTGAATGGTGCATTTTAAAGTTCCTTTTTTACAAAAGGGAATATTACCCCAAAGATTCAGGAATCAACATTCAGAAAAGTTTCTAGCCAATGAATATTTTGTAATTATCATTAGTGTTCGATGTACTTTTTTTAGTCATATCTGTGCCAAGGAAAGTCATTCTGTTTCTGTTCTCATCTTCTTCTTTTTTTGCACTTTTATCTTGCTTTTTTCTGATCTTTCGGTTTTTTTCAATTCTTTTTTTTCTTATTCATTTAACTTGTGATTGATTTATTTAATCTAGTGAAGAGAGATATTTATATCCCTTTACTGGAGTGTGTGTGTGTGTGTGTGTGTGTATGTGTGTATACACACGTACGTACATACATACATAAATACATATTCATTGGCATCCATTCAAGATGATCTTTAGAACCAACAATAAAACATAGTCTTAAACTCTCACAAAGTCTGCACTATTGCATCTCCCAGGAAAAAAGTGATATGGATAGTTGCAAAATGGTATATATAGGCCACCTCCCTTAAATCTTTAGGGACAGAGTTGCTCAAATATTACATTTTGTCATGCCCGCATGTACAGAATGTCACATGATTTCCACCTGCCTCTGTTTTTACCGTGTTTATCTTGTGTTTTTAGTTGCATTGTCCGCCAGGAGGCACCATTCAACCAGGTTCACTCTCTCGTCTTCCAAAGGAAGTAGGGGTGGCCTAATGTAAAACTTTGAATGTAGGGGCCATGGCATAAAGTAACACCTGCTTCTGTCTCTTCTCTGGGACCCTAATGGGCAGCATAAAGTATAAAGTATAATTAAGAGATATAAAGAGTATAAGGAGACAGTATAATAAGTCAGTTTGGTCTAGCGGTTAAGGCACCAAGCCAGAAACCAGGAGAGCATGAGTTCTAGTCCCATCTTAGACATCAAAGCCACTGGGTGACTTCGGGCCATTCAGTCTTCCTTAGCCCAACTATCTCCCAGGGCTGCTGTTATGGGGAAAATAGGGAGGAGGAAGGGAGTATTAAGAATTATCTTTAGCTGGATATCAAATACATAAGAGCAACAATATTGGGCTTGTGAATCTGGGTGTTTTAATAGAAACCAGCAACTCCACTTTCAACACCTAACACTGTTTATGAAGTCTGTTCAGAAGACCTTCCTCCTAAATCAAATTTTGAATGAACTTAGGTGAATTTACTCCCTATTTCTTGAGCTCTTCACCCTGAACGCAGGTCCGTTTGTTTGACATACTGGGTCAGAATGGATTCCTATAATCTTTTGCACTGTTTGAATATTGCTGCTCTTTATGACTTATTCTAACCTGCTCCGGCATGGGATGTTGAGAGGAAGATGTTAATTTGCTTTTCTTTATGCAGCAGATTCTGCAGATTCTGCAAGTTTGGATGGTTCTTTAGAAAATCCCTGGGATGCAGTTCCTGGAATAACCTTGAGCACCTCCAGTGGTGAGTGAAATCAAAAGCTACCTGTACTGGTTTCTGCATCCCCATTGAATCATGTTAAATCAAGTGTTTGATAGGGGTTATTGGCTCTTACTATTCATTTCAACACGCTACCCCTTTTCTAGCAACATGCTAATACACGGCTCAAAAAAATAAACCACTCAACCATGACCTGGATGACTGAGAATCTCCGTAGACTTAAAAACAGCTGAACTTTTTCTTTTTTGCACTTTGACAGATGCCTCTAGCACATCCCATGGCCTTCCCCAGGTGCAGCAAATGCTTTTGGCCAGTCCTGCTGAAGAAGCAAGGCCAGAATCCAACACTAGCACCCCACGTCTCCCGGAGCCTTGTGATAATACACCTCACTGTAGCTCTGAGCACGCTGCACCACCGAAGTTCCCGTCGCTGTTTCATTCTCAGAACAGTGAATCTCTCATCGAAACGGCCAAACAGAAACCCAACTTGGTTATGTCAACCGCATCAGGCCAGGCCAGCGAACTTGCAGACAGCCTTCCTTGTGGCCAGCCATTAAATAAATCCTACCTTCCTTTTTCTCCTGTTCGTCATTCCAAAGAGGGCGACTTCTCCTTGGAGCCGGTGTCTGAAAATAGGAAGGATTGTCTATCCCTTACCCATGGAGCTAAAGGGATGACAGCTAGGTGGAAATACTTTGAAACTGAGAAATACGTGTCAGCTCAAAGGAAACAGGTGCCAAACGAAGGAGAACCTTCTGCGACTTCTACTCCAACTTGTAGTAGTAACAATCTGGAAGCCGTAGGGCATTGCTCTACTGAGACCGTTACAAAAACTCGTACTCCAAATAAGAGACGTGTAAATCAGCACCTTCCCTTGAAATTTGAAAACACCCCCAAGAAAAGGCGGCTGGGGGAGATTCAGGATGAGCAAACCCATGTATTTGCCCGTCGCAGTTGTAGAGAGAGATCTCTAGAAGAAAGAAGCGAGGAGGAACCAATAGGAAGGGTCACCAGGAGGAAATCAAAGCAAATTGGAGTTCAACAAAAGGTAAATCTGCCATGTGAGCGAAGGAAAATAATAATAAACCTCTCTATAGCTTTGTTTCGTGACCAGAGTCAGAGTGGAATTAGTGGCTCTTTGCAAAGGAAATTCCTGTCTTTTCTCTCGGGCTTGTTTTGTATATATGTTTTGGTTGCCAGTATAAATTTAATATTCAATCAGTCAAACATCGCCGATGCAGGTAATCCTTGACTTTGCCATAATTGAGCCTGTCAAACGACCGACTAGATTTTATCACTTTTTCAAGGTGGGTCCTTCAGGTAAATTCATTGTGTACTAAGGAGGGATTTTTGCCAGGAATCGGAAATAAACCCTGTTTTTTTCGGCAAAAACATCATAAAACGGAGTCCTGTGACCACAGACACCTGCAAACAGCCATAAATGCTGGCTGGTTGCCAAAACCCCCAAATAACTAGCAGGTAGTTGTCAGAACTTCAGAATAAGATTGTATGTACCTTTTTTGGGGGGTGGGGGAGTGTGTGTGTGTTATTAGTTCAAACAGTTACTATACCACTGTAGTGAGTTAGGACGATCTGTAATTCTATCTAGTGAGAAACCATAAAGTGGCAACATTTAACATGAGGTTTTTCCCATTTGTGGAACTTAGGACCACAATTGAGCCCAAAGTTTATGTGGCTGAGACATTCGTTAAGTGAATCACTGCAGTTGTTAAGTGAATCCAGCTTCCCCGTTGACTTGGCTTGTCAGGAGCTTGCAAAAGGGGATCGCCTGACCCCGGGACATTGCAGCCGTCATAAATAGGAGCCAGTTGCCAAGCGTCCGAATTTTGATAGGGATGCTGCAATGGTCATAAGTGTGAAAAATGGTTGTCCCTTTTTTCCCCAGTGCTGCTGTAATGATGAACGGTCCCTAAATGAGCTGTTGTAAGTCAAGGACTGCTTGTAATTTGGGTGGCACTTAAAGCCCAGCAACCATATTGTTGATTTCTCACTCAACACCTTCTCTCATCCTCAAATTGTTCCAAAATAGCAATTTCAAAATGAGCAGAATTTTAAAAAACAAGGATTCACTTTGCTTCTCGCTCTCTCTCTGTCTCTCTCTCTCTCTCTCTAGAATGGGAAAGGAAACGGTGTTCATCTTAAACGCAACGCACCTACACCAGACCTCCGCTCTCAAGTGCAGTCTGTAAGGTTAGTCTCTTTCTTGGCTAGTCACACATATCATGGGGAAGGGTCTACGTCAGGGGTGTCCAACCTTGGTAACGTTAAGCCTGGAGGACTTCAACTCCCAGAATTCCCAGCCAGCTTTGCTGGCTGGGGAATTCTGGGAGTTGAAGTCCTCCAGGCTTAACGTTACCAAGGTTGGACACCCCTGGTCTACGTTATATGTGCTGGGCCAGAACAACCATATATTAATGGAGAACAGTTTGTGCAGCGACTGCCGCTTTACTTAAAATCTTGCTAATAACCCCATATTTTTGCTCCCAAGACCCAGCACATTTGAATATTTGCTTACCCTTCAGGTCTGATGCTTTCATGTTTCTTCTTTTTGATCTCTAGGATCTCAAGAGCATTACTGGGTTGGGCACGCTGGGTTTTCAGCAAGGCAGAGAAGCAATAAACTTCCCAAAGATTCTATGATCTCAGGTTGAATTACCTGGACACTTTTGTTAAGGTTAAGCTGTTTGTTTTTTTTAATTCTGTTTTTCTGAAGATATGTTGTTTCAATTTTACATACAGAAAAAAAAAGGAAGCCATCACCTTTTCATCTAAGGTGGTTTGGATGCCTCGATCAAAGATGGCTTTGATTTTTGATAACAAAGATGTGCCACCTGCTTTTTCTAAGGATGGCAGAATGACAATGCCATGAGACATAATGCGACTATTTACATACACTATAAGCGGGACTCAAGCTATAAATGCAAACGTGTTTGTATGTTTTTGCTTTGTAACTTGTTAAAACAAACTGGCAACCATTACAGCTTGTCTTGTATGTCACAAAGATAAAGAGTTGTTTTTAAGTATGGGGGAAGCTGTTTTTTTTTTTACAGTTGATTGTAAATACAATGCAAAGAAATTTAGTCTTTAAAAGTTGACATATGGAAAGCACAGTTCCTAAAGCTAGTGAGCCCTGGCATGCAAAACCTGTAATTTTATCTGTGATAAGGGATTTGCAGGTATTTTAAGGAGCATGTCCATTTTTGAAGTTAGAGAGGGTCTGTAGCCTACGTGCCTTAGAGCTGGTCCAGGAATTGTTCAAATTATTGTATTCATTTTGCTCTCTTAAGAGACTTACACTTTAGACAGAGAAGTATATTCTCTGTCTAAATGTGACATGTTACACAATTTTCTTGTGCCTTAGAATTCCAGGAGTTTGTAGAGAGTAAATCCATAAAACAGTAGCATGTAGCTAGGACCACATAGTGGTTTTTAATGCAGTTAAGAATACATTTCATTTCATTTATGGGTACAATTCCAGTCTGGTTTGTTGCAGTGAGAGTGAGATGTCAGTAGTAAGCCTGCAACACATGAAGACAAATACTAACTCTGATATTATTCTCCGGTGACAGAATTTATATCTTTTTTGCTTCTAAAGTGGCAAGTTACAGGTTATGCCTGATACCCGTGAATCTGTTTTATCTCTTTGAGAACATTACAAAATGGATGTAATTGCTTCTTGTAGCTTTCATAGTTTAGAATTGTATAAATAAAAACTTCCTTTGTCTGTTCTCATTTTTCTATCATTAGATAACTATGCAGGAAAGCAATGCTAATTTTGTAGAGCATTTCAGGAGACAGATATATTAGGACAGTTATGTGTCATTAAGGTAACTTGAGTGTGGCATTGAGAAAGACCATATGGAAGACGGTAAAACATTCATTACTCTAATAGAAATACATCTAGTGAAATGCTACACAAATTAAACATTACTTGCTTTAAGTGATGAATGGTTTCTACAGCAGTATATATTTGTAAAAAAAAATGCCATAAAGGTAATAAACAATTGTATGCCAACATCAATGTGAATTAAAATGCTTATTTTTAATTATTTTTGTCATCTCCTCCTTTCATTTAATTACAAAATACTTCATATAGCTTACATGCTTGATAAAATGTTTTGAAAATTAAAACAAATTAGGAAAAATACAACAGCACAGCTCTCGATAAAAAATATACCTTGTGTGCCAATTTTCCAAATCCGAGCACAGTCACTCAAACATAGTTTGAAAGTTAAAATAAAATTCTGTGATTCTTTGCTTTAAAATAAGGACCTTAATGTAAATAAGTTGGCTATCTGTGC
Source organism: Notechis scutatus (assembly GCF_049901735.1). Lineage (NCBI taxonomy): Eukaryota > Metazoa > Chordata > Lepidosauria > Squamata > Elapidae > Notechis > Notechis scutatus. The sequence continues at coordinate 10,712,932 of NC_142017.1, read as the reverse complement.
TAGAATATTTTTAAAAGATGCATGCAATAATCATCTGGTAATAGATGGCAGATACCCAAGTATGGTTACAAGGAGCTCAACTCCTACTGAGCTTGTGGTTGAGGATGATTGGTAATTGAGCCATTATGCCAAAACGTTATCTGTGTTGAAACAGGTTCGTGTGTATGTGGCGTTACACTAGTAGACACTGTTGTGAGAACTCTGCGTCTGCATATATCCTCCATTATCTTAACTGTGGTGTGGTTCATAATTCTTCCTTGTTCTCTCAATCCAAATGCACCGATAGCCAGAATCAAAAGCCTCAAAGGATGCCTTCAGGTGATGGGACCCTGAACTTTCCACATTTGGCTGGGAACCTCTCAGCTGAAAGCTGTATAACTTTTCCAATCCTCTGGGGAATATAACACAGATTAGCCGAGCACCACATATTTTTTTTCTTCCAGTGTCTGAAAAAAAAGGCTAGTGGTGAAAGTACCGAATACTCTACGAAACAGCTGCATTTTTTTTTCATAGTATGTAACTATATTTAACACAGTGTTTAGTTGCAGGCTATCAGTGTGGAGAAATATGTACGTACCCTTTCGTCTATGTGCTAGTGCTTCGGATGGAAGGAGCTGTAACAAGTTAAGCAATTCATGTTGTAAAAACTATTTCCTAGAGCCTCCTTAAAAGCCAATGGATTAGAGTAAAGGTGTGTTTCCTTTAAGAAGGCTGCAAATCCTGGTTCGTGAGACAAGGCTACGGGGTTAAGCATCTTCACAATGAGTTTGAACAGAAACACCGAGCTTGGTGTGTTGCCCTCACATCTTCCCATGATAGATGTGAAGTCTTCTCCGTTCCTTCCATTTTCTCTGCCACGGCAAAGCACTGCTGACTCTTGTAGCAATGTGAAATGAAGCTGAGAGGAGAGGCCTAATAACACCAGAATAAATGAGATGGGAACAGTTGCAATTTCCAAGATTTAATTGTAGACAGGAGGAACTACAACCTGATTTGGGTTAAACGTGGCTGAAAGCTGCTATAATGCATATCGTTCCTCCTACCTTGTTCACGCCAAGCCTCTCATCGGTGCCAGCAGATATTGGTTCTAGCATGACAGCTTTGTTCCTAGACTGCAAAAGGATGTGGACATAAGGAAATAAGACCTTAAGGGCAAATGGGGTATAGGATGGCAGCGGAGTAAGTTTGTTACGAGAGACATGTACCTGGATTAACCGAGTGCCTGCTTTTAACTCCCCTACAAACCACAAACTAGCCTAGTCTCAAACTTCCAAAACATACAATGCAAGGCAAGCAAGTTTAGTGTATGTAAAACAACCCCCATCCCGCCTGCTGGTGGTTCTGAGTTTCTGGCACTATAACATTTGTCACATCTGGTACCAACTGTACAACGTCTGCTGGAAAAGACTAGTTTCCGGCAGACTGGAGATTTTGGCTTTCCTCACACAAACCATTAGAATACTGGGCACTTTGATGAGCGTGTACAAGGATGAAAGATGAAACGGGGCGATCCAGAAAGACGTGCAGGAGATTAAGATGCCACTATCCATCACTGGAAATCCCAGTTCTTCCAGCCAAGGAGCTATGGGAGGGCAGGTCCCTCGCTCATCCTTGTACCAAAGAACTCTTGGCACCCTCACCGCTGGCTGTTGCTTCAAACCGTAAGCCTTCCCTCGGTCCTTCAACGGAGCGGCCATCATGCAGAAATCATTCAATGCTCATGTATTGGAGACTTGGAGAGGGGCACAGCAGTTCTTTGGTCTAGCGCTGTATTTTGTGCATTCTTTAGAGTTTGTTCTGTAGCTTGGGGCAACTCTTCTTCTGTTTCTGCTCTCGAGTCGGAGGCAACCACATTCTGTTCTTGTGGAGGAGGGCCTAGAAAAAAGTTCCCACAAATGGTCATCACAACTGGATTGATTGACAACAGCCCAATTCCCGGAAGCAAGGGGACCCCAAGAAATCAGGACTGAGAGAACCTCTAGTCCAAGGGTCTTCAAACTTGGCAAGTTTAAGACTTGTGGACTTCAACTCCCAGAATTCCTGAGCTAACATGACTGGAGGAGGAATTCTGGGAGTTGAAGCCCACAAGTCTTAAAGACCCCCCTGCTCTAGCTTTAATGCTCGTCAAACGACATAGGCACTAAATGAAGGTTGGCTGAGCATTTTATGTGATTCTTCTAAGCTTTGATTGTGAGCCACGGTTTGCGCAGTGGTTAGAGTGCAGTACTGCAGGCTACTTCTGCTGCCTGCCGGCTGCCTGCAATTTGGCAGTTCGAATCTCAGCAGGCTCAAGGTTGACTCAGCCTTCCATCCTTCCAAGGTGGGTAAACTGAGGACCCAGATTGCAAGAGGCTGTAAACTGTTGAGAGAAGGGCGGTAAAGCACTGTGAAGCGGAATATAAGTCTATTGCTATTAACGATCAAAGTAGTCCGGTCCTAAAACTTTGGAATGAACGTGGGAGACGTTTACGATTTAGAAGATGAGTTTATATCTAGGAAGAGTAAAGTTGGGGTGTTTCTCTCTCACCTAGAGAATCCGAGGGCGCAGACGGTCCAGTCTCCAAAAGCAACTTGGGCTTAGTCTTCCATTTCAGAATCGGGGAGCGTTGCAAACAAAGAGGGAATTTTGCATCTGTAAAGGAATGCAGGCCGTGTTAACCAGATCTAGAAAAGACACCTCGCAATCCAGAACAAAAGTGTGCCGTGTATAATTCAGGGTGTAGATCACACACTGATGTAGAAAACCATGTTTCAGCAGAGCTACTGGTGGCCAGACACCTCATTTTTACCTTCTGGGAAATGGGCTCCTGCTTTGAGTCTATAGCAGCAGCTGCAGATCAGGCCCTGCATCCTTTAGGACAGGGGTCTCCAACCTTGGCAACTTTAAGACTTGTGGTCTTCAACTCCCAGAGTTCCCCAGCCAGCAAAACTGCTTTAGGATACAGTTATATTACTTCGCTGAAGTAGAATGTTGCTGTTGTTTCTTCACAATTGACATAATTTTTGTACTTTTCTAGGTCTACATTTGAATGAGCATGCACTGCACAGTCTATGTCTTTGTTTCCAGCTATTTATCATGGGCAAATGAGCTCCTTGGGTAGCATGATATACAAGTGAGCTGGATTTGCTTAAGGACTTTCCATGATTAACTGAACAGCTGCCATGGTTCACTTAACCACCATGGCAAACCTTGTAAAAGGGGAGGCGTCCCAACCTTTGCTTAAGCTTTGCTTAGCAATGGAAATTCTGCTATCCACTCTGGTCATAAGTAAAAGACGACCACTATTTCAGGTTCCAATCGTTGTCTGCTCATCCCTTATCAACAGGTAATTGTATTTTCTCTTCCCTTCCCCTGTACGCATTAACTCTCTCCATCCCTCAGCCTAAAAGGCACCTGATTTTCACCTAAAGCGTAGGTGAAAATTAATGGTTGCGCCAATTTACATTCTGCGATACAATAACCCATAATAAGGATGGAAAATTGAAATGGGCCCATCGAAACCTTTTGTTTAATAGATACTGCACTATCGATCTGCACTCTGATTAAACATCATAAATTTCCCTATTGGCCTCACCTCCACTTTGCATGATTACAAGGAAGCATTTGTTGTAGTTTCAGGCAATATAGACATTTCTTCTTAAACATTAACAACATCTGAAATGACTCATAGAAACATTGACTTGGAAAGGAGATTTTATCTCAGATTTTTTGGGAGGAATCGGCATTTTTGTGGAAATATTTACAGACCCCTCACATCCTGGACATAAACTGTTTCAACTCCTTCCCTCAAAACGACGCTATGCACACCAGAACAACTAGACACAAGGGCAGTTTTTCCCCGAACGCCATCACTCGGCTAAACAAATAATTCCCTCAACACTGTCCAACTATTTACAAAGTGTGCACTACTATTACTGTTAATCTTCTCAGCACTCCTTATCACCCATCTCCTCCCAGCTGTGACTGTATGACTGTAACCTTGTTGCTTGTATCCTTACGATTTATACTGACTGTTTCCTAGTATTATTTGATTGCTTATTGTATCCTATGACTATTATTAAGTGTTGTACCTGATGATTCTTGACTGTTGACGAATGTATTTTTTCTTTTATGTACACTGAGAGCATTTGCACCAAGATAAATTCCTTGTGTGTCCAAACACATTTGGCCAATAAAAGAATTTGATATTCATTCTATCCATCTAATAAATATTACTTCTATTCTATTCTATTCTATTCTATTCTATTCTATTCTACTCTACTCTACTCTACTCTACTCTACTCTACTCTACTCTACTCTATTCTATCCTATTCTCTATTCTATTCTATCCTATTCTATTCTCCCCCCGCATCTGCTTTTTGGAAGTCTTTCAATTAGATAAAAGTTTCTTCCTTGTGAAGAGAAGAAGGTTGTCAGTCTACCTCCAAACTCCCTCCCAGTTCTATTCTTACCAGTTGATTGGTTGAAATGGTCTAGGGTCTAGGGATTGATTGAATTTACTTACGGTGAAGCTCGGCTGCACAAGCCTGGTCCCTGAGCTGCTCTTCATGAACAGACATGGCCCTTCGGTTGACCGCTGGCTTTAGGCGAGGTTTGGGTTTGAACTGATTGTCTGAAAAGTGGGAGCGAATAAAATCATAACGATGTTCAGGCAGGCAGGCATCAATCCATGGCAGGTAAATAAATTCGGGGGGCTACCTTTGCTCCCCCCAAAAAGTATCCAGCAAATTGTGGCTCAGAGGAAGTTCCTGACTTAACAACCACCACCACCTAGAGCACCATTTCCCAGCCGCAAGGCAGTTCAGTGAGTCACAGCCGATTGTATGTATCGCCCTTGACTTAACGATTACAACTTGCTCAGCAAGAGAGCGGCTGGGTGAGTTTTGCCCCAGTTTATTGCCTCAGCGGCTTAAGTGAGTCGCTGCAGTTGTTAAGCTAGGAAACTGGCTTCCTCACGGACTTTGTCAGAAAGTCCACCAAAGGTGATCCCATGACTCTGGGACCCTGCAACGGTCATCCATACATGCCAAGCACCTCAGTTTACATCATATGACCATGAGGATGTTGCGAGAGTCGTACGTGGCAAGACCTGTGGTCAGGGCCTTTGCAACTTTATAAACAGTCGCTAAATGAATAGTTGTAAGTTGAGGACAACCTGTACTACTCCTGACTTGTCACAATTGGATGGTTTTTGCTGGAAAGTGGAAATAAATGCCAATTGCCATATTATATATACATATACAGTATACACACACACACACACACACACACAGGCTATTTGCAGCAACATGCGGTTGTGGTACCCCAATGTATGTCTATACCTAGCTATATCTATCTGTCTGTCTGTTGTCTATATCTATGTATCCAGTGGTGGGATTCAGTTTTTTTTACTACTGGTTCTGTGGGCGTGGCTTGGTGGTCGTGGCAGGGAAAGGATATTGTAAAATCTCCAGTCAGAGGTGGGATTTGCTGGTTCTCCAAACTATTCAAAATTTCCGCTACCGGTTCTCCAGAACTGGTCAGAACCTGCTGAATACCATCTATCTATCTATCTATCTATCTATCTATCTATCTATCTATCTATCTATCTATCTATCTATCTAAATATCATCTATCTCGCTCCCTCTCCCTCTCCCTCTCTCTATCTCCCTCCCTCCCTATCTCTCTATCTTTATCTCTCTCTCTCTCCCTCCCTCCCTCTCTCTATCTATCTATCTATCTATCTATCTATCTATCTATCTATCTATCTATCTATCTATCTATCTATCTATCTATCTATCTATCTATGTATCTATCTGTCTATCTATCTATCTATCTATCTATCTATCTATCTATCTATCTATCTATCTATCTATCTATCTATCTATCTATCTATCTATCTATCTATCTATCTATCTATCTATCTATCTATCTATCTATCTATCTATCTATCTATCATCTAACTATATCTATCTATCTATCTATCTATCCATCCATCCATCCATCCGTCTATCTGTCTATCTGTGTATATATATATATATTGTGGTCGCACAGCCGCATGCTGCAAATAGCCATAAAGGCATGCTGGTTGCCAAGCATCCAAAATGCAGCCCTTATGGCCATGGTTCATTCATGGTCATAAGGACTGCATTCATCTACTGGGGAAAGTAGATGCTGGAACTTCAAAGCCAGGTTGTAAATACAGGCAGCCCTCAACAGTTCATTTAGTGACTGTTCAAGCTTACAATGGCACTGCAAAAAGTGACTTATGACCATTTTTCCCACTTAGCGACCTTTGCAGCAGCCGCATGATCACGTGATCAAAATTCGGATGCTTGGCAACCAATTCATATTTATGATGGTGGCAGAGTTCCTGGGGGTCTCATGATCCCCTTTTGCGACCTTTTGACAAGCAAAATCAAGGGGAAAGCCAGATTCGATCAACAACCTTGTTACTAAAACTTATCGACTGCAGTAATTCACTCAGCAACAGGGGCCACGAAGGTCACAAAATGGGGAACTCACTTAAGAAACATCTTGCCCTTAGCAAAAGAAATTTTGCCCTCTATTGTGGTCATAAGTTGAGGACTTATTTAGGAGGGGGAGTGTCCTAAGTTTGGTCGCTAAACAAGCAGTGGTAAGTTGAAAATCAGCAGCCTGTTCTGACCAAGGCTTCCGAAACTAATTATGCACATGCTTATTTTAAAAAGAAGTCTTGTTTTATTGCAATGCTGGGAATTATTTTCATTCCCCGCTGGTAATGAATCTCAAACAGTCCCTCGAGATAAGCACTCACCTTTCTTTCCTGTGAAGTGCTGCCAATAATAGAAGTGTCAAATAACTAAAACAAAACCCAACCGAAGTACAAAGAGATTCAAGAATGAATCTGAACCGAATGAATGACTTTGCTTCCTGCAAAGGTTTCATCATCTTGGCCTGATTTTTATCCTGTATGGGAGGGGCAATCCTCTCCCAGCCTTGCCCCCAAGTCGTCCCTTTTGTTTCAGCTGCTCTCGCCTTCTAGCAGCTCTGTGCACATGCACATTGGGAACAGGCTCCCCTGGGTCCTCTGCCTCGCTGCTGCCAGACTCCGGAGGTTCCAGAGGCAGCACCCCACTCCCAGATGGTCCTGACTCCATCTCTGCATTGGGCGCAGGACCCTCATCCAAGTCCTCTCCAGAGTCCCTGACTGGTCCGTGTTCTTCCCCACTGTCCAGTTCCACTGCCGTCTGCACCGGCTGCCGGCGAACCACAACACAGCCTCCATTTCACCTACCTCCAGCAACCGTGTTCAAGTGGGCGAAGGAATTCTGCAGTTCGACAGGCGCCCGTCCTTCGCCCGCATTGCTGGTCCTCCTGAGCAGAAGAGGAGCAGCCGTGCTTCTCCCAGTCCTGGGCAAACTGCTGCTCCAGCTCTCTCTCCCTTTTTGCTCCCGGAGCCCGGCTGGCTCCTGACCGGCCAAACCTCTTCTTGGCGAAGGGCTGAGTTCCGAACACTTGCCCTTAAACTCGGCGTTCAGCTGCTTCCCAAGAACCTTCCACGAAAGTCGGCCCTCAAAGGATCCACCGCTTGGCTCTGTGCCTGCTCGGCCAACGGGATCCACAGATCCGGTGCGTACGGAAGGATCTGCAATAGAACGGCCTATGTTCTCAAGCTGATAAAAACCCAAATGAACGTTCCCACTTCACCACATGCCTCTGCTGGAGTTGCCCTACCAGAATAAACTGTTGGAAGGGACTTTGGAGGTCTTCTAGTCCAACCCACTGCTCAGACAGGAGACCCTATAGCATTTCAGACAAGTGGTTGTCCAATCTCTTCTTGAAAACCTCCAGTGATAGAGCATTCACAACTTCTGGAGGCAAGTTATTCCACTGGTTAAGAAATATCTCCTTTGTTCTAGGTTGCCTCTCCATTGCTTCTTGTCGTGCTTTGGAGAATACGTTGACCCCTTCTTTGTGGCAGCCCAGAAGTGGTCTTCAGCAGGTTCTGACCAGTTCTGGAGAACTGGTAGTGGAAATTTTGAGTAGTTTGCAGAACCGGCAAATCCCATCTCTGACTGGCCTCACCCCCATCTATTCTCTGCCTCCCGAGTCCCAGCTGATCGACTGGGTTTTCTTTGGTTGCCCTGCACAGGAGAACAGAGCTGGAAAGCAGGTTAGTGGGGTGGGGTGGAGAGGGAATGGGATTTTGTGGTATCCTTCCCCTGCCACCAAGCCACACCCACCAAGCCATACCAGGCCCACCACGCCATGCCCACAGAACCGGTAGTAAAAAAATTTTTGAATCCCACCACTGTGGCAGCCTCTCAGATATTGGAATACTGATGTGATCTCTCCCCAGTTCATTTTTTCATCATACCCATCTCCTGCAATTGTTTTTCATATGTTTTAGCCTCCAGTCTCCTAATCATCTTTATTGATCTTCTCTGCACTCTTTCCAGAGTCTCAACACCATTTTTGATTGTGATGACCAAGATGAACCAAGGTGCTAGGATGGTTCTCCATCCATTGGTGCTGTAGTCACGTTTTAGCTTTTACTTATCTCCGAAATAGGCAAAGGAACCAGTTGGGGATAGTTGCTGCACATATGGTTATTTATCTCGCCACAATATCCATCAAGCCCCAAGCACAACACTTAATATTATAATGCTCTCCCCCATCCACTAGCCAGTCCTTGATTTCTGGGTTTTGCACATATGTCTAAGCTCAAATGTCAAATGCTAATTGTTTTTGGGAGTGCAGTAAGATTGATGGGAACAAATTTAATTAAATTGCTTCATTAAAATTGGCATTTACATTGACCAGTCTGCCTAAATGGCTCACATCTACCTTGGGACTGTGCGTTTTCAGGGAAGGATTCATTAGCAAGCAACCGAATCCAAAGGCTCCGCAAAGAAGAGAGAATGAAAAAAATTAGGTACCAGGGAACTGAGATGGTCTGCGTCTCCCATGCTTACCTGTGGATATGGAGTGGGTTCGTGATTTCAAAGAGCATGGAGGAGACTCTGCAGAACAATCTACAATATCCCCTAAAAGAAAATAAAATTCAAGCAGTCATACTTCAAGGAGTGGGATGAATCAAGCAGGAGAGAAGAAAGTATTTGGCGATCTATCTGTGAAGGCTGATCAAACCATTAGTTGTCTACACCATCAGATCCTCATTTTGAAGTTAGCCAACTTAAGCCATTTGAGAACGCAAATGAGGATTTCGAGGACAGAACACTAGCATGACTAAACCTTGGTTAGTTTATATGTGAAGGTATGTTTGGATGTGGCAGGGCTATTTTATTAAACATTAAGCCAGCTTGGGTCTAAACAGCAGTGAATTTGAGGGGTCCCTGGTGCTCTCTGAGCTTGTTTTCTTGCACACATTTCATTACCCTGACTAAGTAACACCATCAGTACTAAGGGTGAGTACTAAGAAGCTCCTTTACTTGATTTTTACAACGATGGGAAAAACGCTGGGAATGAATGAGATTAACAATAAATACCATCATATGGTTCTCATTCACAGGGTGGAGCAGTATATAGATCCCTTAAAAGAACCCTTGGTTAGGTTCCTACAAGCTCATTATATTGTCTTACCCACAACCCACAACCCAGCACTGCTTAAGATCTGGATTCATGCTACATGCCTAATACTGAAATCTGGTCTGGGACTTCACGTTGCTTTCACAGGTTTATTTTATTTTATTTTATTTTTATTTTTATTTGTCAATTGCTTACAAGGTAATAGGTATAAGTAAAAACATAGTTATGAATACATGGATACATATAAGAAAAATAAAAAAATAAAAGAAACAATAGGACAGGGGGCGCGTTGGTGCACTTATGCACGCCCCCCTACAGACCTCTTAGGAAAGGGGTGAGGTCAATAGTAGACAGTCTAAGGTTAAAGTTTTTGGGGTTTGGGGAAGAAACCAGAGAGTCGGGTAGAGTCAGGTATGCGATACTGATAGTTCTTGATGTACAACCGTTTTGTTTAATGACTGTTCAAAGTTACAGTGGCACTGGAAAAAAATGGTGATCTATCCATTGCAGCTTAAAAAATTAAAAGAAGTTTTGAAAAGCGGGCTTTTCTTGCTAGAAAGTTCCCCAGGGGATCTTGTGTCATTGTGGTTGCCGTTTCATCTCAGAAAGGAACATCAAGGGCCCCTTTGCTGTTTAAGCTTCCAGTAAAAGCTTGAACTCTCAGTAGTAAACAGAGGGGGGAAAAGAACATTGATTGTTACTCACCGTCAGACCCGGCCTTTTTGATTTCTCCATCTTTGCTCTGTAAAAAAATGCAAAATAATACAAGCTCTCAAGCAGGATATTTTCTAGAAAAAAGTTTTACTTGTAAAATAGACTGTATCCAAAACAGGGGAAATGAACCCCCCCCACACAACTGGGCCTGAATTGAAGAAGCCCTCAGATGAAGAAAAGCAAAAATCATATTTTAATTGGACCACGCCAAATAGATATGTGTGGCACTTAAATCAGTTTCTTTATAGAAGTATTTCTAGCAGGACTACCAGATTCTGGGACAGCTCTGTTCCACCTATGCCATCCGTCTGATAAACTTGCAGGATTCATTTCTCTTGCCATGTACAGGTATACATCTGAGCTAGACTGTGTTGTTTCTCTGTGTTGTATATATACAGGTATATTCATATTTGTTTGTGTGTTTGTTTGTTCTGTCATGATTATGTAGTATATGTTGGAGGTGATGACCCGTTGAGAGCTCTATGCAACGAAATTTCATTTTAATGTATGCCGATTAGTATACATTCGAAGTGACAATAAAGTTCTATTCTATTGTAGCATAACCTTAACTCTTCTGCTATTGTCACTGTCATCCATCAGTGGGATGAGAAAGTGAGGTTAGGTGCATTATGACATTATTGCACAAATGATATGAATTACATAATTGACATGTCATTTATATGAGAATGTCATGTCATAAGTGACATCCTTCTGGCACCTGGCATGATCTCTACAATGAAACTGAGAATAGGTTCACCCAAAACTCTAAGGGTTTCCTGCCTGAGCAGGGGGTTGGACTAGAAGACCTCCAAGGTCCCTTTCAACTCCTCTTCTCTTCTCTTCTCTTCTCTTCTCTTCTCTTCTCTTCTCTTCTCTTCTCTTCTCTTCTCTTCTCTTCTCTTCTCTTCTCTTCTCTCCTCTCCTCTCCTCTCCTCTCTCCTCTCCTCTATTCTACTCTATTATTCTGTTCTGTTCTGTTCTGTTCTATTCTATTCTATTCTATTCTATTCTATTCTATTCTATTCTATTCTATTCTATTCTATTCTATTCTATTCTATTCTCTCCTCTCCTCTCCTCTATTCTATTCTATTCTATTCTATTCTATTCTATTCTATTCTATTCTATTCCATTCCATTCCTACTCTACTCTTATTTCTATTTCTATTATTTCTATTTCTATTCTATTAGATGTATTGTTCTTTTATATTATTACATTCAATGCCCATTTAGTGATGGATTCCAAATGTTTCCTGGAATCAGAGAGATCCGCACCCCTCAGCTTTTTTTGCCAAAAGAACTATTTTCTTAATCTTGGCATCTTCTAACATAGCTCGGAGTTCTGCAAATTTCCAGCACAGCACGACGGAGGGCACTGGGTAGGATAGCCTGATCTGGAATAATTCTGTCAACTAACATCCATGAGCAAACTCCTCAGGCTCTCTGCTCAGGAAGGTGGAATATCAGTCAAGCAAGAGGCTACAATAGAAGGTTATTTTGGAACATTTTCTTCCACAACAACCCATAGGAAAACATTTCATATGAAAGGTAACCCTGACTGGCAAATGGAGACCTTTCAGAATTGGTACTGCGCCATCCCTGCATGTTTAGGCCTAGTTTGGTTGGTGGGTTTTACTTCCTGGAAAAGGGTAGAGTAGAGTACAGAGAGCCAGGTTGATGCAGCGGTTAAGGCACCAGGCTACAAACTGGGAGGCTGTGAGTTCTAATCTTGCTCAGGAAAATGTGCAACATTCTCTTCCTTACCTGTTTCTTTTTGCCTTCAGAAGACAACACCTTGGTGACCCCAATCCGATGCAACATGACATGGACACGCTGTTCAAAGGAACTGGGCAGCTCACCATCGCTCTTCTCAAAAGATCGCTTCTGTAGGGCAAAGCATTGAAAGTTAACACACCTTATTAGGAACCTATGACTATAACTAAGTGTTGTATCTTACAATTCTTGATGAATGTATTTTTATTTTTATTTTTTTCTTATGTACACTGAGAGCATATGCATCAAAGACAAATTCCTTGTATCCAATCACACTTGGCCAATAAATAATTCTATCTATCATCTATCTATCTATCCTCTATCTATAATCTATCTATCTATCTATCTATCTATCTATCTATCTATCTATCTATCTATTATCATTTATCTATCATCTATCTATCTATCTATCTATCTATCTATCTATCTATCTATCTATCTATCTATTATCTATCTATCTATCTATCTATCTATCTATCTATCTATCTATCTATCTATCTATCTATCATTTATCTATCATCTATCATCCATCCATCCATCCATCCATCCATCCATCTATTATCTATCTATCTATCTATCTATCTATCTATCTATCTATCTATCTATCTATCATTTATCTATCATCTATCCATCCATCCATCCATCTATCTATCTATCTATCTATCTAATAAATATTACTTTGATTCACACATCAGAAGCCATAGTTATTTCACACCCACTAACACAACTGCCACACTGATTTTTTTTTTTCCATTTCCAGGGGAGATCTTTTTGAAATCAACCCTCTGGTATTCTGCTACGAACACAAACAACCCAAAAGAGAGGTCCTTGGTGCTCTCTGAACTGGGCTTTTTTCTTGCAGACGTTTCATTACCTAAACAAGGTAACATCAGGGTTAGTGCTAGTGACTAGCATTGATGATGTTACTTAGTTTGAGTAAGGAAACATCTGCAAGAAAACAACCAAGCCCAGACAGAACCAAGGAGCCCTCATTTCAATCCTGAGCTACAAATATTCTCCTTTTTAAGTAGACTAGAGATGCCATTTTTCACAAACCATAATTGCTGCCATCCAGATCACATTCAATTCCATCCACTTTCATTCTCTGTTTTGAGACACCAAGAAATATCATTTCTCTGTTTCTACAGTAAGCATTGTTCAGTAAACTTGGGAGCTGCTATCACCATACTTGCTGTTTCCTATGACATCACCAGGTGGGGAAGACAATTCTCCTACAATTTCCCTATAGCTCTTCCATAAAGTAGACAATTATCTCGGGATAATTGCCTAAATATTGTTGCATGTCCACAATGGTCTCCTTCACACACAACCAGAAAATCAACACCCTCAAAAGGACACATCCCAACGACTCCCATATAACTCTGCTGAAAACCATAGGCCCAGCGAAGTCCACTTGGGTTGGTTGGTGAACCTACCAACTTCTCGTTGACAAGTTCCCTCTGCCAACAATGTCCTACTTTCCATTTTCAGAGAAAATGGATTCTTCATGTGATAAGCAGAGATGATAATTCCAGGGTATCTTCTGAAGGTTCAACCCTGTCCACCACGCCTTGTTGAATAAGAGGCCTCCTTGAAATGCCATGAGTTCTCCACTTTGAGTTCCATGGAGGAAGGAAAGAGGAACAAGTAACCACAGAGCTACCAATGACATCAAAGAAGAGACTCACCTTCTCATGCCTCACACCAAGTCCCTCTGTCTCTTCTCCTGACAAGAGTATCAAAGACTGAGACTTCCCTTCTCTGGAATACTTTGGCCTGGCCCTACGAGCACTATCTGGTGTCTGGCTTTGGTCCAGGTAGCCTCTGTTCTCCCCAGCCAGCCCTCCTTCCTCAGATTTGCTTAGCGCTTTGGCCGAGTCGCTGGCTTTGCTAGGGGTCCTTAAAATGTCACTGAGCATCAGCTTCCTGCCTCTTGCTGGTGAGGGGCTCCCCTCAGAGTCTTTCTCGGACTTGGTCCCTCGACTTGACCTCGGCTTCTTGAAGGCAAAGAAGTGTCCGATTTTCTTTTTCAAGGTCCGAGAACCAGAAGATGGTGATGCGGCGGCTGTTGGAGAGGTTTCCAAGGAAGTAGGACTGCGGGAAGGAAAGGAAGCATGGAATTACTTGCAATATTATATGGGGTGGGGAGAACGAATGAAGAGATTAAGTAGGTAGGTCACCGTTGCCAAAAAATATGTCCATAAAGTTTTGCATGTATTATTTGGAAGAAGAACAAGATCGGTGCTAATATGATCAACCTATTTCTGACAGAGATGAGAACATAGAACACAGAATCTTAGGGTTGGAAGGACCTTGAAGATCTTCTAAACCAGCCCTACACCTCCATTCACCAAGGCCTGGGGGGAGGCGGATAGGTATTAAGGAGAATAGCTTTGCATACATAGCCCCAAAACACAGACATTTACTACTTATACAGTAGAAGCCAGGCAAACTGCTCTGCTTGTTCCATCATATGGCTTGACACTGTCACTCATTTATGACTCCAAAGGGATTCTAGGCTGATCTCGCTTTTCACTCCACCCCTAGTTTCTACCATCTCTTCTCCTACATCAAAGGACTTCAACAATAACAACATTTATATATGCTGATGACCCTTGTTTTTACCTGATCATGGCTGGCTGGGGAATTCTGGAAGTTGAAGTCCACATGTCTTGAAGTTGCGAAGGTTGGACACCCCTGATCTAAATATTGTTTTGGTCGAAGCTCTTCCTCCTGTTCCTCAAAGTTACCACCTTTTTCCATCCCCTGTTCTGTAGAAAGTCCCCGTCTATGCCTACCACCCGGTTATCACTTGTTGGAAATGCCTCCACAGAGTCTTTACTTACAGTAAATATTCATGAATCACCGTCTTGGTGAAGAATTCATCTAAGCCTTCATCCAGCCTGGCAATGCTTCTGTCTTCTGTATTCTCACGCACAGGCGGCTGGACCTAGAAGAAGAATCAGTTACTTTTCCTCCATTTGGGGCTCTTGGGATATTTTAGGGAAACAAGCTAGAAGATACATGGAACAGCACTTTCCATCACACCAATCTGCACACCTTGTGAATGCTGAAAGGAAGTAGAAGGTCAGCATGGGTGAGGGACAACAGAAGAAAACAATCTAAAGTTTAAACCTGATGTGAACATTTGAGCATGGACCAAGAAGAGCAGGCAAGTGCTGAATGAAGCATGAATGCCATCTGTTTGATTCCTAAACTAAATATAACATTTTACTTGCATCAATCATTTTGCATAAGTCCCACAACATTCTCAGAGACTCTTCCCATCCTGCTCACAATCTTTGTGGACTGTTGCCTTCTGGCAGAAGATACAGAGCAATTAAAACTCAGATCTCACGTTTTCTGAACAGTTTTTATCCCAGAGCTATAATTGCACTTAACAATGAACTTAGGGACCACCATCAGTGAGCTGTTGGACAGTATTACTTGGTCTGTTGTGTGAATGCTTGTGTGTTTTTAGGGGACAGGGAATTTTGGTGAGTGAGGAGATGTTTGGGGATTTTCATGTGTGTGTGTTGGGCCTGGTCTCTGGGTGTTATGTGAATTTCGTTGTATGGGTATACTGTGTATATTCGTACAATGGCAATAAAGTATGATGATGATGATGATGTGTGGTTGATGCAAGTAAAAACATTAAACAAGCTGCTAAATTTAAAAAATATACTAGTCAAGCGGACTTCATAGATTAGTTTATATAAACAGCACGCAGCCCCAGGAACTAAACCCGAAGGTTTCTGTTCAGTGGGATTTTAGCGTGCCTATATTCCATGGCACAAATCCAAGCCACGCTAAAACCCTATTAAAATCAATAAGACATAAATTCATTCTGACAACTTGCTGCATTGATTTCACTAATAATTCAGCATCATTTGGGTCACCAACTACCACCACAAAGGACACAGTGCTACACGATTAAAATAGACCAGTCTCCCCATCAACAAAGCCTAGTCCAGATAGGAGAAGGTCTTCATAATATGGTCACTCCGTAAAACTTGGCCTCATTTTGCCCCATACAGGTATTCCTTGAGTTACAACCACAACTTGCCATTTATTGCTAAGTAAGAAGGTAATTTAGTTGCGCTCGATTGTATGATTTTTTTTTTGCCATGGTTGTTAAGCAAAACATGGTGTCATTAAGTGAATCTGACTTTGCTTGTCATAACCAAAGACCTCTGAGAAGGTCGCAGAGGGAATTCAGATGGTCTGAGGATACTGCAACTACCGTAAATACATGCTGGTTGCCAGATACTCAAATTTTGATCACATAACCATGGGGATGTTGAACATAAGTGAGAGAACCAGTCTTAAGTCGCTTTTTTCATGCCAACTTCAAATGGTTGCTAAATGAGTAGCCACTACTTGAGGACTAGCTGTACGTGCAAATGCAGACTTTGGCAATTCTGTCCTCTTTAAATTTTAGCAGGACAGCACTGTCTTATCTTACATATAAGCAAAGGAGGCAAATATAATTTATTACAAAGCCGCAGATGATGCACTAAGTTGTAGAATAAACCCTTTAAATTAAGACCTGGTATTCACGGAAATCTTAGAATTACGAAAGGTTTCCTCCAGGAAAATCTGAATTAATCCTATAAATCTTGTTGTGTTTAACCCCATTAAGTAGTGGAGTAGAGGTCATATGATCAGCATCCCAAAATGGCAACTTCTTTTGCATATAAATATACCTACTTTTAAATTATTTGGTTACTGTACTGTAATTTCTTTTAGTAAATAAGAAATTCAGAGAGTCTTATCTTTAACACATATTCCAGAAAAGGAGATGATGATTTATTACCAGTCTTGGCAGATACTAGGTCAAAGATAGTGAAAGTTTGGTTCATGGAAATATTTAAAAACAGTGTTGCTGGCTGGGGAATTCTGGGAGTTGAAGTCCACACGTCTTTAAAAGTCACCATGGTGGAGAAACACTTGTCTAAAACATCATAATCAGCTTATGATTATGGCTAACTGACAATAAGTAGATATATGTATAATGAAAATAATGCAGTTATTCCCTTATTTCAATGGTTCTCAATTATTCTTCACCACGGATTCCCTTTAAATACCTTCTGTGGCCATGGACCACCAAGACTTAACTCAAGATTTAAATCATAACATTTCTTCAAACCTTCATGGACCCAATGTAATGACATTGTTGCCCCCTAAGGGTCCGTGGACTACTGGTTGAGAACCACTGCCTTATTTAGTGATTAAAACGGTAGAGGTAAACTGTTACACCATATTATAACATCATTATAGAAAATTATCATCATTTTTTAACGACCCCATAATCCCTTGCAGGGTGGATTGTGAGTAACTGAATGGAGCTAGCAAAGTGTTTAATGGCCAGATGCCTTTCCTGTTGCCAATGTGGAGTTTTGTTCAGCAGATATATATTCTCATTGTGCCCAGAGAGAGAAATATCTGCCTCTCCCTAGGTTCGAACTCATTGCCTTCTGATTGTGAGGCAAGAGCTCCACATTTAGTGTAGAAAATTAAGATTCAAATTAATGAATTAAGATGCTGTAGGAAGTATGCGGTTGCCAGCAAAATAGAAGGGCCTGGTGTAGGTCCTGTTGTAGCGAATGAGGTTATTGGTGGATAGCAGAATATATTCTTTCTAAACAGAAAAATGGTATTTTTCAGCTTGGAATGGTGGGCCCATTTCGTAAAGAAACTATCGATTCCTGGACACACGGGGTTACTAGCATTGTGGGAGGCAGAGGGAACAGAATGTAATTTAATTGCAGGACTGACCAAGGGAGAAAGGAAGAGATAGATAAAAACATTCTGGAAAAAATTAAAAATAGAATACAAGTAGTCATCGACTTACAACAGTTCATTTAGTGACTGTTCCAAGTTGCAATGGCGCTGAAAAAAGTGACATATGACCGTTTTTCACACAACCGTTGACGTATCCCCTTGGTCACCTGATCAAAATTCAGATACTAGGCAACTGGTTCATATTTATGATGGGTTGCAGTGTCCCAGGTTCATCTGATCTCCTTTTGCGACCTTCAGACAAGCAAAGTCAACGGCGAAGCCAGGTTCAATCAACCACCATGTTACTAACTTAACAACTGTGGCAAGAAAGGTCATAAAATGGAGCAAAGCTCACTTGACCAATGTTTTACTAAGCAAATTCTGGGCTCCATTGCGGTCATAAGTGGAGGACTGCCTGTATTAAAAAATAATAAATGTATTAAAAAGAAAACAAAAAAACAAACTCAAAGAGGAGCTTGATGGACCACTAGATCTTTTTCTGCTGTCTGTTTTCTATGTGTGTTGACACAACCATGAATTTATAAATGTATAAAGTACAAGGGTAGAGACAGACATTTCTCTCCCTGGGCACACTGAGAATATATCTGCTGAACAAAACTCCACATTGGTGACAGAAAGGGCATCCGGCCATTAAAACACTCTGCTAGCTCCATTCAGTTGCCTTGACTCCACCCCACAAGGGATTATGGGGTTGTTAAAAGATGATGATAGAGTACAGTGATGGCTAACCTTTTTGGGCTTCTGTGCCAAAAACTGTGCACGCACTCACATGCCAGCACCCAGAAGGCAATGCATGCCTCCCCCATGCCCCCTGCGCGTATGCATGCAATCCTCCCCACACTGCCCCCTTATCTGCACTGCGCCTCACAGCTGATTTTTGGCTGGTTTGAGGCCTTTTTCGGCCTCCCAGAGGCTTGAAAAAATCCTCTGCGGGCTTGCAGGATGAATAATAGGCCCGTTTCTCACTTCCGGTATTATAGGAAATGATGAAATGGGCTTATTATTCGGCCTGCAAAGCCTGAAGAAGCTTTTTTCAAGCCTCTGGGAGACCGAAAAAGGCCTCAAACCAGCTGAAAAATCAGGTGTGAGGCATGTGCATGCACAGTGAGGTAAGTTTGCCTGTAGCTCACGTGCTGGCACAAATGGCTCTGCGTGCCACCTGTGGCATGCATGCCATAGGTTCACCATCATGGATATAGTACAAGGGTTCTAGTTCTATGTTAACACCAGTACTAGAACTCTCTCATTTCATCTCTCCCCCCCCCACACACACACACTCTCACACACACTTCAGATCATGTTCTATCATTGTTTCCTTCCATGGATATCTGCAGAGAATGTTCTGAGCTTTATAACTTCTCTGGCAACCCAGATTGTCTCTAATTTTAAAAAAAATCAGCACACACAGGAAGCATTGGCTATTTTCCCACGTTTAACGCCAATTTGAGCCTCCCTGAAATTACACCACAGACTGTTGTTCACCCTTGTGAATTAAAGGAGTATCTACACAGACTTGTCATCTGACTGCAAAAAAATAAAAATAAAAAATGAAGGAGGCTGTTATATTCCCCGAGAGCTTATGTTTAACTAGAAATTTTAGGGCCGTCAATTTTAATTCTACATATGTTTCAAGGCATTAGTAGATGTATGGCAACGTTGGAGAGTTTCAACAAGTTTGACGCCTCCGTGAAATTGGAGCTCTTGTGGACTAGAAGGGTAGTGAAGGTTAGACGCTCCTTCTTGTGAACTTATTCGTCTCAGGAGGAACCTAAGGGCTTCACAACATCACCTTTCCTTCTGAATCATTCTAAAAATGCAATTCTTTGCTTGGCTCATGCCTGGTGCCATCAGCCAAGGTGGACTAGGAGCACCATATAACCTTGAGCTGACATTGCCTGCACTGATTTCATACTATGATTGTTCACAGGCGTAAATCTGTGATTTGGTTCCAATGAGAAAGACCAGATAAAAGGAACAGATACTTGATTGAGCCTCCCAACAGCCCAGTAGTAGAAAATGGTAGGCGAGATTAATTCAAGTCTGCCTCAAGTATAAGTCAGATTCCCATGATTATAAGTTGCTTATGGTAAGTTAGCTGGTACTATTTAGATCTAAGGCTACCAATAAAGGAGAGTATTTGTAGCTCAGGGTTGAAATGAGGGGTCCTTGGCGCTCTCTGAGTTTGTTTGTTTTCTTGCAGATATTTCATTGCCCCAACTAGGTATAATATCATCAGACTAGCACTAATGATGTTACCTATTTAGGTTAATGAAGCATCTACAAGAAAACAACCAAGCTCAGGGAGCACCAAGGATCCCTCAGATCTAAGGCTAATTTATCCAGGACACAGGAACAAATCTGGATAATTTGTTCAAGAGTCCAACTCTCAGACATGAATACCTGACTAGTACAAACCTTCTGAGTTAGCAGCTTAGAATTATATTTAGGTATACCTGTTTTTATATATCTATCATCTCTATCTCTCTATCTCAATCTCTTCTATCTCTCTCTCTCTCTCTCTCTCTCTCTCTCTCTCTCTCTCTCTCTCTCTCTCTATCTATCTATCTATCTATCATCTATCTATCTATCTATCTATCTTCTATCTATCTATCTATCTATCTATCTATCTATCTATCTATCTATCTATCTATCTATCTATCTATCTATCTATCTGAGCCTCTGTGGCGCAGTGGTTAGAGTGCAGTACTACAAGCTACTTCGGCAGCCAACTGCCTACAATTTGGCAGTTCAAATCCCACCAGGCTCAAGGTTGACTCAGCCTTCCATCCTTCTGAGGTGGGTAAAATGAGGACCCAGCTTGTTGGGGGCAATTATGCTGACTCTGTAAACCACTTAGAGAGGGCTGTAAAGCACTTTAAGTGGTATGTAAGTCTAAGTGCTATTGCTGCTATCTGTCTGTCTGTCTGTCTGTCCATCTGCACACACACACACACACACACACACACACACACACACAACCTAAATGAAACCACATGAAAAGGCCCTTAGTTTCATCAACTACATGCATGTAGGTACAATGGTAAAGGAGAGAAAGTGAACCTATTTGGACAAAAATTTGGACACTTCAGCATTCAGAGATGTCCACCTGCCTATCATGTTTAGTGACCTACTACAGGATACTTATTTTGCTGGAAATTTTATATTTCATTTCTAATGGGTCACCATGAATAGGAGACAATTTCTTCAGTTGTTTCATTACAATACGGGTGAATAATTAAATTCTTCCTCCACTTGATACAATTGATACAAAAAGAAAAATGGATAATAAGCTTGGTCCCCATGCCTTAAGTCATCATGCATCTTGAAATGTTACTTCTCAGAAGAAATTATGATTGCTGGTTGTTTGTGCACTGGAACTTAGTTCCCTTAATAAAATAGGATAAGGAGGTACACCATTTCCCCCTCTGCCTCAACTGCTATTAATTATTAGACATGACTCAGTCATTTCTTTCCTTTATTCCACTAGTTTTCTGATGGAGAAGCCCTTTCAAGTTATTAGATTAGCAGTGCTCACCAAATTACAATAAGTCAGGTTTGTGAATTGCAACAGCCTCCAACTGATTCCCACTTTTAGCATAGATAATTTGCACAAATAAGTTCTATTAAAGGATCAGACTCATTAATGTTGATTCAGGGAACATATACGGAACTGCAGAATCCAATTTATTGTAGACCTCTTTCTACATGAAATATTTTCTTGCCTCCTTTGATAATCCTAGAAACTATCCTTGCACCTCCTCTTATTACATATTCATGAGTATATGAGCAAAGATGAATCATCTGGTCCAACCAAAAAGAGATAACCACTGTTGCCTTTGGGAATATAATTGACCAGTTCATTTCAACTGAAATCTGGAACTTCTCAATACTTACTTTGGCTACTATGGCTAATGGATGACTATCGATCTATCATGCATAATATAATTTGACAAAGAAACCATCCACAATAGACTTTAGTCACCCTAAGAGGGACCACCAACAAGCTGCCTTCCCTTAAGTCAGATCCAAATTGTGCTGATATGAGTTCTCAAAGCTTTGGTCCATAATTATTCATGTCCATCTAAAAACAACAGAACTTGCTACACGAGAAGGACACGCTCAACAATGAGTTATCACTCCTCTGTATAAAATGCTTAATCTTCAAGAACGCAACCTACCCTTAAACAATTGTGTTGTTAAGAAGCTACTTGAAAATTCCATACAGTATGTTAAAAAGATAAGTTGTAAGCAACGACACACCAAACAGGTTCAGATTATAGTATTAAACATTGATCTGAACATGTGGAAATGCTATAAAAATGATGCTTTGTGGAGATTAACCCAACATCCATATATTCCTGTATTGGCTGAGCAGTGAACTTGAACTGAAAGCAACTTTAGCTGGCCACAAGCTTTCAGAGTCTGTCGCATGGCATAGAATAATTTACCAAGTATAAGCATGTATTCTACATTTGTCTACATATACTGTACGTCTATCCAATGCCAAACATAGATAGGAGATACTTTAAAGCACGGATCTTGAGTTCTGGTTAGAGGACACGGGATTTTAATTGGCGAATCTTGGGGTTCTAGAGAAAAACTAAATAGATCCTGAAATCTGAAAGCTGCTCATCTCTTTGCTTAACTGAAACCAGGTGGAAAATAATATGGTAAGTGTATTTTGCACACATATGCAGTCCAAACACAAGGATGTGTTTTCCCACCGAAGTCCATTCTCCCAAAAACAGAAGTTGCTTATACCAGAGTTTGTCAACAGTTGGGATGAAACTCTTTGAGACATGACTAGACATGACAGATCCAAGGTACTTTACTGGCATCAGTTGAATGATTGCTTAGAAATAATTAAGGTCAACCAATATCAAGCAGATAACCTAATACAGGCCCATGCAAATCTTTCTCTCTTTTTTTTTTTTTTTTTGGCAGAAGGGATTTTTCCTTTCTTTAAACCAGAGACCTGGTAATAATAGGGATACCAACTAAAAAGATACAGTTGAAGTTGTCTGTCTTTTAGTGGTCAATTGTTATTAAATTTGGTGTAGTGTATGTTGGGGAGGCAGTAAAATTTTTAAGCAAAACCACATGCTAAGTCTTGAGGAGACAACATATCTATTTTGCTTCCTACTATATTAGAAATAGCTCAGAAATTCTTCTATAAATCCTTGGTAGGATGATTTGGTAAGGGTTGCTCACTCCCACCCTAATAAGTGTGGGTAGGATTGCAAATATCATGTTATTAATTAAGTAATTAATCAGACTTGCATGCCCACCCAGTCAAAGGCCCGTTGACATCAAATCTAACCTGAAAAATGCAAATCAGATCTATAAAAAAGGTTTTAAAAAAATCCTAGCACAAAAATAATAACACTCATCCTCAGCATTATTGCTTATATTTTGAAGGAATCCTTTGGGGTTTTTAAAGAGCTTTATGGAGTTCTGGATGCTAATTTCTTGTATTCCAGGAGCTCGGTAGGTTGTTGAATATTTCAACACATTTGCATCTTAATGGAGTAAAAAAAAGTGTTACTCTGTGCTGGAAAAACTGGAGCAGTGGAAGAAAATTAGCCTAGGATTTGTAATACACCCCTTTCTGGCCACTTCTCCTGCATTGCTTCCGGGATAAATCTTAAGAGGAAATATTGATGGCAGGGGAGAGGTATCCATTGTACAGAAGAAGAAAAAATATACAAAATAAACCATGTATTTTGGTGTCTTCCATTTTCATTCATTTTTTTTCATGGATGCCCCTTTGAATCCAGGATAATCCTCAAGAGCCTGAGCTCCAAAGTTCAATTCATATTCTGCAGATTTCTAGAGGTAATCGATAATTATGCCCTAATTGGATAATTAATAAGCTCTTTCCTTCTCCTCCCCCCCACTTTCCCCCTAGCACTGGTCACTTTGTAACTGGATTGAGGTTTTATTAAGAGGCATGATCAGAAAGGGGTATGGAGCCTTCCCTTCAAGGCTACAATGTCTAATTAGCAATAATAATAATAATAATAATAATAATAATAATGTTTTCCAGGGTATCAAGTTTTACCTGATTAGCTCTGGAGAGTTTTATTGCTGGAGACCTCAACCTGGGTACGTACTACATGTTTTATTTCTCTCCCATATACACTCATTCACATCCTATGTAAACACTGGATTTTCCTCCCTACATCTCAGCTCTACGGTTTGCCTGCACCAAGAACTTATTTCCCCACCACAAGCAAGGGCTCATTCCATCAACGGTCCCTTTTCTGACAAAAGGACATCCAGATCAGATGCTGATCTCATCTTCCTTCACCTGAGAAAGCAAATCCAGCCCATGGCCCCAAAGGTTCCGAACAGGGGGGAAAAAAACCTGACCTTCCCCCAGAAAGCGGAAATAAATAGCAGTGCACCGTTTTGTTTTTGTTTAAATAAGAACAATCATCATGCAGAATGCAATGACATAGATAATGTCTGATAACACGGGAGCAGCTTTCCAGGAAGACATAAGCAAATGAGACGCTTGTTCTTCTTCCGTAAATGGGAGCAGGATTTTCATAAACATATGCCAAAAAAAAAAAAAGCCAGTACATGCATGTAAATAGGCTGGGATCCTTTCCTTCCCTCTGCTTCCTTCCCTCCCGAGCCTGCAGTTGCAGAGCAGGCATCACCGCCACGATTCCCCACCACTAGTAAATAAACACAGGCAGCCAAGATGCCAGCCATCCTGCTCTCCTCCCTCAGATATTAACTAGCTTGTCCTCTGTGCGGAGATGGCCAGTGGCCCAGCTGAATAGGCGCATAACCGAACAGCCGCTGCTCCGGTTCCTTCTCCCTTTCCCAGGGTTGCTGCTGTGGCTGCTGCAACGAACATCACCTCACCCTCGGAGAGCACACACCACCACAAATGTAAATAAAAATACAGCCCTCTCCCCCCAGCCACCCCTCCCCTGTGCCCACCTCCCGCTGGTGTAGGAAAGCTCTTACATTCGACTTGCTGGGAGGCTGCCTGTTCCTTCGGTTCGGCCTGGGCCTGTCTCGGGTGTAATGCTCCAATTTCTCCCCTGCAGTCGGCAGGTCCATAAGGGATGCTGCGGATGCAGGCTCTGTGCGAGGCAGCAGCCCGCTCCCAAGCTTAGCATCCTTTGTGGAAGCAGGGCGTGACTTCGCGGAGGCACGGCTGAGTGACAGCTCAGGCTGGGGACTCCCAATCTTGTTCTCGTCGGCGGCGGCTCCTACCTTCGGCGCCCGTTCTGACAGACCTGGGAGAGGGAAGAGGCAGGGGAGGCAGGCAGGGAAGGAGGGAGGGAGGAAAAAGGAGATAAAAGAGGGAGGGGGGGGTTGGTGGAGAGTTGCCAGGCAGACAGCAGAGTGCCCCTCTCTGCCACACAACAACATCTCTTGTCACCTGAAGGCTTGTTACAGCCCAGGCGACTAAACTGACAAGGCATCCTTAGCCACCAGGCTCTGGAGGATGGGAATGGACAGGAGAAGCTTGACTTGCCCCAGTAACATTACGTATCTGATATTAACACAGTTGAGAAAGTCCAGAAATATTTCACAAGAAGAGTTCTCCACTCCTCTACTCGGTGCAGAAAGGGGGGGGCACCTTATGCCACCAGACTTGAAACTCTAGACCTAGAAAAGCTAGAACTATGCCGTCTCCGGTCCAATCTAAGAATAGTATATAAAATTATACACTGCAATGTCCTACCTGTCAATGAATACTTCAGCTTCAACCATAACATTACAAGAGCAAACAATAGATACAAACTCAAGGTTAACCGCACCAAAGTTGATTGCAGGAAATACGACTTCAGCAACAGAGTGGTCAATGTCTGGAATACACTACCTGACTCTCTGGTTTCTTCCCCAAACCCCAAAAACTTTAACCTTAGACTGTCTACCATTGACCACACCCCTTTCCTAAGAGGTCTGTAGGGGGCGTGCATAAGTGCACCAACGTGCCAACCATCCCTGTCCTATTGTTTCTTTTATTTTTCTTATATGTATCCATGTATTCATAACTATGTTTTTACTTATACCTATTATCTTGTAAACAGTTGACAAAAATAAAAAAATAAAAAAAAATAAAGTAAGGAGGAAGAAGCAAGTCCAGAGAGAGTCTCTAATGTCCAAGCCAGAAGGACTCAGCTCTTGGAACATGTATACATGCCCAAGAGAGACAAATGTGTGGCCGTTTCCTCCTTCCTCATCTCTCTGGGATTCTGTCAGAGGTTGCTGAGGTCACTCTTGAGGTCACTCTTTAAAACTAGAGGAAAAGGAGGTTGGGATTGTCTAAAGGCAGCTCTTCCCTTGACCCCCACCCCAAGAGGAAGAGAGACCAGCCTGGATTCCCCGCTTAATGCAGAGTCAGAGTTGACTTCCACGGAGGCCAAGCAATATTGCAGCACATCTTCGGATGGGTCCAGAAATCAAACCACTTTGCAAATGGAAATAAATATACATGTCCCAGGATAATGTTGCAGGATCCAATTGAGGTCGGTCATTGGGACCGGAGGTTTACATTTCCAAGCTTTCAGGCTTGTGCTGGAGCCCACATCTCTCTCTCTCTCTCTCTCTCTCTCACATGCACCTAAACCACTTTGAATATGGATCCTAAACCACTTTGCCCCAAAGCCAAGGGGGGAGGGAAATGAATCAATCTGGGATGGTTCGATTCAATTCGATTAAGATTAGATTAACAGAGTTGGGAGGGATCTTGTAGGTCATCTAGTCCACCCTCCCACCCAAGCAGACCCAACAGCATTTTTGACAGATGGTAGTCCAGTCTCTTCTTGAAAGCCTCCAGTGATGAAGCTCCCACAACTTCCGAAGGCAACTTCTGTTCCATGGGCTGGTTGTTCTCACTGTCAGAAAGTTTCTCCTTATTTCCAGGTTGAATTTCTCCTTGTTCGGTTTCCCTCCATTATTCCTTCTCTGGCCTTCAGGTGCTTTGGAAAATAGTTTGACTCTCTGTGGCAGCCCCTCAAATATTGGAAGGCTGCTCTCATGTCTCCTCTGGTCCTTCTCTTCACTAGACTAGCCATGCCCAGTTCCTGCAACCATTCTTCATATGTTTTAGTCTCCAGTCCCCTAATCATTTTGGCTGCTCTTCTCTGCACTCTTTCTAAAGTCTCAACATCTTTTTTATAGTATGATTATTATTTAGATCCCATGAATTTAAATTAGCATGATTAATTTTCTTTGGCTTTCAGAGTTTATGGGGTTTGTCCAATTTGCATGTTTCAGTTTTGCTGAAATAACTCCCTGACAAATACAACAATATTTTGGTGGCTGGTGGTCAGAATTTATTTTGAGCAGTTAAGAGCTAGAGATGGCAGGACAACCAGAGGTGGAATTCCGCAAGTTCTGACCAGTTCTGGAGAACCGGTAGTGGAAATTTTGAGTAGTTCGGAGAACCGGCAAACACCACCTCCGACTGGCCCCGCCCCCATCTATTCTCTGCCTCCCAAGTCCCAGCTGATTGGCTGGGTCTTCTTTGGTTGCCCTGCACAGGAGAGCGGAGCTGGAAAGCAGGTTACTGGGGTGGGGAGGGAAGGGGGATTTTGTAGTAACCTTCCCCAGCCACGTCCACCAAGCCACAGTAGTAATATTTTTTGAATCCCACCACTGAGGACAGCCCTCTAGAGTTGATGGAATGATGTTGTTCCCAGGATATTCTTCATGTTTCTTTTTTTTTTTTTTTGCAGGAAACTTTTGCAAGCTTTTTTTTTTTTTTTTAAAAAAGCACCCTTTTCATTAAAGATGTGCCATGTAGGGAATGTGAAGTTGATTTTTTGGCAACTCCAACATGGGAAATAATGGGCCGAGCTGAATGCGATGTCAAGATCTAGACTGCCCACTCCACTCAAATAGGACAAGTCTTACCGTTTAAACTAGGTGTTGGCAGAAGACTCAGAGGGCAAGAATGTCTCCATTGGGCAGCCACCTATGGATAAAAGAAACAGTATCTTAAATCTCCACTAGGCTGAGCAGATGCAAGCTAAGTACAGAACCAAGGCATGAGAAGAGCCTAGGCTGAAAGGGATAAATGAGAATATTCTTTTAAAGAGAGAGGAATGTCTGGTTAATGGGAAGGGAGCAAGGCAGTTGTTAGCATGCAAAAACATCTGGCTGAACTCATCAAGGCTTAGAAGGGAAGTAGGATCCCTCCTGGTTACCTGGAGTTCCTACAGGAGGAAATGCTTGGAGAGGTTAGAGGATGACGTGCTGTCAGCTGTCACTTTTCCCACCTGGTGGCTATGCCTGAGTTCGCTTGGACAATGAGGAAGATGCTTTGGCGAGGTTTGAGCCTGCGTAGGATGGATTGCGTTCCTCCCAGGACTTTCTCTTGCAAGCTGTCACTGTTGCACTCAGGTGTGCATCAGGGCTTACCACCGGATGCGGTTGACAGTCTGGCATGAAAGCTCTGGGAAGGATGAGAGACTGAGAAGAGGAACGGGAAAAAGGGGTTTGCCGAGACTGGTTTGGGACAAAATTTGGAGAGAAGCTGGAAGATCTGGCTGCATATTTATGTTCCTGAGATGCTTTGACTTCAACAGGTCACGCCAAGAACTTGGCTCAAGGAATTAACCCGTCATACTGGACTGTTGTGTTTTTTCATTTAATGGACTTCCCCTGTTGCACAGGTGGCATACGCAACCTACTCTGGAAGTGACCATTCTGAAAACATCTTGCTTGAATCTGATTGGACATGGGGGCAGGGTGATCAGCGAGGGGAGGTAGTTGAGGGAGGGAAAAGTTGAACTTAGGGATTTTGGTGAGCAATTGTCAGTTCTGCCTCTAATAATATTTTTCCTTCCCAACAAATGGAGCCAAGGGTTGCTTTTACTTAAGAGTTTTAAGGAGTGGCGGGTTTGACAGGTGCCATCAAATTATTTTCAACGCTTAGTGACCACATGGCAACGTTGCCTTTTTCTAGGATTTATTTTGGCTTTTTAGCCAACAGCCCTTGGATCTCCAAGGAGTCTCCCACCCAAGTAACGATGAGGGGCTGTCATGTTTACATTTTAAGATCAATCAAGGTCAACTTGATGCTGCCACCTGCTTGTTGAAGCTCCCAGCATCCCAAATATTGACCATGCTGGCTGTGGCTGGTGGAAATTATATTTCAGCAAGAACCTGAATCACTTGGAAGAGTTCAGCTGGGACTGAAGCGAGCCATTGTTCAAAGCTGTGGTTAGAATACTTCATCAAGTCAGGTTTTATATCTGTTATTTTTCAATGACATGGCACATCATTTTACTTTGGACTGGCTGACATCATTTTTGCTTTGTCTGTTTCTGTTTTGTGCTGTGCCAAACATTTCTTCTTATTCATAGAAATGTGTCTGCTTCTACTTTTTTTTTTTTAATTCAGAAGAAATTCTGACTATATCTCAATTGAAAATATCCTATTGTCCTTTTTTCAGATTAGGAACAACTGACGAAGTCTTAAAAAAACAAATCAAACCAAACCGATCCACAACCTAAGCTGATTGTAGCAAAACAAGATAAAACATGTTATCGAAAAAAAAAAAAAAAGATTCATCCCGAGAATGAGTTGTAAAATAGACTTTTCTTTTGCAGGAACTGAATTTAAGGGTACATGAATTACTTCTTCTTGGCATAATATTGCCTGAAGACTTTTATATTGTCAGCTGCCTTGATCACATAGGGTGGATATTTGGGGTTATAGTAGACAAAAGGAATACAGTGCGATCTTACCGATAGTTTGCTCAGAGCAAAATATTGTTCTTCCTAGTTTAGTGTGGGGATCAAACCTACTGAAGAATGGAAGGGTGGAAGGAAACAGTAGTACAACTTACAACAGTTCATTTAGTGACCAAGTTAGAATAGCATTGAAAAAAGTGACTTCTGACCATTTTTAAACTTATGACCCTTGCAACATCCCTATGGTCACCTGATCAAAATTTGGATGCTTGACAACTGACTCATATTTATGACGGTTGCAGTGTCCCAGGATCATATGATACCCCTTTCCTGACAAGCAAGGTCAATGGGGAAGACAGATTCATTTAACGACTGTGTTACCAACTTAACAATTGCAGTGATTTGACTTAATAGCTGTGGCAAGAAAAGTTACAAAATGGAGCAAAACTCACTTAACAAATGTCTCACTTAGCGACAGAAAATTTGGGCTCAATTGTGGTCCTACGTCAAGGGCTACCTGTACACAAAACTTCTATAGGGCCATTGATGTCTTTGAAGGTTGGCCAACCGACTCACCAGCCTGTCTTGAATGGTGGTTAACTCTTCCAACGTCTTCTCAGTGATAATATCGGTCATGGCCTCCGTAATTGATCGTTGGATTTTCCTATCAAGCAGAAGAAGACTTGGTGGGCCAGGAAAAACGAAATATGGAAGCTGAGTAGGCCAAGAGAGAGGATTGCTCAAGACTCCTTGAGCAAGTACCCATATACTTGTGGGGTGGAAAGAGAAGGTAACACTCTCTTGCTCCTTCAACCCAATCACACTGGGTCACCAGGCATGCTGAAATCTGACGAGCAAGACAGCTTACAGGCAAAGCCTGCAATATACATATATGTAAGTACAAATGCAGCTATTTTCCACTCTTCTGATAAGTCCTGAAGGGGGTGGATTACTTACATGACCTTGTCATACACTTCAGTCAGCAACTGGTCCAGGAAGGTTGTCTCTGAGGCATTGCAGAATAATTGCTTCAAGATATCTGTTTTCTGCAAAATTTGAGGGTGCAAACTCTGCGTAGCATCCAACTGTGATTGCACAACAGCCTGTAAGGAAAGCTCGGTGGGTATCACTTCTGGGAACTGGAGTAAATTAATTCATTCTCTCCTCACTAGTAACTTCTAGCATCTTCATGACATCTCCTGGTCACTGTTGAAAGCCAATCCTCATTAGTAATATTTTGGCGCAATGATAATTAGAAGACAACATAAATAGTTGTCAGTGGGGCAAGTAGCTGAGGTGATCCTGCCCTTTGTGTGTATCCTTCACGTCCATGGCTAATTGACACAAGGTTAGTCACCAAGGAGATGTTTGAGCAAAGCTGCTGGAGTGACCAGAAGAGATAAAATCAGAAATGAGACCAGAAGAGAAAGAATTGGCATAGAACCAATCTTAAACTACACACAAAAAGAAGCAAATAAAGTGGTTTGCTCACCCCCCCAAAAGAAGGTGTCGTAGGATTCCATACCGTACAAGGCTTATACAAAAAGAAGGAAGGTCAAAGAACATGAGGCAGACCCAGAAGAAGATGGAGAGACAACATCAAAGACACAACATCAACGGTTGAGGCCGTCACAAGAGCAAGAACCAGATGTCCGAAGCGATAAAAGAGAAAGCAAAGAAGTCCAGAAAAGGAAACTAAGGCAGGTGAAAGCAACATTTTTTTTCTTTCTGCTGGTCTTCACCTACTTGGAGAAGGCAAGTGAAACCACCTTTGTGGTAAGAGGAAGGAACAGTCAAGTGACACTGGAAACAATAATGTCAACCTATTGGCCCTCATCACAAGCAAAGGACAACAATGGCAGAAGGACAAGTTGGAGCTTTTGGAATATACCATCAATTTGGTAATGTTTAAGACAAACCATCCTTGTTTCCAAGACGCTTTTGTGTTTTCCATGATAGTGACAATGTATAAAAAAGTAAGCATTCACATCACACTTTCAGCTTCCTTGGTGCTCTCTGGCCTTGGTTGTTTTCTTGCAGGCATTTCATTACCCAAAGTAGGTAACATCATCAGTGCTAGTAAGGTGTGGGGTTTGCTCCCAGTTACCTAGTTTGAGTAATGAAATGTGTGCAAGAAAACAACCAAGCTTAGACAGCACCAAGGACCCCGTATACAAGTCTGAGTTACAAATATTCTCCTTTATCTTCCGCTTCTCAAAGCCAGAGAAAGGGACATGTTTGTGAATGCTCAAAGATACGACCAAAATAATCCTTCTTCACCTGGAACTTTTTGAATGGGCTGAGTCAGTGGTGGGATTCAAAAATTTTTTACTACCAGTTCTGTGGGCGTGGCTTGGTGGGTGTGGCTTGGGAAGGATATTGTAAAATCTCCAGTCAGAGGTGGCATTTGCTGGTTCTCCAAACTACTCAGAATTTCTACTACCGGTTCTCCAGAACTGGTCAGAACCTGCTGAATACCCACCTCTGGGCTGAGTGGACAGTTTTGGTATTTCCATTTCCACATAGCCAGATGGCACCAGCATGGCAAAAGCTAAGCGACATGTTCTTGGACATATTGTTCTATCATATGGAGTAGATATGTTCATTTTTAAAAAGCAATTAAAGCAAGGTTACCAGGACACTAAGTTCCAGGCCAACACCAAATGCTAGGTTTTGCAGTACAAATGTTAGATGAAGAACACAGAAAGGAAGTTGTCTTCTTCTAAATCCTAAAGTCTCTCTATCTAATTCAATATAGGCTCTCTGCGGCTATAGCAGTTTCCCAAAAGATCAAGGAGAAAAAAAAAATGTTTGCAAGTAGGGGTAGAATTCTACCGGTTCAGAAGGGTTCGCGTGAACCGGATGTTAAATTTGCATCTGGTTTGCAGAACCAACATTTGAACCGACAGGCTGGCTCTGCCCATTCCTGCCCTCCCCTCCCTGGAGTCTCCACACAACTCATTTTTGAATCCCACCCCTGTTTGCAACCAACAGGTCAACGCAACACCAGCTTTACCTGGATTTCCTTGCTGTAAGTCTGAGAAACTTCCTCAATTAGTTTTTCCAGTTTGTGCTGAAGTTTGCAGTTCTGGTAGGAAGCCCTTCCTCCTGCCTCGTACAAAATGGGCAAAATCTGTTGGAAAAGAGATCGGTATAGTTTTCACAAGTAGCCACGCATGGTCTTTGTGATCAACCCTGAAAGGAGGAGAACTTCATCAACATCTGAAGAAGGACAGAAAGGTTGAGGAACTTTCAACTCTCCAGATCAGATCAACAACTCCTACCACTGCCAGCAGGCTGATGGACAGGAATTCTAGGAGTTGTTGCTCATCCATGAATTTAGAGGAACATATTTATTGGACCAAATGTTCTTGTTACTTTAAAAAACAACAACACTGGAATTAAACGAACAGGCAGCACATAAAGCAAACATTTTAAGGCTGGAACATCTATCAAGGAAAGTTATTCATGATATCAGAACATTCCAGCATAACCTTAATTCTTCTGCTGCACATTGTCACCCATCAGTGGGATGAAAAAGTGGGGTTCGGCGCGTTATGACATTATTGCACAAATGATATGAATTACATAATTGACATGTCATTTATATGAAAATGTCATGTCATGAGCGGCATCCTTATGGTTATAGTTACAGGGGCACCTGGCATGACCTCTACAATGAAACTGAGAATAGGTTCACCCAAAACTCTATGTGTGGTTCCTCTTCATCACTGTTGCCTGAGTGCAATTGTTTGGATGCTCCACATCAAGTACACCACTAGTCCTGACCTACAAGCCACAATGGCTGGATTCACATAACCAACTAATTCTGACATTAACTCTGAAAACGATTGTTATTTAGTGCAATGGTGAAATCATTGGGCAATGAAACTACCTGATAATCAGAGGAACAACTTGCCTCCAGATATTGTGAATGCTCCAACACTGGAAGTTTTTAAGAAGAGATTGGACAACCATTTGTCTGAAGTGGTGTAGGGTTTTCTGCCTAGGCAAGGGGGTTGGACTAGAAGACCTCCAAGGTCCCTTCCAACTCTGTCCTATTCTATTCTATTCTATTCTATTCTATTCTATTCTATTCTATTCTATTCTATTCCAGTCAACTCTACTCAACTCTACTCTACTCTACTCTACCCTCCTACCTATCCTACTCTCTACTCTCCCATCCAAATCAAGAGAAGCCATCAAAAGGAAAAGTAACAAACACAATGAAGAAGACAAAACCCACATCCATGAAGAGGGTTGCATCCTTGATGGCTTCCTCAGCCCAAAGCAGATCAGCCTTAACTTCCAAATCCTGAACACAGCTCAGCAGCCCAATGTATCTCTGCACAGTCTGGCAAGCATGTTTCACTGCCTAACAATGAAAGCAAGATCATTAGATCTTCCAAGGCAATGTTGCAAGAATAGGTCTGAGCTAGAAAGGGAAAGGGAAACTGAAAGATGTCTGATCCGTGAAAAACATTTTTTAAGATACTGCACCTGGAGTGCTTTTGTTGGAATTGGGCTTGTAGCCTTCTTCTGGAGTACCATAGACATACACGGGACATGTTTCTAGTGCAAATCTATACGATTTGTACCTTTATTCCTTTGCCCATAAAGTCAATTGTCCCACATAACATTCAAGTTCATTGTTCAAGACACTGATGATGTTACCTAGTTTGGTAAAGAAATGTCTGCAAGAAAACCACCAAGCTCAGAGAGCACCAAGGACCCCACACAGTTCAACAGGGAGCTATAAATATTCTCTTCTGTCAGGGCATTGTAGCCTCTTGTAGACTGATTTCCCCCAGGTGTACTGGATTTCAACTTTCAGAACTCCTAACCAAAGGCTGCTCTGAGTAGGCATTCTACATTGGGGGAAATGTTGCTTAATAGTCTTTAAAAATGAAAAGAGGAAATACTTTGATGATCGCAGGACCTGTAGCCTTATAGAACTTCTAGGAGTTCTTAGTCAATGTGAGAGAAGCTGAATTGTCTAGCCTTCTATAGATCTGATTTAAAGAGAAAATGGATGGAAAAAGGGGAATTTGCTTTAATGTGGTTTTCAAATTTTTCATCCCCTTCAGTACCTTTACACTTTCAATTTCACACACTAGTCAGAATTCAGGAATTCTGCCACTGTATACTGTAAACTGGGTATATCCATTGGGTTCAATTCCTAGTGATACAGGAATGACCGTTGATTGATTTGGTGGCCATAGGGCAGCCAGGGTCAGCGTTAGAATCTGGTATTTTGAGGGCAAATTCACACCCCAATGAAATATTGATTATTTCCCATCATGAATGCTATACGGGAGAGACATTTCCCAAGAGGCATTGTCACATTTCCGATTCCAGAACAGTCTAGCATTTGGTGAAATATAAATAGCACCTTCCTGCTTGTTGCAGATTATAACATTTCATTTGTACCAGCATCCCAGTTTGACTTGGAGGTCTGCCACTGTGGAGGCTTGCAAACTGAGAATAAGAGGACATATTTCATTGAGGAGACTGCCCTCAAACATGGACTCAGAAATGTTCTTGAACTTTGGGGTTCCCATCTGCTCTGGATCATAAAAATAACTTCACGGTGTTGTTCTAAGTCCTGGAAGATAACAACCGTGAAGCACTTCAACACATTGACTTGTTTTATGATTTTATTCTTATTACTGGCAGTTTTCATGGACCTCTTGGGAACAGCTCATTGTCTTTAGATCAGCCTTCTCCAAGCAGCATCTTGTCGATGTGCTGAATTTCACCTCAATTCAGAAGGGACTTTGGAGGTCTTCTAGTCTGACCCCCTGCTCAAACAGGAGACCCTATACCATTTCAGACAAGTAGCTGTCCAGTCTCTTCTTCAAAACCTCCAGTGATGAAGCACCCACAGGAAAGCTGCTCCACTGGTTAATTGAACTCACCGTGGGTGGCTTCTCCTTAATTCTAGGTTGCTTTTCTCCTTGATTAGTTTCCGTCCATTGTTTCTTGTCCTGCCCTCTGGATGCTTTGAAAAATAAGTCAACCCCCTCTTCTTTGTGTCTCAAATACTGGCATGCTGCTATCCTGTCCCCCTTAGTCCTCCTTTTCTCTAGAGTAACCACAGCCAAATCCTGCAGCCATTTTTCATT
This sequence comes from Notechis scutatus, assembly GCF_049901735.1. Lineage (NCBI taxonomy): Eukaryota > Metazoa > Chordata > Lepidosauria > Squamata > Elapidae > Notechis > Notechis scutatus. The sequence continues at coordinate 10,677,339 of NC_142017.1, read as the reverse complement.
TGTTTTTATACTGAATATAGTGCCTGTTCTTATACACATCAACGCTCAACATTCCCAGCCAACCGATGTGCAATGTGATGTATTGACCTCAAGCAACATCTTTTGCCTTTGCTAGAAGACGAAGGTGAGCTACATGCAAAGCAACAAAGGTAGGCAGGTTCCAGGTATTCCCACCTGTTCAGAAGAGTTGGCTTGACTGTCTATCTGGAGCTGGCTTGTCTCCTTGGGCAGGTTCGCCTGAATCTGATTTCTTGCAAGGTAAGACTGTATCTGTAGACACATACAAGCATTTCACGTACACAAGGAATACACATGCCCTTCCCCTTCTACCTAAACAAGCAGCTACGCTTACCGAAAAATAAGTATCATTTCCCCACCATCTTGGAACATGCAGGATTACATAAATCCTGTACATAAATCCTTTGGTAGAATCTCAGCATTCAAAAGAGGCCCCCAAGCTGAACAAAGTTGCTTTGTGGGTTAAATTATTACCCATTCTTCTTTCAACATCCCTTCCTCCTTCATACCTGGTGCACAATTTCCTCCATTTTCTCTGGATGACTCCGGTAAGCCACAGCAATGTCGTTCATGGGCAAAGGCATTTTCGTGAGGATGAAATTCCTGGGGAACAAACACTACATTCATTAGACGACCCAAATTACAATGACCTCTTCAGGACATTGTCCAGGGCACTGGTGTGCTTGGCCCCATCACTGGGGTGCACAGAAGGGGCAAAGCATTTCACATATTGATGTTTATAAGTCTATAGATATTGAGATGTCTGCTTAAATACATTGGCTTTGATTCAAGTTTCTGAATTGTATACTTCAACATTTTAGTTCATTCTAGCCAACTTGCACACCCAGATGGAAAAGAAAGGTGGACTTATGGCCACAACTGAGCCCACGATTTCTGCTGCTAAGTGAGACATTTATTAAGTGAGCTTTGCCCCATTTTGTGACCTTTCTTGCCCTGGCTGTTAAGTGAAGCACTGTAGTTGTTAAGTTACAAACACGATTGTTAAAATGAAACTGACTTTCCCGTTGACTTTGCTTGTCAGATGGTCGCAAAAGGGGATCGCATGACCCAGGGACAATGAAACTGTCATAGATATGAGTCAGTTACCAAGGCTCTGAATTTTGATCAGGTGACCATGAGAATGCCACAACAGTTGTAAGCATAAAAAATGATCGTTACTTTGTTCAGTGCTGTTGTAATTTCATACAGTCACTAAGTGAAATGTTTTAAGTCGAGGACTACCTGTATAAATCCATTCATCCATCTATCCATCTATCCATCAATCCATCTATCCATCCATCCATCCATCTATCCATTCATCTATCTATCTATCCATCCATCCATTCATCTATCCATCCATCTATTCATTCATCTATCCATCTATCCATCAATCTATCCATCCATTCATCTATCCATTCATCTATCCATCCAACCATCTATCTATCCATCCATCCATCCATCCATCCATCTATCCATTCATCTATCCATCCAACCATCTATCTATCCATCCATCCATCCATCCATCCATCCATTCATCTATCCATCTCCATCTATCCATCTCCATCCATCCATCCATCCATCCATCCATACATACATACATACATCTATCCATCCATCCATCCATTCATCCATATCCATCCATCCATCCATCCATCCATCCATCCATCCATACATACATACATACATACATACATACATACATCTATCCATTCATCTATCCATCCAACCATCTATCTATCCATCTATCCATCCATCCATCCATCCATCTATCCATTCATCTATCCATTCATCTATCCATCTATCTATCCATCCATCCATACATACATACATACATACATACATACATACATACATACATCTATCCATTCATCCATCCATCCACATAGGTACAACATACTATATTTACCTATTTTATGGACAACCATGTATCTATCCACAACCATCAGCCATACATATGAAACATCTTCGGTGTTTCATGCTAGTTAATTCAGGATTGTTTTCTAGTTCCAACTGCTGAAAGATGTATTAAGGCAGAAAATATGACAGTCACCGCTTACCTGGGGAGTTGGCTAATGTTAATTCAGCAAAACTAAAGGAAGAAAGGAAGGAAGAGAAAGCGGGGAGGGGGGGGGGGGGGAGAAGCAGAGTCTCATTATGATACCTCAAAGACTAACATGCTTAATGTAGCCATGAGCTTTCTAGCGTACAGATTTCCTTAGCAGGAACATGAAGAAGTTGCTCAACAAATCAAACGCAGGTGTGCTTCATTAAGGTGCATTTTAAGTCACAATTGGCTAGATTTGCATCAAACTACACAGGTAGTCCTCGACTTACAACAGCAATTGAGCCCAACATTGCTGCTGCTAAGTGAAACATTTGTTAAGTGAATTTTGCCCCATTTTACAACTTTTCTTCCCGCAGTTGTTAAGTGAATCACAGCAGTAGTTGAGTTAGTGACACGGTTGTTAAATGAATTGGCTTCCCCCTTTGGTATTTGCTTGTAAGATGGTCGCAAAAGGGGATCATGTGACCCTGGGACATTGCAATCGTCATAAATATGAGCCAGTTGCCAAGTGTCAAAAAATTGATCACATGACCTTGGGGATGCCATAACGGTCATTAAGTGTCAAAAATAGTCATAAGTTACTTTTTTTGGTGCCATTGTAAGTTTGAATGGTCACTACATGGACTCTTCATGCCCCTGTTAAAGACTGACTCCGAGGGAGAGGAGGAACAGCCAACAGGGAGTGGAGATGTGGCTCCTGAGGTTGTGGAGGAGGCTGGGGAAGGGCAGAGGCTGGTTGGGCAGTCAGAGGAGCACCCAGGCTCATCCCTTCTCCATCCTAGAGCATGCAGGGAGGAGAGGATAAGGGTGAGACATGAATGGCATGGTCTACGGGGGAGGAAAGGGCCTTGATCCCCTTCATGGGCTGCAGCTGTGGGAACTGGTTAAAAGGACAGACATGCATATGGGCCAGTGCTGGAAACAAAGCTTGGAAATATCTCTAGTTTGTCATTCCTCTCTGAGTTTGGTGTCCTTCCCAGTGTGTGTTCCGATATTTGTGGACGTCTTCAAGCCCTTATCTTGCCTGGTTCCCTTAATTGCTTCAGTGTGGTTTGTGTTGTTCTTACTCTTTATAATTTATAGGCATTTTTGGTTTAAACGGCATTTCCTCCTTTCCGTAATTGTTTGTGGGGGAGGTTTTTGTCTCCAGTCAAGGATATTTGGAGCTTTGAAGCAAAGTGAAGGAATAAAAGGGGCTTCATCTGTTTTTGGGACTTTGTTTATTTTGTATCCCACCCTGGGTCATCACATGTAAGTCGAGGACTACCTGTAAACTCGTAAAGCTCTAAGCAGTGGTTGGGATTTGACTACTCTTGAACCAAATTATGGTGTAACTTGCTGTGTGATACCAGTTATCCTCCCTCAACATACTGCGGCTGAGTTCACACAACATTTATAAGCAGGCCAGATAGCAGATGCATTCTGTGCTTAATCTAGCACCAAGCTCCTTTAATCTTCATTGTGATTTAGCATGCTGTGTGAAAACAAGTAGGTTAGGATTTACAGGTCATCCTCGCTTAATGACTGGCTGCTTAGGCACCATTCAAAGTTACAACGGGCTGCCAAAAGGTACTTATGACCTGATTTCAAAGTTCTGAGCGCCACACCCATCCGCAGTGGTCACTTGATTGCATTTTGGAATGAATTTATGAGTCCAAACCTTTTCTTATAACCCATAAAAATATTTAATTTTAACTTGTTTAATTGCCTTGTGCGGCCTGAAGCAATCTGATGTGTTTCAGTTTCAGGCTTTGCTTCCTGCTAAGGGATTCGCAAGCAAATTAAGCATCATCAAAACCCAAGTCTAAAAATAATCCTGATACATTAAAATTGCAGCCTGCAAAAGATGCCATTTGACCTACCCTCTCCAGTTTATGTTGACATTGTTGTTATTAGCATTATATTATCTTGTACACTTGGATGCTAGTAAGAAAAAACGTTAGGGATAACATGAATTTGTTGTTCCTTATTTTATCTTCTTTTTTTAGCACTTGGCTACCCCTATAAAAAAGATAAAAATACGCACCTCTCCAAAGCTGAAATCACATCAAGAAATCCATATAAGGTTGTGTTGTTTCTGTCCCACATTAGAGTCCTATGAACAGATAAATGTTTAATAAAAAAAATAGATTTGGTGTAGACATCAAGCAATTGGGTGCATCCTCTAAGTTTTCCCTCATTATAAATATCTATTGCACTTTCCCTGAAAATACTTTGCTATTTTATTCTAGGATGTTTTTTCAACATTTGAATCTAGGATAGATGGCTATCAACCTTCCCAGGTTGTCCAGACAAGAAGCCAACCCCAAATGCAGACTAGAAGTAGGCTTTATTGAGATAGGCCACAGTAACAGAATCTTGCAAGATGGATTGTGTTTTTCTTTCTCTACCTCGCATACTCTGCATGCATACATGCATCCAGTTTAGGTCACCACATTATAAAAAAGATATTGAGACTCTTGAAAAAATGCAGAGAAGTGCAACTAGGATAATGAGGGGACTGGAGGCTAAAACATATGAAGAACAGTTGCAGGAACTGGGCATGGCTAGTCTAGTGAAGAGAAGGACCAGGGGAGATATGATAGCAGTCTTCCAATATCTGAGGGGCTGCCACAGAGAGGAGGGGGTCAAACTATTTTCCATGGCACCTGTAGGCCAGACAAGGAATAATGGATGGAAACTGAACAAGGAGAGATTCAACTTGGAAATCAGGAGAAACTTTCCGACAGTGAGAACAATCAACCAATGAAACAGCTTTTGTCTTCGGAAGTTGTGGGAGCGCCATCACTTGAGACCTTCAAGAAGAGATTGGACTGCCATTAGTCAGAAATGGTGTAGGGTCTCTTGCTTGGGTGGGGGGTTGGACTAGATGACCTACAAGGTCCCTTCCAACTCTGATTATCTGTTTATCTGACTCTAAGAAGTCAAGAAGGAGCTCGCTCCTCCTTACCCTTTCTCCTTTCCCAAGGCTTAAGGAATGTTTCTTGTCCTTGTTGTTTCTGAAACAGCTTCTGGGTATTTCCCTCAAGATGATCTTTGTGGCTATCTACAATAGCCTTGAGGTTTTCTACCCATGCTACTATTCAGCCTTCTGAACTCAGCCAGTTCAGTCAGTCATCTTTTGGGGACATAGACTTGCCCCCCAGTTCTTGTACCTTGACATGTCAGAGACAAAGCATGACTATTTCTCTGGCAAACCAAAATTCTTCTAACAAGTTCTGTCTTCCCCATCCCGCTCTTTCATCCACTGATCGAGAAGAAGTCCAACACACCTGAGAGTTTTATTCACCGACAAAGTTTTGGCCAGTATTTTGGCACCCAGGTCTCCCATGGCATTTCCGCTGATATCCAAGGCCACAAGATGGCTGCTGCTTCCTAAACCATTAAAGAGAATGCCAGTTCTCAGCTTCAGGCATGATTCGGCCACTGATACAGATTCAACTGACTGAAATAAAATCAGGGGAAAACAAAGCAGAAAATCTTCTAAGTGCTAATGTTTATCTTGGTCATATCAGAGAGGAGAAGGAACAGGTAGCTGGTTCACACACAACGTACTAAGCCTTGTCAAGGATGAACTCAAAAGCAATGGTGGTGTTTTCATAACTTATTATATTTAAATAAATAAATACATATTATTCCTTTGCGTTGGGTTTGGGTCTCTTCCACTGACTCACTGGCTGACTAAACCAGGTTAAAACATAGTTCATATGAAATGCAACTGTTCATTAAATGGGACAATAAAAGTTTACCTAACATATTATCAGTCTGGCAAGATAGTCCGGAATAGAAGCACATCCAGAAGAACTAGCTCTACTTTATTTTAAGGTGAGATTAGCAGAATGGTCAAGAGTTGACCAGCTTGGTCAGCAACAATCTTGGCCTGTATGGAAATTGCTAAATAGACAGTGTGCTGGGCTAGGAAGATCGAGGGACAATCCAAGAAAATGGGGCTTCCCTTTAGAAGATACTTTGTGTGAATGTGGAGAACCATCCATCTCACATATGCTACGGTGCATAGAATATCCTTCAATGTATTCAGAGGAAGACTCATGCTGGCAAGAAAAAATGCTGTTGACATGGTCCAATACTGGGTGAATGTCATTTAATTTCAATCTTATTTATTCTATATAGTTTTACACAGGCAACATTTCTATGACCTATTTCATACCTGTTTTATTCACTCAGTATTGATTGCTATATGTCTATCATGTGTAGGAAACTTCTGACATGAATAGACAAAAGAAGTAACAGAATCTTGCAAGTCTGAAAACACATTTCTCCCCCATTATCTTTGCAGCCCAAGAATCTAGGGAAGGTCCCTTCTGAGATGTTTGCCACATTTGACTTCCTGCTGTGGGCTACGCTGCCTCTTATCCACTTGTGGCTCTTCCGCCTGTCTCCCAAGGTCCTTCCCACACGCCATTACACTAGAGACAATGGCTTTTCCAGAAGAAGATGAAGTACATTACCAACCTCACTTGAGCTTACTCTAGCACGCTGTACAACATTGATCTGTGTGTCAGCATCCCAATTAAACTCCCCATTTCATTCAGCACTCAGAATCAAAGTTCATCCAAGTAAGAATTTATTAAAGAAGTCATGTTGTCACATCTGGAAAGTCCCGAATCAGGCAGTTTCTGGGTTTTCCCTTCCTAATTGAAAATCAAAAGCCCCATCCCCCTGCACCCAGCAGTCCATCACATGGCCCAATCAACCATCGTACCAACTGGAGACATCCCTCCTGTCACTCCTCTCCTGGTGCAGGGTAACTTGTCCTTGACTTTATGAGAAGAATGTTGTTGAGTCTAATCTTCCAGCTCTTTATGAAATCGCCCTCCCAAATCCCCAGGCACTAAAATGTGGCAGCCTTGAAGCTTCCAAATAAAACATGGCTTCCAAGGCCGACACTGTGGTTCAAACTTTGAAAGCAGGTTATATTTTAACGATCAGCCTGGTATCAAATAGACACGGACTTTGGTAAGACTTCACATTTATAAAAATAGGGGTGCTGATAGCTTTGCCCCAGAGATGATGAGATACTATGCACAATGAAGCTTTCTCTTTTTTTTTAAGTTTCACTTACACAATCTTCATCCTGAGTGAGTTGAACAATCCGGTGCAAGGTGTCAACCAGAGTGTCTCTAGGGGAATGAAACAAAAAGAATCTGACAACTCTTGAGTTTTAATTCATATAATTCAATCTCCTGTAAGAGGTGTCCAATTGCCTCAGTAGATTGATCTGATGGAGAAGCTTCAAGTGATATTAAAACACCTTCTGCCTGGACTTGGGGAACCCAAGTTGCTCTAATCTTTCAAGAGCTGTAACCTTTCTGCCTTTAAGATTTACACTTTAAGAACCCTGGACAATTGAGTGCAATAGACACGACTTCTTTACTATGTGACTGGATGTTCAGTTGAGCATCAGATCTTTGTTTCAAATTCTCATTAGCAGCAGACCATTTTAAATTATGATGCCTCTCCTGTGGATGGATCTACTCTTATCAAAAGCATAGCAATGCTATCTTATTTTGGGCTTGCTTTGTTTTAATGCCACGAGAGTGCTGTATGCTTACCTAGATTGGATGTTAAAGTTCTTCCCTAATGCGACATGTTTAATGGATTTGCTTCGGTTGAGGCTCAAAACCAGAGTCACCATGTCAGAATCAAAGCCTGCAGAAAAGAGGCGATCAAACAAGAACCACAGGTGTTTTCATTCAGGGGGAGGTAAATGTTTTGAGCCATTGGACACCCTGGAAATGCTGAGGGCATGCAATGGACTTGTTCTCACCAATGGCTTTTATGGGAGAAGGACTATTCCCAAAATTGCAAGGCCATTCTTGGTATTTTACGGTGGGTTTTTAAAAATGAGATTTTACTATTAGGTTTTTATTGAATTTTGGGAAGCCAGCCAGAGACATTAAAGGAACAAAGAACATAGTCATTTAAAAATAAATAGATTCCCATTCCCAGAAAGCAGGCAGATGAGATTAAAGCGTACAAAGAATGGTTGCAGGAATTGAGTGTGCCTTGTTTAACGAAAAGAAGTACTAGGGGTGACATGATAACAGTGTTCCAATATCTAAGGGTTGCCATAAAAAAGGAGACAAGCTATTCTCCAAAACAGCTGAAGGGCAGGACAAGAAGCAATGGATGGAAACTAATCAAGGAGAGAAGCAACTTAGAACTAAGGAGAAATTTCCTAACAGTGAGAATAATAAATCAGTGGAACAGCTTGCCTCAGAAGTTGTGGGTGCTCCAACACTGGTAATTTTGAAGAAGAGATTGGACAACCACCTGTCTGAAATGGTATAGGGTTTCCTTCTTTAGCCGGGGGTCGGACTAGAAGACCTGCTTACTGTCACTGTTATTTTGTTATTCTGGTCTAATTCTCTCTCAATCATCTCAGAGATTGGTCCCCAGTCACCCAATGGGATCCCTGCCTAAGAGAAGAATATATCACACACTCTCCTGGCTTCTAATCCACCACCTTAACCACTATACTGAAACTGGATTTCCCGATTGTACTTCTGCAGAATCTCTCTTGAGGGGGAAGATAAGGTAGAGCATCCATTGACAAAGACCCTAACCCTAACCCAGGCTGGACAAAAATGGGGAGGGGTATGTAATGCAAGCAAACCAGTACTTAGGTGCTATAAACCTAGCAAGACCCCCATCTGCTTCTCTTTGGGAAGTCTGTGCCTGCAAACTTGGTCAGGAACCAAATGAGCACTCTGGATATTCCCACAAAGATTTTTTTTTTTAAAAAAAAAATCTACATATCCTAGTTGAAAGCCAGAGAGATTATTGTACTGACTGCTATCCAGATACAGTGACAACTGCTTGGGTTAATGTCAGGTTGAAAAATGTAGGAAACATTACCCTCCCCTTATTCTCAACAGGCTGGCAGAGAACAAATAGACCCTACCGTTGTCTGACAAATTCAAGTCACGGATTGAACTGGCATCTGATATCAGATCCTGGATCACTTGGGCTCCTGCTGATCTCAGCTATGGAATAAGGATCATAGTATTGAGGGTCAGATAGTTTTGTTGTAGTAACATTGAAATACTCAGAAAACTATGATCCTTTTAATCTTCAGAAGCTTCTACAATCAATATATCTTCACTGTAGCTACTGAAAGCAGCTTATATCTATTGACAGATATCTCCCAACATGGAGGGTGCACTGAATTATTATGACTAGGAACAAATAGTAGAGCAGATCTTCTAAATTCACCTAGTCTCCTTTTCTCATGGCAGATGTAAGGATGTAATTGATTCAAAAGAAGTGTTGTAGATCTTGCATAAACACAGCTTTTTACATTTTTAAAGCAGGCACATCTTTTTCCAGACCAACCTGGAAAGGGATGCTGTTGCTTTAATGAGTAAAATTGATTAAAATGCAATCTTTCTAATCAAGCCTATTCTGTTTGGCTTGATTTAAATGCAAAAAGGCTACCCAAGAGTACACCATTTTTGCAAAATAAAATAAAATTATATCCTCTTGTAACCCCACTCTTCTCAGTGACAGGAAATACATTTAGACTGAAATGTCTTCAAGGAAAAACAAAGAAAGGCCAGTTGTCTCCTAAAAAAGCACTTTGGGACAACCATGACCTGGATGACTGAGAATCTCTGTAAACATTTAGAACGACTTCCCCTTATTCTCCTTGATGAATCTCAAGGGGACAGTAATATTGTGTTTCCTGTGTATTTCCAGCTTCTTCACTTCAGATTTCTGGAACTGGCTCTTGTACCATCAATCAGACGTGCTTCCTAGGAAATCACTGTTTACCTCACAGCTACTGAGGTCCAGGTGCAGGTTCTTCAGTTGGGTGTTGTTGGCTAAAGCCTGAAGCAAAGCTCTGAGGAAAACCAAACAGGAAGCAAGCAATGAATTAGCCAACTCTCTTGTTGACACATCCCTTAATGCATTTTGTCCCATGTCATGGCCATATTTCATCTTTCTCTCTCTCCCCTTTGAGCTAAGTTTTCATCACTCCTTTACCTTAAAGCCTCTGGAGGAAGCTTGGTTCCAGACATGGAAACCTGTTGTAGGGCAGAGGCCTGGCTGAAGAACTGGCCGATTGCAAAAGGATCACCTCTGGATTTTCTGAGGAGAAAAAAAAAAGTTGGCACCTACATTTTATGTGAGGACTCTTCAAAAGCAATCACCTCTCTTTCGGGAAATGGTAGTAATGGAGTACCACAAACCCAGCATGAATTCGGATAGAATAGCATCTCTAAAGGAATCCTTTCCTGTTTCTACACTCCACAGTCTTTATCCAATCAATAACAGTATTTTGGGAAGCCACAAGATCCAGCCAGTCCTAGGTGGCTTTGGTTGATCACAGAAAACCTAGCAAGATCAGATTTGATTAGTAATTCAGTGGGAATGTTGGAAAAGAAGAAGAAAGTAATGGCAAATAAGAGAACAACGTAGATCAGTGTTCCTCAAACTCAGTAAATATAAAATGTGTGGACTTCAACTCCCAGAATTCCCCAGCTGACATGGTTGGCTGGGGAATTCTGGGAATTTTGGGAAATCTGGGAATTGAAGTCCACATATCTTAATGTTTTTGAAGATGAGAAACATTGACATAGGTGAATCCAAATTCAACATAAAGGAAATGCAATTTTTGATATTCTAAAAAGAAGGGCGCAGCAGTTCTGAATATGTGGAGATTGAGGCATTTTGCATTTTTGAACCAGGATGTCAGAATCACTATTTATTTAGCTTTTTTTTTTTTTTTTTTGCAAATACTGTATATTTTCAAACAGGAATTAACTTTTGCAGGGATGCTTGTTTTAAAATAGATGTGAAAATAGATTAAGGCTTTTTTTTTTTTAAAGAAAAACCTTCTTTGTATTTATTAGAAAAAGCAGGCTATGAAATGCTCTCTATTGCTTGCAGACATAAGTGCATTTAGCTTTAAAAACACACAACAAATTCAAACACAAAAAATATTCAATACACAAAAAAGGATAGAAATAAAAATGAATAGATTCATCCATCACTTTTTAACATTTTTGCAGCCTGGTGGCTGTTGTATCTTGCACAGAGTTACTGGAGAGAGAACAGCTCTTTTTCTCGTCTCAGTAATAAGGCAGTTTGTCAACTGTTGCTGGACAGCTCCCTGCGAAGCATGAAAAGCTAGTAAAGGCCAAATAGATGTTGCTTGCATGAGGCTGCGTAGAAGAAATATTGCTACTGTAGACTATGTCTTCGGGACACAAATGATTCTGGACCTCCCAAGATTTAATGTGCAAATGCAAATTCTGGCAGAGATTATCCTCAAGATCTAAATTACAAACACGTACGATGATTACATCCTCAAGATCAGGGCTTCAGAGCTTGCATCAGGAACAAGGCAAATCTTTTATGCAGCAGAGAGCCAGTTTGATTACATTTCGGAAATAATTTTTGGCTCCCTCTCTTGTTTAACCCTTTAGAGCTCTCGGAAGCCAAAAGTAATTTTAAAGTGGAAAGCGCCTCCATCCTGTTTCAGAATGATGGACCGTACGTGATCTAGTCTCCCACCCACTCTAAAGAATTGGCTGACTTGGATTCTTATAAGCCTCGCCTTGCAAAACGTCTCCCTTTGTTCTCTGTATATTTGTGCCCAATGTTGCAACTAGAACCATAGTGGCATGTTTGTGCACCTGGCTGTGTTTGCCTGGGAAGACAATCGCTGTCTTTTCTTTGCAATTAAGGTCCAATATTTTGCCTCTGAAAGATGTGGCTTCAGAGTTGTGCCTGATGGCAATAGGTAAGGGAGCACAGAAAGGCCAGCTTATTTAAGAAAGGGCAAGCAAGTTTTTGCTCCACTCTATATTTCTGTTCCTTGCCATCATTGTCCTTTTGTCTTATGCTGCTCTTATCTTTTTTTTCTCTTTGTTCTTTGTTTTTGAATGGTTTAACGGTTATAAATTGCTCAAAGCTGCTGGGATATGCATTTAATACATCATCATCATCATCATTATTATTGTTATTAGGCTGGTGATGAAGACTGGATTTGGCATTTTTATCCATCTATCGAGTCCTTACCAAGGACCTGGGAATAGGCAGATATTCCTGTTTCATAGTATTAAAAAGTATTTTTGCAGGATGTAAGCTGTTACAAGTCAAGCTGCCTTTTGTAATCGACTCTTGGGGATTTTGTCAATGCTGATGGTATTTAAGTGGTGGCTACAGATGTTCTGGGTTTGCATGAGGTGCCTATTGCTATATATTATTCATGCATTATTCATTATCATGGTTCTTTGTACAGTTAGCCAGATGTTTAGAGTGAATTTGGCATTTTTATCCACCAGCGGAGTCCTTCCCAAGGACTTGCAATATGCAGATGTGGTTTGATTCCAGGTCCTTAGGAAGATTTACTGTGGTTCATCAGTCAGCCAGGTGTTCAGACTGGATGTGGCAATGTTTATCCACCTGTTGCATCCTTCCCAAAGGACCTGGGATAGGAAAACGTTGTCGTTCAATGGTATTAAAAGTATCGTTTTAGGATGTCAGCTGTTCCAAATAGAGCTGTTTTTTTGCGATTGTCAGAAAGTGGATTTTGTCAATGCCGATGACAACATGACAATCGTCTAGCAAATTCCAAAGCAGGTGTGTGTGTGTGTGTGTGTGTGTGTGTGTGTGTGTGTGCGTGCTAGTGCAGGCATGAACCCAGCCTTCCCACCCCCTTCACCAACTTGTCTCCCCCAGCCGGAGAAGTTGAGCAAAACATTTCAGGCTCTTACTTGTGAGAGTAAACGTTCTTGCAGAGATTCAGATGAGTCAGGTTTACACAGCACCCACCGGCCAAGGCACCAAAGAGCTTGCAGGAGGAACAAAAAATAGACAGCAACATGGTGAGAAACAAGTCAACTCATGGAGCAGGTGTCTGGCTTAGCGTACAAGGGGTCCTTGTCCTTTTACTACAGGTGCTCATGACAGTCTTTGCAGTCATGTTGGATTTCACCAAAATGATGCAAAAAAAAAAAAAAAAAAAAAAAGAGGACAGGATGTCACACATTGTAAGGGGCGTGCATAAGCGTACAATCGTGCCTACCGTCCCTGTCCTATTGTCCCCAGTTATTAGTTCCTATTTCTTGTATTTAAACTGATGTTTATTCTTGTTTCTGTTATATTGTAAGCTTTTGACAAATAAATGAATAAATAAACATTCCAGGTGGATCGGAAACAATGGTTGCTACGGTAGTTGCTCACCATATCCACAGCACAGTCTGACCCAGAGAGATCAAGATGACCCAGAGCATTTGGATGACTCAGGAAGGAAAACAAACCCTGGGGGGCAAAAAGAGACAGGGGAGAGCAGATCAAAGAGAAATTGCGACTGGGCTCTTGTCAAGAAGGGCATGACATTAACTTACAACCACAATTCGGGGCTAGAATTTTTCCATGCCTAAGCAAGGCAATTCTTAAGTGAGTGGCGCCCGATTTTACAACCGTTTTTGCCATCGTTGTTAAACAAATCACTGCAGTTGTTAAGTGAATTCTATGGTCGTTAAGCAAATCTGGCTCTCTCCATTGATTATGCTTGTTGGAAGCCAGCTGAGAAGGTCACAAATGTTGATCACACGATCCAGGGATGCTACTTACCAGTTGCCAAGCATCTACTCCCCACTAGAGCGAGGAGGCAGGGAATATCCTGGGTCCCGCACCCTGAGGAGATACACCTGGTGGGACCCAGAAGAAGGGCCTTCTTCGTGGTGGCTCCCTCGTTCTGGAAAATCATTCCCCCAGAGATGAGACATTCTAATACTGTTTCGGAAGGCCTTGGAAACATAGTTTTTGCCAGTGCGCCTGAGGAACCCAGAGTGAGATGGAGCTCATTAAATGGTTGAATTAATTGTGTGTTGTCACCAAGGGGTGGATTGGGGGGTGTATTATTATTTTATTATTTTTTCCTTTTATTATTTTTATTTCCTTTATATGGTGTTTTTATATCCTTGTATGCTGCTTTGAGTCGCCGTGGGCGTGTAGGTGGCAATATAAATTTTCTAAATAAATACATAAAATAAATAATAAATCCAAATTTTGGTTACGTGGTCATAACCGTGAGGACTGATTGCAAGTCACTTTTTTCATTGCTGTTGTAAGTTTCAAACAGTCACTAAACAAATGTCAATGTGAGGACCCAGAGTGTAACAAAAACGTAACAAAATCCAAAACATAAATAAATGTACTTTAATGCCTCCAACTTGGCCCCACTGTTCAATAATACTCAGTTGGAGATAAAATGTACTCAAAAATAGTCTTCAAAAGAAAGCAAAACAGTCCGAACTTAATGAGCAAATAGAGGTGAAATAAAAACCCAAACAAAATACAATGAAGGAAATTCCACAACGGACCAGGAGAAGTATTTACCAAATTCAAGGAGATAACAAGGCACAGTCTATTGGAAGAACGCCAACCAAGATAACTTCAGACCAAAATAAAACACGCTTAGTTTTCAGCGTTTGCTAGTCTGCAGGTCCAAACTCTTATTCAGTTGTCACAGCTGCATCCTATGAAGAGGATCAAGGCCCTCTCCTCCCGAGGAGACCATGTCTCTCCCTTATCCTCTCCTCCTTGCGTGCCCTAGGATGGATAAGGAATGGGCCTGGGTCCTCCTCTGACTGCCCAGCCGGCCTCTACCGGTTCTGTGGGTGTGGCTTGGTGGGCGTGGCAGGGGAAGGATACTGTAAAATCTCCAGTCAGAGGTGGGATTTGCCGGTTCTCCGAACTACTCAAAATTTCTGCTACCGGTTCTCCAGAACTGGTCAGAACCTGCTGAATACCACCTCTGCACCCCACTAACCTGCTTTCCAGCTCCGTTCTCCTGTGCAGGGCAACCAAAGAAGACCCAGCCAATCAGCTGGGACTCAATGGGAGGCGGAGAATAGATGGGGGCGGGACCAGTCAGAGGTGGTATTTGCTGGTTCTCCGAATGACTCAAAATTTCTGCTACCGGTTCTCCAGAACTGGTCAGAACCTGCTGAATATCTCCTCTGGCTCTGCCCCCTGTCTCCTATATTTCCTTGTTGTTTTAGCTAAGCTGATTTGCGGCAGACCGGATTGCCCTGCCTCATCTGAGGTAAAAAAACAGTTCAGGCAGCTCACCAGCATTGACAGAGGTCAGTATATGAGCCTTGCAACCACGTGCACATAGAACCAGTAGGAAAAAAAATGGAAACCCACCACTGGCTGTTTGTCAAGGACCAGCTGTACATAATATTACCTACCCCTGAAGTGTTCAGAAATGGAGCAGGCTGGAAGTCCTGCTGCGAAATTATTTTATGAGATTATAATTCTGCTTGAGCTACATTAGTGATGATGTTTCCAGCCTCCAGGGAACTATCTTTACAAACCCAAAAGATTTTAAGGCTGGGATAGATTAAGAAAGGGGGCAATGTTACATATTTGTCAGTAATTTTTGGGAATGACTTTTAAAGAACCTTTCTGCTGAATTTTGGCCATTGTTTAAAATCGGTGGTGCTTGATTTAGCCAATAGCACAATTTTTAAAAAATAGAATTATTATTCTTATTTTTTAAAAGCAGCTCTTTTTTCTCCCCCCAAGTTTTTTATTTTTTACAAGCATATCAATGCATGAACAGCGTGGCACCTGTGTCATACATTTTGATACAAATAAAACAGTATTAATCATATTTGTTCCATTTAACAAGCTTATATAATTCTAATAATAATGCACATATTTTGATTAAATTATAATCTTTCATTATTTAGTTATTCAATATTTCAATGTGTTATTTTTATGCCAGTCACCCTATTTTAAATGTCATACCTTTTAACACAAATGGAATATTATTTATTATATTTATTATATTAAGCAAGCTTATATAATTCTAATAATAATATTTTTTTAAATTATTATTTTAAAAAGAGTAACTCTTCATTGGCCTCACTAAGAGAGGTGATCTGGTTATTATCTCACTTCTTGATTCTTTAGCCATTAAATAGGATCTTAGTTCACTAAAATATTCTCCTTTACTTGCAAGGAGTGAACTAAACATGGACTTGATTGTGTCATGCAACAATATTATGGAACAATATTATGGAATATTACAGTATTGATCAACAGACTCATGATCCAAATTCAGATTAAAAGATAACATTTAAAAATCCACACCAATTATATCTCCCACCACAATTCTATTTAATTAGTAGGGAAATTTATTTTATTTTATTTATTTCCAGTATCTTTATTTTATTTATTTATTTTATTTATTTTGATTTATCAATTGCTTCAAAGATAATAGGTATAAGTATATACATAGTTATGGATACATGAAATGGATACATATAAGAAAAATAAAAAGAAACAATAGGACAAGGACGGTAGGCATGTTGGTGTGCTTATGCACGCCCCCTACAGACCTCTTAGGAAAGGGGTGAGGTCAATAGTGGATAGTCTGAGGCTAAAGGAGTGGTGGTTAGAGGATGTAACCACAGAGTCAGGTAGAGTATTCCAGACATTGACCACTCTGTTGCTGAAGTCATATTTCCTGCAATCAAGTTTGGTGCAGTTAACCTTGAGTTTGCATCTATTGTGTGCTCTTGTGTTGTTATGGTTGAAGCTGAAGTATTCATTGACAGGTAGGACATTGCAATGTATGATTTTATATACTATGCTTAGATCAGACCGGAGACGGCATATTCATGGTTTTCTAGGTCTGGAATTTCAAGTCTGTTGTTTCAGGAATACAAGCAAAATCAGTGAACCATGAATGTTATCTCCTTCATTGGGGAAAACTGCAAATATTTTGCCTTATTTACTCTTTCACCAATTATGTATCAATTCTAGAAGGAACATTTTGTCAACAATTAGAACGGCTCCTCAGATACTGATAGTCATAAAATCTCTGATGGGTGAAAGCTATGTAAACCACTGAGCTGGTTGCAAAGTTTGCTGAAATAGCCAGAAAATTAAGAGCAATTTTTCTCTTGTGGGATACAGTTGACTGCAAAGGATATGAGTATGTGAAATGTCTTTATGTTTTGAAATCTACTTTTATTGGTTTGAGAGCAATTAAACTGAAATGCTTCTGCATTTTAACATTCCTTTTGCATGCTTGAATTGCAGAGCCTTTGGCTATAACCAGACAAAAGTGTATCAGTTATTTAACTGCCACCAATAAAGCAAATCACCACGTAATATAGACTTAATTTATCTTTTCATCACACCGATTTCATTTCCCATCTAATCCTTACTACAAGTAGTCCTTGACTGACAACAGTTTGCTTACTTACAACGGCACTGAAAAAGGTGACTTATGACCATTTTTCACAGTTATGACCACTGTAGCATCTCCATGGTCATGTGATTTACATTCTGATGTCTGACAACGGATTCACATTTATGATGGTTGCAGTGTCCTGGAGTCACATGATCCCCTTTTGTGACCTTCTGACAAGCAAAGTCAATGAGGAAACCAGATTCACTTCACAACGATGCTACTAGTTTAACAATCGCAGTGGTTCACTTAACAAAAGTGGCCAGAAAAGTCGTAAAATGAGGCAAAACTCATTTGACACAACTCACCTGAGAACTAGGATTATCTGTTTCTCCCTGTTCTTAAGGAGTGAAGAAGGCAGAGTTATTTGTTAAACTGCTCCCATAACTCATTCACACTTACATTTCCACCTTCAGCCAACAAACTTCCTGGATTTCCAGAGAGGTCCAGATGGGATAGGCTGGTTCTGAATTGTCCATTGTTGACGAAAGATTGACATAAGGCCATCATTCCTAGCAAGACATGGTCAAAAATATGTTAAGAATACACTTGGGCAGAAAAATTATCCAGGGATCATTCAGTACACTACCAGAGATTAGCTAGTCACTTATCTGATATAGTATTGGTTTAATGTGATAGTTGGTGCATTCAGTCTTTGTCTGGTGGCATAAATTTTTGTATCGGCTTTTGAAGTTGTCAACGTGACCAGATTTGTTTTTCCGCCAAAGTGATCTCTTTTTGGATTCTCCTGCTTGAGCAGGGGGCTGGACTGGAAGACCTCTTAAGGCCCCTTCCAGCTCTATTCTATTTGAATTCTAATTACAACATGAAACAGAACTTCCTCTCAAAGAAATAATTTTGGAGAAAATCTTGGGGAAGGAAATGTGCACAGTGTCGGATTTAGACATAAACTGAACAAGCTAGAGTTTATGCAAGTAAAAGGCCCCCAGTCACAGTGATAGATCTCACAGCAGGACAGCAATAGTGATCCAGTGAAAGAAGAGAGTTTGTGGATTTCAGAAAGATGGAATTCATCATTAGAAGCTTTGGAGAGAAGAACAAGGATGGGATGTACCTTTCTGAGTGACAGAAGTCCTTGCGAAGTTCAGGGACTGGAAACCCTTGTTCCCTTGGTCGAAGATCTGGCTTAGAGCAATTATACCTGTGGGCAGAGTAAGTCAACCAGAGACAAGTCATAGGGGTGGTGCAATCCACCATTGATATTGGTAGTTGTCCGCTTATACTGTATCGCGGGTTTCTATTGTGAAGGATACATGAGCAAGTTCATACAGATGCATACACCCATCTGAGATTCTACTATGATTGGCCTAAATTCTCCCAATAGCTTTCCATGTCTAAATGTGGGCTTGGACCTGGATCTCCCTAGATCTGATCCACATGTTAACCATAGTACCAACTCTACAACAGGCTCCTCCCTGGTAGGCGCCCTCCAACATGTGGAGAAAGATAGCACCATGGCCCTGGCTATATAATTCCACCAGCAAGTTCAGATCATACTATTCTAATCATATGACAGAATAAAATAGAATAGAATAACAGAGTCGGAAGGGACCTTGGAGGTCTTCTAGTCCAACCTCCTGCTTAGGCAGGAAACCCTACACCACTTCAGACAAATGGCTGTCCAATCTCTTCTTGCAAACTTCCAGTGTTGGAGCATTTACAACTTCTGGAGGCAAGTTGTTCCACTGGTTAATTGTTCTAACTGTCGGGAAATTTTTCCTTGGTCCTAAGTTGCTTCTCTCTTTGATGAGTTTCCACCCATTGCTTTCTTGTCCTTCCCTCAGGTGCTTTGGAGAATAGCTTGAGTCCCTCTTCTTTGGGGCAGCCCCTGAGATATTGGAACACTGCTACCATGTCACAGTTGAAAAGCTGAACAGTAGTGATGAATCCAATCCATTTTTATGGCCAGATCATGGGAAATCCTACTTCAAAATATCTGCTGAGACATTGGGAATATCCTACCTCGGTCCTCCAGGAGGTTTCTAGAGAGATTAAGGCTGTTTAAAGCAGAGTCTGGATATTCTTGAAGGACAAGGGCCATCTGCTGAGCAAAGTCACTACAAAAGAGAGACAATTTCACACAATAACAAAAAAAAAATCCATGCACAGACATATATACAAGGCTGTAGGAAATATTTGTAGTTGTCTGGAGTTTGTTCCCTCCTTGTGTCTTATCCATGACGTATTTTCCACAACACAACTCAAGCACCATGGACAGCGAGATAGTCCTTTGAATTCAATTGTTTGACAACAATGCCAGATTTAATGGGTTTTTTTTTTTTTTCATTCCGTGCTTCCAAAATATATCAAACATTTATGAAACCCAGCCTGGATTGAGGAGAAAGGGAGGAAAGGAGACCAAATGTGCAATCGTGCATACAGTATAACTTTGAGGACAATCCCTGACTTCCCTTTCCAGCTTTTGAGATTGAGAGAGAGAGCCTGTGGTTTGGTGTCCATGCAATGGAAAGGGGGAAGAAGAATCTGCGATCACAAGGAGGTTGAGCAGAATTCTTGGCCAATGTCCAGTTGGCTAGGACTGATTTCCGATTAGATTTCTGGTTGGTGTGTATATGTAATCTAGAAAAACAGCTAAAGTCAACCTGGAACCATCAATGTCCTTCTAAACCTAGACAAGTGCTCGAGTTTTTTGGTGGTTTGGATGGGCTGCATTTGTGCACAACATGAATAACTGAAAATATGGTATCCTGGTTTCTCCAAAATTATAATGTAAGCCATGTGTAAAAGTGGGTAGTTTTAAAACAAATAAAATTTGTTGAACTACCCAGAGTCATTGGGACTCAGCCAGTATACAAATTGTATTGCTTCTTCTACTAATAGCAATCATTCATTCTCTTTCATTAAATAGCTTTGTTTTGTTCTATTTTTGTGGGTTGGAGTTCTTTTGTTTGGTTATTTTCCAAGATAGTTTACTCACCTCTGAATAACTGCAGTGTTTCTTCTACAGTTTTTGTTTTAAATTATTGGCTCTCTTAGTCAGCTACTCTAATACAAACTCAATTGTCAGAAAGCTTCCACATTTTACCGCAGCTAGAATTTTATTTCTTAAATTTCTAAGGAAGCTGTAGTTCAAGCACCTTCGCTTACCATTTTAAGCCACAGTTTTCCAGTTCCAATTCTTCCAAAGTCACTGATTTTCTTAGGGCCAGAAGGATCTCCTCCAAAATAACCTGATTCTGTTATAAGGAAAACATAGACAAAGCTAAGAAATGAAAGCATATGAAAAAGTTCTCCTTCCAAGTTACGAAAAAGAGTAAAAATTGTGATCAAAAAATAGTCAGACACTTCTTGACATTTTACTGGTCTACAGCAGGTTAATAATCAATAATCACTATTGAAAGCCCTTACTGCATTTCTATCCAACTTCATCTATTCTCTCTGATCATTATCTCATCCTGGCCTGGTTATGGGAACATTAAAAACTATTCCATGCCAGAGCAGACTGTAAAACTTGTCACACAATAATCTTAGCACATCAAGATGCTTTTATACAATGTGCAAAAATTTGATTAGGATTAAACCTGTTTAGATGGGAGGGGTATTTTTAAGTCTTTTGGGTGACTGCTGCTCTCACCAGTTTGAAGTCTTTGCAATGTAGCTTTGTAAACCATTGATTGAACGATAAGCTGGCCACACAAAGAGCAATATCTCTGCAGAAAAACAAAAACAATATACAAAGATAATATTCTTTGCAGCTAAGACAGCAGTTCAGCAAGAATCTCATCTAACTATAGGGAGAACAATTAACCAGTGGAACCAGTTGCCTTCTAAAGTTGTGGGTGCTCCACAGAGGTGGTATTCTGCCGGTTCTGACCAGTTCTGGAGAACCGGTAGAGGACATTTTGAGTAGTTCAGAGAACTGGCAAATACCACCTCTGACTGGCCCCACCCCATCTATTCTCTGCCTCCCAAGTCCCAGCTGATTGGCTGGGTCTCCTTTGGTTGCCCTGCACAGGAGAACGGAGCTGGAAAGCAGGTTAGTGTGGTGGGGAGGGGTGATTTTGCAGTAATCTTCCCCCTGGAGTGGGGGGAATGGGGATTTTGCAGTATTCTTCCTCTGCCACGCTCACCAAGCCAAGCCACACCCACCAAGCCACGCCCACAGAACCAGTAGTAAAAATATTTGAATCCCACCACTGGATCACTGAAGGTTTTTAAGAAGACAACGGACAGTCAATTGTCTGGAATGGTATATGATCACCTACTTGAGCAGGGGTTGGACTAGAAGACCTCCAAGGTCCCTTCCATCCCTGTTATTCTGTTAATCTGTTATATGGCTTTAGGCCAGGGGTCCCCAAACTTGGCAACTTTAAGACTTGTGGACTTCAACTCCCAGAATTCCTCAGCCAGCTATGTTATGTTGGCTGAGGAATTCTGGGAGTTGAAGTCCACAAATCGTAAAGCTGCCAAGTTTGGAGACCTCTGTTTTAGGCCATCCTGCAAATATAAAACATGATTTCTACTTGGTTAAATAGGAATGTGATGGGATTTTTTTTTTTACCTCTATGTGACCTATTCAGATGCCCATCAACCAAACGGATGATTTGCATGATCCCCTCCTTAACTTTGCTAAGGGGTTGAGAATTAAAAAGTTGTAGCATTACCTTAGATCAAAGACCTCTCAACAAATACAGGCAGTTGCGATCAAAAATTACAAAGGTACAGAAAAAAAAGTGACTTATGACAATCCTCAAAGTTAAGAACCGCTGCAGCATCTCCATGATCAAAAATTCAGGCACTCAGCCATGTGATTGCTATTGGCAGTCTTCCCAGCCAACGTCCAACAAGCAAAATCAGTGGAGTAAGCCCAATTCGCTTAACAATTGGGTGATTCACTTAACAACTGCAGTGATTTGCTTAATGACCATGGCAAAAAAGGTTGTAAAGTGGGGAGGTGACTCAAATGCCTTGCTTAGCAACAGAAATGTTGGTCCCAATTGCAGTCGTAAGTTGAGGGCAACCCATTTTTAGATTAGATTAGATTCAACTTTATTGTTATTGCCATGGATACAGGCAACAAAATGCAGTTAGCATCCAACAAGAAGTGCAAAATAACAGTAAAATATAAATATATGTATGCAAATATGCAAGGCATCCATGAATATGTCAATGGAAAACACAATAAAATGTATGTACACGAGCACACAAAGATAAGTGTGACTGCACATATATGAACCTATACAACTGTACAAAATGTTTATGGACACATTGAATATAAATTCAATTCATTTAAGGCTAGAATTCTGCTTACTTTTTTTTAAAAGCAAGAAATGAAATTGAGGACTGCAGGTGTTTAAACTTATTTTAACCCTCTTTTGTGATTGCTGTTGCACAAACTCCAACCTACAATTTGCACATCCAAGCGCCTCCATTACCCCAGGATTCTTTGATATAAACTCACTTGCTGGGCAGGTGGTTGAAATCCAACAGGTTGAATTCTCTGCATCCCCGGGCACGATAAATATTATCCACATCCTGAGAGGGGAAAAATAATATGTCTTCTCTTACTGTCAATAAGAATTTGTGATCGGTGAATGGACACTATCTTTGCTGAGTGCCCAATTGTTTTGAAACGGCCTAGTGAAAATTGAAAAGAGGTTTTCTAGTGAAAAGAAGGACTGGGGGTGACTTGATAGCGGTGTTCCAGTACTGGAAGGGGGCTGCCAAAGAGAAAAGGAGTCAAGCTATTCTCCAAAGCACCTGAAGGCAAGACAAGAAGCAATGGATGGAAACCAAGCAAGGAGAGAACCAAACTAGAACTAAGGAGAAATGTCTTGACAGCGAGAACAATTAATCAGGGGAACAACTTTGTCTTTAGAAGTTGTAGGTGCTCCATCACTGGAGGCTTTTAAGAAGAGATTGGGCAGCCACTTGTCTGCAAAAGGTTTCATCCAGGGGGTTGGTCTAGAAGATCTTTGAGGTCCCTTCTCACTCTGTTCTGACCTCAAGCCATTTATTTCATCCCTCCTCTAAAGCAGGTCAGGTTGAATCCCACCGTTTTAGAGGTGGTCTTCAGCCGGTTCTGACCAGTTCTGGAGAACCAGTAGCGGAAATTTTGAGTAGTTTGGAGAACCAGCCAATACCGCCTCTGACTGGCCCCGCCCCCATCTCTTCTCTGCCTCCCATTGAGTCCCAGCTGATCGGCTGGGTCTTCTTTGATTGCCCTGCACAGGAGAACGGAGCTGGAAAGCAGGTTAGTGGGGTGGGGAGGGAATGGGGATTTTGCAGTAACCTACCCCCAAGAATTGGGTGGGAATGGATATTTTACAGTATCCTTCCCCTGCCATGCCCACCAAGCCATGTCATGCCCACCACAGAACCGGTAGTAAAAAAATTCAAATCCCACCACTGCACCGTTTGTTACTTTCTCTCCCTCTCCCTCTGACTCACCTCTCCTGACAGATACGAGTCAGCTCTCCATTACTACTGCCCATGCCTCCCTGAGCTCTAAAGGCCAACTTTGTTTACGAGAGAAAAAGACAAGATTGAAAATAAGGAAAAGAGAAGAGCCCATGAATCTGGACAACGCAGCTCCCTACATTGTAAAAAACTCTCAGGGTTCCCTATCTGAAGGCCTGGGAGAACATCCAGTTTGCAGGTATATTGCTAAAAATGTAGCAGGGAAAGTGCTAAAAGAAGCACACACCCCAAAACGTTATATTTCTGTAAATAAGGATGTGGAAATAAAAACACAGCACTTTGTTTTTTTCACCCGCATTCTCGAGCTAATTTCTTATTGGGTCTGGCACAGCAATTTGCAGCATCCGTCCCACCTTTCCCTCAAAGGAAATCTGTGTGCAGTTGATCTTGGCAGAAGCAGCAATTTCAGAATGCTGATCCCAAAATCCTCTATTCCTGAATCTTTCTTTCTTTTTTTTTTCATTAGGAAAATACTTTATTAAACATATTTTCACAAATACGATAGAACTAAACAGTCCGCTTATTGCAACGTGAGCAAAACAGTGTTCACTCAATTTGACATCTCTCAAATTATGTAAAATAATCATTCACACTTATTACATTAGTATATAACACGAAGTTTCGTCTAGTTATATATGACAAATGAATCTTTCAAAGAACTTCCTGGTTGACCAATGAACCGGTTATAAAGGCAGCCTCATTCCCAAAGGCAACATGTTGACTGTCTCCATCTTTGGAAAAAATCACTATAGGACGTCTCTTTGTAGGATTTCTAGTCTCACCAACAGCAGTCCTTGCCTGAATTCTGTGTTGACACACTAAATCTGATGGTTCTACAAACCCCAATTTCTTTTGATGTTTGTGGCTGAGCTAAAAATGACCCATCTGTTTCCTTACCCATTGGACTTCCTCTCGGACAGAAAGCCCACTGTAATCGCAGAGGGCAGCGTAGGTCTCAGAAAATCCACCTGTAAGCATGAAGAGATGCTTAATCAGAGGTCACCAAACTTGGCAACTTTAAGACTTCAACTTCCAGAAATGAGTCTTTGGGACCCTGCAAGCCATCCTGCTCCAAGAGGCTGTGTTGGCAAAGACTCGTTTCTGGCAGAGTTTGGGAGAGAGAAAGAAAGACTTCTGCTGCTTCTGCTGCTTTCCTTGCATGAAGCCAAAAGTCTCTCTCTCTCTCTCTCTCTCTCTCTCTCTCTCTCTCTCTCTCTCTCTCTCTCCCTCCCTCCCTCCCCCCCCCCGTCTCTCCCCTGAGAACAGAGCTGGAGACGGTATCCTGCGATCCCAAATAAAGAATGATCGATTGGTAGGAAAATGGGATGGGGAATTTTCCTGCAGACTTTTTTTTTGGCGATTTTCCCAGGGTCTCTGGTCTGCAGGATTTAAAATTATGAATTTGGTGGTCCCTGAGGTCCAAAAGGTTGGTGACCCCTGCTCTAGGCAATGGTATTGTCACTGGCAAATCCTTTCAACCCAGAAGCACCTTTAGGCTAGCTTTGTAGGTGCTTCTGATGTGAATGCAGGCAGATCTTTGCTTAAAATGCTTTCCAAAGGGTAGAGTATTGGAAGGAAACAATAGCTTAGTAGTATTTCCAAACTGAAAGTGATTTAGATCTTGGCATACATCATAAAGTTCTGCTTCAGAAAGGGTGCGGAAGTTCAGATTAGACAGTAACAACACAGTTGTGCATTAAGTCAAGGGAATGGGTACATGCTACCTTCAAGGTTATTTAGATGCTGACTTTCCTCCGTTACAATTCCCTTGGGGGGAATATTAAGAAATCGTAGTCCCAACTATTTGGAGGCTCTTGGGTTATCCAAGAACGTTATCCCATTTTCAGGGGAAAACGATGTAGCTTTATCGCCACACTAACCGTGTGCACTTAGATCAACTATTCTCCAATTGCCCCTTGAATCAACTATTACTTGGAATATTTTCCCGCCATTAATTTCCATAGAGTTGAATTACCGCAAGGACTTTCTTTCCATGCCTCTTCCAAGGAATCGATCGTCCCTTGAATTCTCGCAAGCAAGCTGGGAGGGGCGTTCTGGAGGAGATCTCTTTAATATCAAGAGGGTGATTAAATTAGCATTAAAGAAATAACTTTATTCAAGAAAAAGTGCCAAATACCATTTTATTTCGGAGTTTCTTCCTTTTGAGAGGGGAGCTGGCCGGATGAGAGAAGCTACTGCTTTTTTAAAAGCATCTTATTTTTATATTTCTCTTCCTTCACAATGGCTTTGATATCAGAATTTATAAATATTGTGTTGAATAATTAAAAAAGCGAGCCTGTTCAATCTTAGCCTTAGTCACAACTTCTCAAACATCTCTTCTCAATAGAAGTTTCTAAAACAGAGGAGAGAACTCTAGCTATCATCAGTTGAGGTGCAGAAGGATGCATGTCTTAAGTCATCAAGATCTGGAAAGCCGGAGTATTAATGGTCAGGCTTCATTCAATGGTCATGCCTAGATTCCATCTTCAGTGGTTGAATGTCCATGGAGACTCTCAATCATCCAGGGCATGGTTGTCCCGAAGGTGTTTCCAAAAAAAAAAAAAAGAGCAACTGGGCTGTCTTGGTTTTTTTTTTCCTTGAAAACATTTCGCTTCTCATCCAAGGAGCTTCTTCACTTCTTCAGAACCAAAGAAGCTTCTTCATGCAAGAACTTCTCATCCAAGAAGCTTCTGAAGAAGTTTTGAAGAAGGGAAAAAAAAAACCCCAAGGAAGTCCAGTTGCCTTTTGGAAAAAAGCAGCTTTGGGACATTTTCCTGGTTTATCATCCCTGACAAACTCCTTACCCAGGTGAGGATCCTGGAAAAACCTTTTTGAGTGATGTAATCATGTGGCTGACCGCATGTTCCAGATCATCTGATGACAGGAAGTCAAGCTCAAAGGAAGAAGTATCCGTTTCTATGACGATCTGGACAAGATGGAAGAGGAAGAAACATGAGAAGTAGTTCTCGACTTACAACCATTTGCTTTAATGACTGTTCGAAGTCACAACACCACTGAAAATTGTGACAGGATTGGCCTTCCTATTTGCAACTGCTGCAGCATCGTCACACAGTCACATAATCAAAATCCGGCTGCTCAGCAACCAATATGTATTGACGATAGCAATAGCAATAGCACTTAGACTTATATACTGCTTCACGGTGCTTTAAAGCCCTCTCTAAGCTGTTTACAGAGTCAGCCTCTTGCCCCCAACAATCTGGGTCCTCATTTTACCCACCTCAGAAGGATGGAAGGCTGAGTCAACCTTGAGCCTGGTGAGATTCAAACTGCCAAAGTGCAGATAGCCGGCAGTCAGCAGAAGTAGCCTGCAGTACTGCATTCTAACCACTGCAACACCACGGCTGTGGTTGTCACCACGCTGGTTGTCATGTGATCACCATTTGCCACCTTCCCAGCCAGGTTCCCACAAGCAAAGTCAATGGGGCAAACTGGGTTTGTTTAATGATGACCATTCCCACACTCTCCAGACCGCATGGGGAGTTGAAGTCGAAACACGTTGTTAAAGTTGAGAAACGCTGCCCTACAGTTTCAAGGCAGGATGGAAACAGCCGTCTCCCAAGCACCAGGCGATTTCAGCCATTGCTGCTAACAATCTTAAGCTAAGTCGACTATCACCTAGGTTGCTTGTAAGGAAACGCCGTGTTCCTTTGCTTGATTTTTTTTAATAAGGAGGAGGAATATAATTTTATCCTCAAAGGAACTCCTGCCCTTTCGCGGCTGGACATTTGCAATTTCAATGAGATTAGATTGACTGTTGAATGTCAGGGCTCTCAACAGGTCTGGGCATCCTGTCTCCTGTGCCCTTGGCTGCACTCCTCAGTTAGACCAATGCTTCCATTTCCTTCATCTCCAGTGTCACGAAAAGATCCCCTAAAGGTCTGTGCGTCATGGGTGCTCAAAAAGAAACCAAAGGCGAGTGAATGACACCGAAGACGTCGGGAGCTGCCAAGGAGAAGGCTGCAATTTTAAAAATTAAATAGATAAATCTGGTACCATTGCAAGCACAGATTTGAGGCCTGATGATATGCAAATTCTTATGAAAGTTTCTTTGGAACATTTGCTATGGGAAAGAAAGGGTTTCTCCAAGAAGATACCATAAACTCAACCGACAGGGGTGGGAGAAAAGCATATGAGCCATGGTGGCGCAACGGTTAGAGTGCAGTACTGCAGGCTATTTCTGCTGCCTGCCAGCTGCCTGCACTTTGGCAGTTCAAATCCCACCAGGCTCAAAGTTGACTCAGCCTTCCATCCTTCCGAGGTGGGTAAAATGAGGACCCAGATTGTTGGGGGCAAGAGGCTGACTCTGTAAATTTATTTATTTGTTTATTTGATTTGTCAGTCGCTTACAACAGTGGCCCCCAACCTTTTTTGTGCCACGGCCCGGTACCGGCATCACAAAATGATCCACGGCCCGGTACCGGCATCAGCACGCATGACCAAGGCAAGGCGAGCCGAGCGACCGGCCAGCCAACCGTCCCCCACTTCTCCCCGCCACCTTCAACTCCTCCTTTGTACCTTTTTTGTGCTTTTTTGTGCTTTCTTAATCTCCTCTGCCATCGGGACGTCTCTTCGTTCGAAGCTGCCCCCCCCTTCGATGAAACTAAGGCGCGAGGATTCCTTCAGGACCCAAACGCCGCTTTCCAACCGGAAAAGCTCACCCGGAAGCACTTTCTCGTTGAAACAAGATGGCGGCGCCCAGCAAACCGGTGGCCCGGTAGAAAATGATCCACGGACCGGGACCGGTCCGGGGCCTGGTGGTTGGGGACCACTGGCTTACAAGATAATAAGTAAAATATAAACATGAGTAAGAATACAGGAAATAGGTACAAATAAATGGGGACAATAGGACAGGGACGGTAGGCATGATGGTGCACTTATGCATGCCCCTTAAATGGCTTAGAGAGGGCTATAAAAGCACTGTGAAGCAGTATATAAGTCTAAGTGTTATGGCTATTGCTGTATTTTTTTTAGAGGAGGAAGCAGATTGCACAGTTCATTCCCCAACTTCAAGTTACCTTTTTAGCTTCTCTCATTTTGATCAACTGCACAGCTAGGAAGCTGAAGCTAACTTGGACCTGCGAAGAGAAACGCACGAGAATTATTCCATGCCTGCTTTTGGTGTAACAAGCCGATAGCTAAACATTTTAAAGAGAAAGCTTGAAACCCATACAGGTAGCCTTCAACTCATGACAATTGGGCCCAAAATGTCCGTTGCTAAGCAAGGCGCAAAATGTTCATTGCTAAGCAAGTTTTTCAGTGAGATGTGCTCCATTTTACGATCTTCCTTGCCACGGACAGTAAGCGAATCACTGCAGCCCAAATTTTGATCACCTGACCATTGAGGATGCTGCAACAATCGTTAAGTGTGAATGTTGGTCATAAGTTACTTTTTTCTGTTCTGTTGTTAACTTTGGTCACTACATGAATGGGTGTAAATCGTGGATGTCAGGCTCTGAGTTCGCTACGGAGCCCGTCAGCTCCAAACTCGCCTCGCAGCAAGTCCGCTGGCCATGGAGAATGTCACCTTATCTCTGCTGCCGGATCTGTATTTCTGCTGGCCGATGGTGTTGAGAGTCGCTGCAGGATGGATTCTGGAGCAACTGCAGGGATGCAGGATGGATTCTGAAGCAACTGCCGGGCTGCTGGAAATGGCTCTTTTCATGTATTGATGCGATGCATATTGTTAGAGGGGATTGGGGCACAGATAGGGGGTAATTCATCCTTAGGTTAAAACATGGTGAAGGGGGCACCAGGTGGGGATCAGTTAGTGAGGGCTGGAATAGGTTGGGGATGTAGACACGTCATAGGGTTAATAGCATTTAGGGATAATAGTTTAGGCGTGGCCAGAACTAGAACTGCGTATTGGCCTGGGTGTGGTGGGGTGTGGCTGGGCGTGTCACATGATAATGGTAATAAAAGGAAAGGGAGCAAACTCAAACCCAACAGTAACCTTGCCTGGCGTTGAGCCTTTCTTGTCAGATAAGGAGTTTGTTGTTTGCTGATCTAGTGAATAAACCATCATTGCACTACAAAGGAGCTGGAGTCTGTATGCATTTCAGCACAAATCTTCAATACTCAAGGATTGGCTGAGGGAGGACTGCTGGTATGTATCAGGAGAAATTCCCTACAAATTAATCAATGGAATGACACGCCTCCAGAAGCTGTGGGTGCTCCAACATATAGAAGGTTTTAAAGAAAAGATTGGACAGCCATTTGTCTGAAATGGTACAGGGTGCCCTGATTGAGCTGGGGGTTGGACTAGAAGACCTCCAAGGTCCCTTCCAACTCTATTATCCTGTATTCTGAATCGATCTGAGGTTTAACTGTGCTCGGCCTGATAAGTTCAAAATCCAAAATCTGCCTTTGTGCGACTGTTCTTTTAGGTGTGACTTACCAGGTTGTACAATTTAGTTCACTCAGAAAGCTTAGGATACGCTGATTCGGCATGAGAGGCAAACTCACGAACCAAGTTAAATGTGTTTTGCAAGCCCAGCTCAAATCCTCTTTTTTATCTGCTGCACGTATCTTGTAAAACTCATCCCAGGACAACAGCAGTGATGGGAAGAGATAAAATTCATTCTTGCAAAGTTTCAGGCTGATGTAATTTGCATTCAGGCAAAATACATGTGCAAAATTAAGAATTAAAAAAAAGCAGCATGTTCGATTTTGGTCTACACTTCTTAAGCTACGTTCCTCCAAGTTCCCTTCCAATTCTGTTATTCCGTTAAGGCAGGGATCTCCAAACTTGGCAACTTTAAGACTTGTGGACTTCAACTCCCAGAATTTCCCAGCCAGCATAGCTAGCTGGGGAATTCTGGGAGTTCAAGTCCACAAGTCTTAAAGTTGCCAAGTTAAGGGATGCTGTATTGATCACTTGGGAAGGGATGCGGTGGCTCAGTGGCTAAGAGGCTGAGCTTGTCCATCAGAACGGTTGGCAGTTTGGTGGTTCGAATCCCTAGCACTGTGTAATGGAGTCAGCTCCCGCTACTTCTCCCAGATTCTGCCAACCTAGCAGTTCGAAAGCTTGTAAAAAATGCAAGTAGAAAAATAGGGACCCCTTTGGTGGGAAGGGAACAGAATTCCATGCGCCTTTGGTGTTTAGCCATGCCAGCCACATGACCATGGAGACGTCTTTGGACAGCGCTGGCTCTTTGGCTTTGTAACAGAGATGAGCACCGTCCCCTGGAGCCAGAAAAAGGCTTGGTGAGTTTTCACCGGCACATGTCATAAAAGAGGGGAACCTTTTTACCCGAATACCTTTTCCTTTACTGATCACCCGACTAATAATAGGGGGGAACCCCTTTTCCTTTACTGATCACCCGACTAATTTAGGCACCTGCATTTTTGCAGGTGGCTTGATGGGACTGTACTAAGAAAAACAGCACCTGATTGCTAAGTCAAGAAGGCTAAGGACAAAATAGGGTTTAAGATACCTTGAGTGGAAGATTTGCCATCACCACCAATGCTCGCCACGGCATCAAAACCTACATACAGAAAGAGACATTGAAAAAGAAAAGAGACCCAAGTAGGATGAAGCCAAGGTTGTTCTCCACGTGTGATATCGGTAGCAACTAAAACTTGACCAGGAAATCCCTGGGGAACATCCACAAAGGATTTAAGAGTTGTAATAGATGGTCACATATAAACACACTGGCCCATGGAGTTGATTATCTATATAATACTCTGTAAAACAGGACATACCATATGGCAGGACAATCTTAGAATTAACTTAGAATAGAGCTGGAAGGGACCTTGGAGGTCTTCTAGTCCATCCCTGTGCTCAAACAGGAGAACCTATACAATCTCAGACAAGTGACTGTCTAGTCTCTTCTTAAAAACCTCCAGTGATGGAACAGTCATAACTTCTGGTGGCAAGCTGTTCCACTGGTTAATTGTCCTCATTGCTAGGAAGCCTCTCCTTAATTCCAGATTGTTTCTCTCTTTGATTAGTTTCCACCCATTGCTTCTTGTCCTGCCCTCTGGTGCTTTTTGAAGAATAATTTGACCCCCTCTTCTTTGTGGTAGCCTCTTAAATACTGAAATACTGCTCACCCCTAATTCTTCTTTTCTTTAGATTAGCCAGGCTCAAAATCATTATGCAAAGAACCAATGTATGGCACTCTGCAGTTTGGGTCTCCTGCTGAAACAGGAAATGAATGAGACCGATTGCTAGGTAGCTGATATTAATTAGCCAGCACTTAAAATCCAGCAAAGGGACAGGTGCAATTATTTAGAGCTGTTGTTCTCAACCTCGGCAGCTGGAAGATGCGTGGACTTCAACTCCCAGAATTCTTTGCTGGCTGGGGAATTCTGGGAGTTGAAGTCCACACATTTTCCAGCTGCCAAGGTTGAGAAACACAGATTTAGAGAGCTGAATGTACACAATTGCTTTGGTATAAAAGATCACTACCCTATTTTTTTTTTTCCGAGTAGTGAAAAAGCAACAGATTGAGCATATATAATATAGTAAGTATTCCCTGGTACTTCTTAAGTCTTAGCCGAACAAGGTGTGATATTTCCTAATAACGTATCTCCATAATTTATGCAGCTCAGTAGCATATGAGCTATTGTGTTCGTCTAATTGGCTCCTTGTGAGCAGGTACAATCGGAGCCTGGTGTGACTCACAACCTGGCCTTGCTGGGGCTGCTGGAGAAACGTTCAAATGTCTCCATGCAAATCTAACTTACTGCAGCCAAATTGGAAAAGGATCCCAGCTGCAAGTAAGATCTTTCACCTTGTATTAATTTGGCCCGATATTTCCCTGACGTTGGATATCAGTACATGCTGGTTAATCCGTTGTTTAACTTTTCTCCCATGTAAAATCTGCTAGGAATCCCTTGTAGATGCTTTTGAATTCTTGGATGTTTCAACTTTGCAAATACGGTTTCACCTTACAAAAACCTGGGGAAATACAGCACACTATTTTGGGGATCACTTCCAAACGAGCTCACTTCGTAATCATCTATGCATTCCCAGGTCTTCCTCATTTAACAACTGGTTTAGTGATTATTTGAGGTTATGACACCAATCACCCAAGCAAACTGGTTCTGGAGTTCCAGTGGTTGAACCCCCATACGTAACTGCATTTTGGGTGCCTTGCAAGTGATTCAATTTTATGGCCGGTTGCAGCATGCTGCAATCACATGACCACAATTTACAATGGGGTTATTTTTGCCAGTTCTGGCCCCTTCAGCTATTTTTTAGTTAAAAACACCCATAGGAATAAATTCATTTGCTATCTATCTATCTATCTATCTATCTATCTATCTATCTATCTATCTATCTATCTATCTATCTATCAATATAGAGATAGAGATATAGAGATATAGAAATAGATGATAGATAGAGACAGATAGATAGAAAGATAGATAGATAGATAGATAGATAGATAGATAGATAGATAGATAGATAGATAGATAGATAGATGGATGGATGGATGGATGGACGGACGACAGACAGACAGACAGACAGACAGACAGACAGACAGACAGACAGACAGACAGACAGACAGACAGATAGATAGATAGATAGATAGATAGATAGATAGATAGATAGATAGATAGATAGATAGATAGAGATACAGATATACAGATATACAGATTCACACACACGCACACACACACACACACACTACAAACTATTCTAAAAATACGAGTTCCAGGTATACTTGTAAAAGAAGAAACAGACATCCTGTGATCTCCGGAACTTAAAATTTACATTTATTGTAATTTTATTGTACATTTATTGTACTTACTAAGCTTTCATCAGCCTCTGCTGACGTCGTCAGAGTATTAAGCTACCATAACAAAGATCTCTGCCTTTTAATGATATATAAAGGCAGAGATCTCTATAATGGTAGCTTAATACCTGGACGATGTCAGCAGGCGTCATGACTTAGAATGAAAAATCAGGCTCCCTTATGGTCGTAAGTCGAGGACTACCTGTGCACAGGATCGCATCGAGCAGATATTACAGGAACGGACAAACAAACCCACAGCTTGCAACAAGAGTCTAACAGTGAGACGCAAATGGACTTTTTCCATTCATTCTTTCTGTTAAATTTGTTATACATCCCTACTATCAATCAAAAACGTTTCCCCCAAGGACTTCAAAGAACATTGTGCTGTCTGTTTTCGCACAGGAATTACGCCCACACACACATCAAACTGACAAGATAAATAAAAAACAAACCACACATACATACCATGACAATTTCCTCTACTTTGGACTTGATGTGGAACCGAGCATCCAGTAAAAGAAACTCACGTGTCCCTAAGAAATTAGTGATGCTTTCTGGAAAAAACAAAACATAAATGGATAAATGGAACTGGGAGAATAGTTACAAACAAACAACACCAATAAACTTCCAATGGTTTCTTAGAAAAGGATATTTGCTGCTGTTGGGAGGCGATCCAGCATTGGCTTTTATTTAAATTTTATTTAAGTTTATGGTATGGATAGGATAATGGGGTAGTTCTCCACCTATTTTGGCCTGCAACTTCATCAGCCCTTCTGCAAACTAACTGCAGCTAGTAGGCCTTGAAATCAAATTTATGGAGGAATTCATGCTAAAGAAATTTGGCCTGGAAGAACGAGCTAAGCTTACACAAAAGGCAGGAATAAACTACAGGTATTCCTCAACTTACAACTGTTCGTTTAATGACAGTTTTAAGTTACAACGGCACTAGAAAAAAAGGTGATTTTTGACCATTTTTCACACTTACGATGGTCGCAGCATCCCTATGGTCACGTGATCAAAATTTGGGCACTGGAAACTGGCATGTCTTTATGACGGTTGCAGTGTCCTGGATCCATTTGTAACCTTCCTAACTGGCTTCCGACAAGCGAAGTCATTGTGGAGGATTCAGATTCGCTTAATCATCATCCTTTTTTAATGACCCCTTGTGGAGTCTGGGCAACTGAATGGAGCTGAGTGTTTACTGGCCAGATGCCTTTCCTGTCGCCAATGCGGAGTTTTTTCTCTCCAGCAGATATATTTCTCAGTGTGCCCAGAGAAAGAGAAATATCTGCCTCTACCTAGGATTGAACCCACAGCCTCCTGATTGTGAGGTGAGAGCTTCCCCTCTAGGCCACCACACCACTCATCCGGATTCGCTTAATGACTGCAGAGATTCATCTAATAAGTGTGGCAAAAAAAGGTCATAAAATGGGGCAAAATTTACTTAACAACTTGTTTGCTGAGCAATGGAAATTTTAGGTTCAGTTGTGGTTGTAAGTCAAGAACTGCCTCTATACTGAAACCCAAAATCCTCAGATGGGCCAGAAATCAGTGTGGATTACAGGATCCACCTTCTTAATTCTCATACGAAGGTAAGCTAGTACATTGTTTTAACTGCGGTGGATTAAATCAAGTGGCCAGACACATCAATCTTCTCTATGGTATATTTACGTATTCCCTCATTCTTTTCCTAATTGCCATTTTATTTTATTTTTATTGCTAAACCACTCATACCAGACGTCCCAGGCCCTATAGTAAATTGAATCTTCTCTGTCTTTTATTTTCATCGTTAGGCGGTCCATCTCTTATAACCATGCCTTCTGGTGGAACCCTTTTTTCTTTCCAGAGTTGTGCGTAGGAAATCCTTGCAGCTGTTAATATGTGTCACATGACATATCTATCTTATTGCATTTTTGTGTTATTATACCTAATAAAAAAGTTTCCGGATTAAGTTCAATTTTTCTGATTCGTGATTTCTTCTAGCCCTTGTCTAATTGTATCCCAATATTTGATGTGTAAGGATAAATATATATTGATTTATAGCAAGAATGAGATGTAATGGTAAAGGAATAAGTAAATACATATATACTGAAAAATGTAAGGAGGTGCAAAAGATGTCTTGATGTTGTTAACAATGTATAAAGTTTTATTTTGTGTTGTTAAAATTTGAAAACTTAATAAAATTTATTAAAATAAGTAAATAAATCAAGTGGCCAGGTTTACAGGTAACCACAGAACGTGAGCCATTGTTTATAGCTAAAACCAACAATGGGACAATGGGCTAGGCAACCACCCTCTTCTTCTTTAGGTAGATGTTTCGCTTATTACAATTATCTGAGTGCTGCCCAGCCCCAAAAGTCAACCTATAACCAAGACCTGGCATAGAAAAGCAATTTAAAGAAAAAAAAAACCAACCAGATGCCCCAAACACCAGCTTTTGGAAGGTCAAAATAAAATGATTTCGATGACCTTGTGGAAGGTCAATCGTGAGGGTGGGTCAGGTGTAACTCCAGGATAAGGGAGTGTAGAGCATTAGGGCTACCATGAAAAAAAACGTATCTCTAGGTCCTAAATTTGGAGGGGAGGTGTGTTGAAACCCTAAACAGCACCTTTCTCCCTGATCTCAGAAAAGTGGAAGAATTATTCCAAAGGAAACAATCCAGCAGCCATGGAAAGCTGGCCAACACTTCAAAGATAAATCCATGTGGGATTGGGACTTTATTTTTAAATCTATACCGCCCTCCCCCCCCCCAAAAAAAAAACATTTGTCAGTGTTTGGAAAAGAAAAAGAAAAAGAGGAACATTGCACCGTTGAGAAAGATGTCCACTTTGCATCGAGCTCAGAAAGGGGGCAAAGAAACTCTGCCTTCCAGCTGCTGCTGCTGCTGCATCTTGTCCACCTGACACTCCCAAATGGCCTTCAAAGTTAGGTCAGGTACATCATGCGGCAGCAGCCCAATTACGCAGTCATGAAGGTATGAAGCCACCGTTCTTTTATAGGAAGAATAAGGTTTGTCTTCAGAGGTTGTGGGTGCTCCATCACTGCAGGCTTTTAAGAAGGGACTAGACCGGGGTGGGATTCTACCAGTTCGCACCTATTCGCTAGAACCGGTTGTTAACATTCTAAGCAGTTCGGAGAACCGGTTGTTAGAAGAAATTATTGGCCT
Source organism: Notechis scutatus (assembly GCF_049901735.1). NCBI lineage: Eukaryota > Metazoa > Chordata > Lepidosauria > Squamata > Elapidae > Notechis > Notechis scutatus. Next base: position 10,640,622 of record NC_142017.1, on the reverse strand, counting down.
AATCCTGTAAGGAAGGCAGGAAGGAAACATTCTGGTGTTGCTTACAGAAACTGCCTCTCCGTTAACCCCTTATTACATTCTTGGCAGGACTAGACTTCCTGTCTCAGGAATGTCTCTGGAGTTTTCTTTTCCTCCTTTGCTGGTACTTTGCTTGTGTGGAGTGACCATTCAAAGTTACAATGGCACTGAAAAAGTGACTTATGACCATTTTCACACTTACGACTGTTTCAGCATCCCCACAGTCATGAGAGGCCAGGTGAGGAGATGCGTGCCTCGATGTGAGTGATATTCAGTTGGCCACGCCCAGCCAATAAAATGACCACCAAGCCATGTCCACCCAGTCACATGACCACCAAGCCACACCTACCAACTAAGCCTCGCTCACAGAACCGGTTGTTAAAAAAATTTGAATCCCACCCCTGGACTAGACAGCCACTTGTCTGAAATGGTATAGGGCAGTGACGCCGAACCTTTTTGTTGTGGTGTGCTGAAAGTGCCCGTGCTGGCACCCACAATGCAATGCGCCCCGTCCCCCCTGCACATGTGCGTGCAATACCCCTTGCCCCCTTAACTGCACTGCACATGCGTGTGCCTCCCAGCTGATTTTCGGCCCATTTGAGGCCGTTTTTCACCCTCCCGGAGGTTCGTGGGAAGTTTCTGCAGTGTCGGAAGGCCGAAAAACAGGCCTTCCGGAAATACCGGAAGTGCCCGTTTTCAGCCTCCAGAGGGCCTCTGGAGCCCAGGGGAGGCCATTTTAGCCTCCTGGAGGCTTGAGGAAAGCAACCTCGGGAGGCCGAAAACGGGCCCATTTCGGCACTTCCGGTATTTCTGGAAGGCCAGTTTTTCGGCCTCCTGAGGCTAGAGAGGCTTCCCTCGAGCCTCTGGGAGGGTGAAAATGGCCTCAAACGGGCCAAAAATCAGCTGGGAGGCATGCGCATGCGCAGTGCAGGTCAGTTTGGCTGGGAAACATGTGCCATAGGTTCGCTATCATGGGTGTTTGAGCAGGGGGTTGGACTTGAAAACCTCCGAAGTCCCTTCCAATTCTATTGCTCTGTATTCTGAATAAATCTGTGGTTTAACTGTGCTCAGCCTGAAAAGTTCAAGATCCGAAATGTTCCTTTGTTCTTTTAGGTGTGACTTATCAGGTTGTACGGCTTAGGTCATTCAGAAAGTTTAGGATACGCTGATACGGCGTGGGTGCTGCAAATTCAGGAACCAAGTTAAATGCATTTTGCAAGACCAGCCCAAATCCTGTTTATCTGCTGCTCATATCTTGATAACAGCAGTGATGGGAAGAGATAAAATTCATTCTTGCAAATCTTCAGGCTGGTGTAATTTGCATTCAGACAAATACATGTGCAAAATTTAAATTTTTTTTTTTTTTAAAAAGAGCAGCGTGTGTTTAATTTTGGTCTACAAATCTGGAGCTATCGTCTTTCCCTTCTGTTAGCCCATGACATTGTTGGAAAACATAAATAAGAATCCTGCGACTTTTGCCCTGATCTAGTGAGTGTTTCTCATTTTTTGAAACATATTGATTTATTCAGTTTGTGCACTGCCTGATTCTCAATAGCTCTGGATGGTTCACAAGAAAACATAAAGCAGTAGAGCAATAAAAAAAAGACACAAGGATGGCACAACCAGCAGCAATCAAAACACACCCAGGCCTTCAAAAGGATTATACCCATCCTATCCAAAGGTCCTCTTAAACCGCTCTAAGGTAGGCCTCACCTGAATATGAGCTCCTAGAATTTCCAGAGCCACCAGGACATTGTGGATCTTCATTGAAGCATAAGATATAAAAAGCTGCTGCAAACTGAGAATGTAATTTGCCATATCCTGTTTTGCTTTGTTTTATGCAAGTGAACATTAACCATTGTCAATCAAAGGGAATTGGCGCACTACCCACAATTTCTTTTTCCACTCCCGCACGTTGTAAATTTGATAACCATCAGGTGTTATACTACAGCAGAAGATTTTCTATGGGAGAGAGATTGCACTGGGATCTTAAAATACCTTTTGTGATGATGGAATTGAGTCTTAAATCTTTTGTAGTCCCTCTATTTTGAGTTTCTCTAGGAGCTGTTGAAGGCTGAAGGCCAAGTGCCTAGTACATATTTATTTATTGAATTTATATTGCTGCCTCTTCACCCAGGGCGACTTGAGGCGGCTTACAGAATGTAAAACCATGTTTAAAATTAAAAAAAAACCACAATAAAAAGTAACAAAAAGAATCAAATAAATTAAAGTACAATAGAACAAAATCTGGGGAAAAATAAATAAAAAAATTACCCCCCCAACTCCCACCCCCCGCTCCGACGACAGCAGATCACACGAGCCATTTGATGGGCTCCATCCCATTCTGGGTTACCCAGACCCGCTGGTAGAACCAGGTCTTCAGCGCTTTCCAAAAGAATATTAGAGAGGGGCCTATTCTAATCTCTGGGGGATGGGGGGGGCGATGAGGTTCCAGAGACAGGGAGCCACCACGGAGAAGGCCCTTCTTCTGGGTCCCACCAGGTGTATCTCCCTCAGGGATGGGACCAGCAGCATTCCCTGCCTCCCTGCTCTGACGGGTCGGGTAGATGTTACCGACAAGAGACGGTCCCTCAGACACCTGGTCCCAAGCCACGAAGGGCTTTAAACTGTTGGTCCAGGAAAGGAAGTAACTGGTGCACAACCCTCAGTTGAGCAAAGACCCTCCTGGCCACGACCGCCACCTGCTCTTCGAGAAGCAGAAATACGACTTCAGCAACAGAGCGGTCAATGTCTGGAATACTCTACCTGACTCTCTGGTTTCTTCCCCAAACCCCAAAAACTTTAACCTTAGACTGTCTACTATTGACCTCACCCCTTTCCTAAGAGGTCTGTAGGGGGTGTGCATAAGCGCACCAACGTGCCTACCGTCCCTGTCCTATTGTTTCTTTTTTATTTTTCTTATATGTATCCATTTCATGTATCCATAACTATGTATATACTGGTACCTGTTATCTTATAATTGCTTGACAAAATAAATAACAAATAAACAAAGAAAACCCCTAGATTACGCACAGGTTCTGTTTGGGGGGTAGTGTCACCCCATCCAAGACCAAAGGTGGCAATTCTGCCTGAGCCAACGAACCCCAAACCCAGAGCCACTTCCCATATAAGAGACAGAGATAGAAATATGTGTTGCCTGGAGTCAGGCTGCAAACTTCCAGATGACCACTAGCTAGCAGCAGAGTTGGAATTATTTCTTTAGTGTCATCTAGTGGTCATCTGAATTTTGGCAGTCTTGAACTAATAATAGCCTTCGTATTATCTAGTACAGTGGTCGCCAAGCGGTGGGCTGGGGAGAAAATTTTGGCGGTCTGCAGAGAAATGTCCCCCCCAAAGCAATTAATCCAGGCTGCACGGGAATACAAGGCTGCACCGCCCACATGGCACCCCACCTGCTGGCCCCCACAAAGCTTACCTTGAGTAGAGCCACTGGAAGATAAGGCCAACAGGGGGAGGGAAATCCGCCCCAGGGTGGCTCGCTGACATTGGTGGGAAAGTCAGTCCCATATTCCAGGGCTGCAGTAGTCACAGGACTGGCCCTTTGGTCATCCAGAGCAGCTCCTCCAGTCCATGGCAGGCCGGTGCACCCGGGTGGAGGAGCAGCTGCTCCGGGATGACCAAAGGGCCAGTCCTGTGATTACTGCAGCTCTGGAATATGGGACCGACTTTCCCACCAACGTCAGCAAGCCACCGTCAGTCAAAATTCATATTAGCGGTCCGTGGAATTTAAAATTATGAGCTTGGTGGACCCTGAGATCAAAAAGGTTGGTGACCCCTGATCTAGTAGTTCATTTACATTTTATGGAGAGTACCTAACCAGCTAGATCTACAGAATTAGTTATTAGCAGTAGAAGGAATACAAGAGAAACCAACGTCAACATTTCTGAACGTTAGAAATTGACTCTTGGACTACTTTGATTAACTGGAAAGAAATTGCTCATCTCCCTTCTCTCTCTCACACACACAAGCACACTTCTTAATAAACAAGCCCATCAAATATGTCAAAGCTAAGTCCCAAATCCCCATTTAAGAGAAATCAATCAAACAGGGACCACCAGAAAGATAGAGGGAAGTTTTCCTAAGCAACCCGACTAGCCTCCTGAAGACGAGTAATCGTAGCAGTCTCCTGGCCTTCTTTGCTCAGGCTGAGAAGGACAAAGAAAACATGACTTTGCTTACCATGCAGCTCTGCAGATCTCTCTTTGAAGGAGGCAGCCATCTTCTGACCTTTTGCAGAGACCTACTTGGAAGGAAGTGGTGTTTCCGTCAGGCTTAGGCACAGCAGGTTACCAGGGCACAGGATGACAGTTTGTGTTGCCTACCTCCTTTTTTGCTTCTTCTTCCTGCCCTTACCTTGAACTGGCTCTTCCTGTCTTCCAGAACTTTGACTTAAAGTAAGCCCTGAGCAGGGAAGCAGACACCACAGGTGCATTTTGCATGAGCAAGTAAGGAGAGCAGAGCCCCACAGATGGGAATCTATTTGTCCTCCTACACACTGCATGTAAAGTCAAAAGCTCATTGCATTAAGATCAGTGACTAATTAAGCAGCCCGTTGGATAAATGAAAGCAAGGACTTGTGAAGCACCACATCTCTCTTGCCTAACAGCAACCTGAACCTTGCTGTTGAAGGCTTCAAGAAATTGCTGAACTACAAGTCCCAGCATCCTTCATTACTGAGGGGAGTTGCTGAGGTAATTCAACAGCCTTCTGGAAAGCCAGAAATTTGCCCTTGTAATATTAGCCAAATTCACAACAAAGACTACCAGTTATGAAAAAAATAATACATAATTAAAAAATAATTTAGGGATTCAGGAGCTAAATTACACCATGACCTGGGATATAAACTAAGTTAAAACAGATTGGATTCCACAAATCCAGTAAACTACCAATGATTTTATTTTGACTCCGCTAACAACCAAAGCAAGTTCCATGTCCTTATGAAAACTGGAGTTCACCATGAACTAGATCAAGGGTTTTCAAACTTGGCATGTTTAAGACTTGTGGACTTCAACTCCCAGGATTCCTGAGCTAACATGACTGGAGGAGGAATTCTGGGAGTTGAAGTCCACGTCTTAAACATGCCAAGTTTGAAGACCCCTGAACTAGATAGTTTTGCTGGTGTGGACTCCGTTTAATTCTCGGAAATCATACCTGGATTCAGAAGTCTTTAATGCTAAAAATATTTTCAACCATGGGTTCTGGTTGGTGGGTTTCTGAATTACTGACAAAGCAGTTTCAATCCTTTTAAGTTTGAGGCTTCCTAGTTCTGCTTGGAGAGGTTAACAAATAGAGAGGTTAACTTTCATCCTCCCCCCTATTTTTTTTTTTTTTTTGTGGGGGGGCAGAGGTTCTGATACTCCATTTCTGGAGAACATTTTGGAAGTTGATCTGTTAGCAACTGGCTACTTGCTTCTACAAGGGAGTCACAGTTCTAGAAAAGCTCTAGGAACAATACAGGAAAGCAATTAATTCGTGACTGTTTAATAAACTTCCTACAAATACACAATTTGTTTTAATTTCATTCAACTCTGCAGAGTTCATGGCACCACCTTTTAAAGGATAGAGGAATCAGAGTAAGTTCAGAGGAAACTTACTAAGATGAAAGGGTTCTGGTAATAAAGCTGTATGAATAATGGTTGAAGAAACGACGACCCCTTTAAGTTGGAAAAGAGCAAAAGTGTTGTACAAGTCTTTAATTTTCTAAAAGATGATTGGCATGCAAGTGGCCCAACAGCCACTCAACTGAAACCAAAGGCAAGATAGATTTGTGTAAATTTAAAAGAAATGATATTCAGACTGAAAACCAAATAATTTGTTGATGGTGAATGTTCTTTCAAGCAGTGGAACAGTCTGTTAAGACAGTGAACTCCCTTTTGCTGGAAATTTTCAGCAAAATGCTCTTAAGATAAATTCCTCTGCTGAACCTTATGTTGAATTAAATCAGGGATGTCCAACCTTGGCAATTGTTAAGACTTGTGGACTTCAACAGCGTGACTGGCTAGGAAATTCTGGGGGTTGAAGCCCACAAGTTTAAAAGTTGCCATGTTTGGATATCTGTGGACTAATCCAGAAGAGAACTTTCAACTAGTATATTCTATGAATCTAATTAATGTTACCTTGCTTCAGTTATACAAGAACCACGAAGTACGCTAGAATGGAAAAAAAAATACATTCTATTTTTTGATCTGATCGAGCAAGATTATTTTTCATGCTTATAATACCCAGCGTAGCAATATATGCGTAGAAACGAAAAACCTGCCTTTGAAATTCAAAACAGGAAATCACAACAGGTTTATTGAAAAAATTGCTGAGCCCCAGTATGTGGGTGATACGTGGAATGTTTAATTTGCTAAGTTGCAAACTGCACACAACCAGTGAAGAGACTGTGAATTTTAATACATCACTCAAGTCTTTTAACATTTAGCATCGGTCTACATGGAGTCAGGGAGAAAGCTCTGAAGTTTTCTCATAATCTCAGAACATTGTGGGCTCAAAGATCATATTAAGCTCTGAGAAGTTTCTTCTTGTTGTGCCATTTCCATCATTGGATGTTAGCGATCCTATTTTTATTAACAGCCACATGAAAAAGTGCTGCTGAGTTTTGTCCAAACCAGTCCCTTAGATTTGAAGCCATGATGTTCTTCTTCTGTCTGGACCTGGTTTGCCTTCAATCTTTCCCTTGGGGTTTAAGTAAAGTATGCTGTATTTTTCCGGGTGTCGCATCACATGTCCAAAATATTCTAACTTTCGCTTTTTAATGGTTTTGATGATTTCCCTTGGCTTTCCCAGGCAGCTTATCACCTCTTCATTTTGGATTTTGTCAACCCAGTTTATATGTAATGGCCATCTGTAAATCCACATTTCAAAGGCTTCTAGTCTCTTCAGGTGGGTTTCTGTCAGAAACCAGCTTTCCACTCCGTAGAGGATAGAAAAGATCGAACATCTGACAATCCTCACTTTCAGTCTTAGTCTTATGTCGTGACTGCAGAAGACCTTTTTCATTTTGAAGAATACTGTTCGAGCTTTCTCTATCCTTGTCTTTACTTCAGTGGTCACGTCCCAGCTTTCTTGTAAATTAGAACCCAGGTACGCGATCCTTTCGACTTTTTCTAGTGGTATTCTGAAAAGTTTAACCACTCTTATTGAATTAACTATAATGGCTGGGGTTCACATGATCAACTAATGTGAAGGAATGGATTAAGATTATTGTCAAGCTTCATCTTCCGTTACTGAATAATTGCAAAACTCTGCAACAATATGATTCATAGAAACAAATAACAAGCTGTCCTGAGAGCATATTAATTTTACTAATAAATTAACAAATGCTATCTTAAATTTGCGCAAAAATGTCTAAGCCTAGAGTTCTGTTTGATTTTTAATACAGAAGCATAAAAACACAACCTCTTTTGAATTAGGAATATTAAAAAGCACAGAGGGAATAAAATCTGTGGAACATATTTACTCTACTTTTGCAAGGCTCAGATTTGACTTCGACCTCTTTAGAAAACAGTGTTAATTAAATGTCAATGGTCCAGAATATTATAGTAATATATCTAAGTGCAAAGTGCATGAAAAGATACATGCTCGGCAATACAAGACAAGATAGAAAGACCTGTACACGGATTAGAGAACAAATGAAAGTATATGATGCCATCAAGAGTAAAAGAATTGAAATGGAAATGGGCTGGTCACATAGCAAGAAGGACCGATGGTAGGTGGACCAAGGCAGTCACAGAATGGATCGCACTTGATTAAAAAGTTTCCACAAGACCTAAAACAAGAAACGACATCAGGAAGCATTGTGGGCCCAATTGGCAAAAGGAAGCTTGGTTGGAAACATGTCGAAGAGACCTTCATTCTGCAGTGAATAATGGCTAAAATGATGATGGTACAGTATCCCAGTTTTAATCCTATTCTACACCACCAGCTTCTCCTAAATAAAACGATTAAAGCAATTCAGAAAAATCCCAACATTGATTAGGCTTTGCAATGTCCACAACAGATCTTGTGTATTTCTTCCGACTACCACGTTCAAAGAATAAACAACTCAGATCTTCCAGACAGCAAAAAAAAAATTGGAAACTTGCAGCACTCTTGGGAAACGACCTTTTCTTAAAATAGGCCGTCTATTAACACAGGGATCTCCAAGCTTCTCAACTTTGTAAGACTTGTGGACTTCAACTCCTAAAATTCCTCAGCCAGCCGTACTGGGAGTTGAAGTCCATAAGTCTTAAAAGTCGCCAAGCTGGGAGACCTCTGTATTAACACGTGTCCAGTGCAACTCAAGTAAGGAAATCCTGAAAGCAGTTTTAAGTGAAGAAGCTATATAGCAGACAAGCTTCAGTTGCATAGAAATTGCAACTGGATTTTTGTGAAGGACAGCAAGGTTTTGAGGAAGTATAATCGCCCCAAAGCAAAGTCTGCGTGTATATAGGCATCCCAAAAAGTGCACACAAAGCCTTATGAGATTTCCAGAACTCTAGTATACTTTTATTATTTTGTAAGGTTTTGGCATGTTCAAGCAAGTTTTGGGTAAGAATGAAAGAGTATCTCAAGGTTTTGTCAATGTTTAAACTATTTTTTGAATGGAGATTCGCATGAATTATCCAAGGGCGTTTGCAGGTTCAATGGCCCTCTCTGATATTTTATGGCCGATCCCTACATATTAAGATATTTTATTTTCTTATAAAAAACTATAGGCTGAATTACATTTTGGCATGGATATCATGCAATCATGGAACACTGCTAGAAGCTAGAAATGCACAGCTCTTATTCACATCACTGTATATACAAAGCTGCCCTAAAGGCATAAGCAACTGCCAACAAATTGAGATGTATAAAAAATGAGTGTTTAATAGGAAAAACCTTCCCCTTCCTACCCCAAATAAAATAAGATGTGGCACCCCATGTTTACTAAAATTGACCCCCTCCAATGGGGAGTGCTCCAAAAAGTAGAAAACACACAAACTCACGCACACAGAGGATAATCATTGTTATTTATTAGCTGTACAGCAGTATATTCTCCTTCCCATAGTCCAAACCCCATTATACGTTTTATGATGTTTTGTTTCATGTTGGTTTCCTAAAATAATGAAAAATATCACACAGTACAGCTAAGTACAAAAATGCATCAACCTAGAATTGGATAGCTAACCTGATAGCTCTCTTAAAAGCGATACATAGAACAAAAGTTCTTGGTTCTGAAATCAGCAAGACTGAGGCTCTATAAAAAGCTTATGCGTTTTTAACATGTGATGGTCTGATATACAGGCATCCTTTTTTTAAAAAAAATTTCACATTATTCTTTATTTTATTTTTTTAATTTTAATTAAACCCCAAATTTTATGATCACTGACCTAGTAAAATTTCCTGCCCTAGGTTTTGAGGGGCTGGGAAGCCCTATTACAAATTAACACCTTGGCTTTTTAAACACAGAATTCATAAACACACACACGCCTGAAGGGGTGAAAAAAGAGAGAAAGAGAGACAGAGACAGAGAGAGAGAGAGAGAGAGAGAGAGAGAGAGAGAGAGAGAGAGAGAGAGAAAGAGAGAAAGAGAGCAAAGAAAAGAGTTATGACAACTTGAAACTCAAAAGGGTGCTTTTTAAGGGACACACGTTTTGAGACCAAGTTCATGGACTAAGAAACTGAGCTGGGGTGTGGATGTCTACCACTTTTAACCCAGGTAGCGCTCTCTCACTGACTTGATAGGTTCCAGTATTTCATTCGGTAGCAATTCCTGCATAATTCCTAGTTGCAATAGTTAAAAATGACAGGTTTTTTTTTTTCCTTTCAAACTATAAGCCCCACCCCACCCCAAAAAACCTCTTAAATGGAAAAAAAAGTTTAAAATGTAAAAAAAAAAAAAGTTATTTACAAGCTCGATCATTACAAAGATGCCCTGCAGACAGCAAAGCATCTGGGAGAGACGGGATGATGGTATAAAGCATGCTGAACCTACAGTGCTGATGTGGCGCTGGGGAGGAGCAGGTTCGGGTAAGAAAAAGCAAACCTAAAATGCAATATCAGTTTTACAACCCTCCTGAGTCTGAATTTACAATTAAAAAAATCTCTAGACAAGAGGAAAGAAAAAAAAACAAAAAAAACGAAGCCGTGGGCTTCTAGAAATGCATAAACAGCTCCAGAACAGTCTGGGTGAGGTCCAGACGGAGAAAGCCAACCACAGCCTGGCACTAACAGTTAATTGGATTGAGTGATTTGCAAAAACGCCCTTGGGGAACTGAGAAAAATCAACCAGCAAATTAAAAATAAAAATCACCCCATGTTCCATGATCCGGTTAGGTAAACATTAAACATAAAGGGGGGTGGGTTGGGGGGGGGGGGGAAGAGAATGTTCTAGGCAAATCACATCCTATCATCATTTGAAGTTTTGTTTCCCAGGTTGTTTGGTAAAACGGTCTTTAAAAAACAAAAACACGATGCATTTCCCAAAGCCGAAAATAAGATAAGAAGGAAAATAAAATAATAAAATAAAACGGATTGAGCCAGTTCAGTTAAGAGCGTTAACCCTTCCTCCATCACCGGTCCATCATGCTAAGGATCATCTCTGGGGTGAGGTCTCCGTTGGGCGCTTCCACGGCTGCTGGCTGACTTCCTGGAGTAGCCCCGTCAGTCTCTGCTTCCGACTTCTTCTTCACTTCCACAATAATGTTTTCAATTGCACCAGTGCTCTGGTCTTTCACCTGAATGATTGCTGTAGCTAGTGGATAAAATAAAACCAAAACAGAAGGGAGAGGGAAGAGAAATCAGGTTCTGCCTGGACATCATTGTAAGTCACTGACCTGGTTTGCCCCTTGCTAGGCAATTTCCCAGCATCTAAAGCAAGGGTGTCCAACCTTGGCAACTTTAAGACTTGTGGACTTCAACTCCCAGAGTTCCTCAGCCAGCTTTGCTGGCTGAGGAACTCTGGGAGTTGAAGTCCACAAGTCTTAAAGTTGCCAAGGTTGGACACCCTGATCTAAAGCAAAAGTGGCTGGGGAATTCTGGGACTTGAAGTGCACAAGACTTATATTGTCAAGGTTGGACACCCCTGGACTAGATCAACCCAGAAAAGTCCTTCCAACTCAACACATTTCTATGAATCTTGCCTTAGTTACACAAGAATCACACAATATGACACGATGTAGAAAAATAGGGCTGGGGAATTTTGGCAGTTGAAGTCCAGAAGCCTTAAATTTGCCAAGGTGGGCTCTAAAGGATAGGGCCTTCTTTTCAAGAGAAGTCTGTTTCAAGTCTACATATGACACTACAGTTGAGTGTCACAATAATGGCCAGAGGAGTCCTCCTGTCCTATTGCATTTCTCGAGACTAAACGCTTCTGCTCCGGGTTTTAGATTAATCACAGCTTATGGTGTTGTTTAACCTGAAGCCTAAACCATGGTTAATGTTAATTACAGTAAGTAAAAGAGAGTCACAAGCCAGTGAATGTAAATTCTGACTTGCACTTTCCACTCATGGTATCTTGAAATCTGTCTACAGCAAAATCTTCTTGGCACTTCTTACTAAAAGTAGGGATTACGCAGGTCCCATACTCAACCTGAGCTGGCCTTATGCAGATGTAGCTTGTATTATCTGGTCCAAAAACAGCACCAGAGACCTCCAGTTATTTACTGAAGATACCTCCTCTTCAAGCTCCTCATCTCACCTGACTTAACTTTCCTCTTTATTTATAAGACTGGGCCCTGCAGTCATCTGTAGAAAAATGGCAAACTTACGCTGGGGCTGTTTGGGTTGGTTGGCTTTGCCTGGTGGACGTCCTCTCCGTTTCTTGGCTGGTGGAGGAGTTGGGGCCACAGGTTCTACTTCTGGCTCAGCCTCAACTTCAACCGCTGTTTCTTCTTCCTCTTCATTCTCATCCAATTCTGGTTCAGCATTTTCCTCTTTATTATGAGCAAGGATTTTTTTTAAAAATCAAGGCAATGAACAAGGAAGAAAATAAAATGTCAACTGCCTAACTATGTTCCCCTGAGGCAAAGCTGTTGGGTTAATGTTTCTACCAGAAAGGAGCCTTCCATTCAAAAGGTGGTTGGGCAACAGAAGGAAGCCAAAGTGCCACTGCCAGAAATTTCAGTTGGGTGAAAATTACTTTTGTTACTTGCAAAAGCTTTGATGGAAAAGTGATGACTGTGTGTGTGTAAATATGTTTGCATCCAAGTATGAACACACCATGATTATGTTTAGTTTGACTCTGTGAATGTTTTAAACTGAAATATGTCAATTATTATGAGATAAATTATTAATGGAATGGAATGGCAGAAAGCAATTCTGAAAATATTTTCCCTGAACAAGTTCAAATACACCAACAGCTTTCTTAAAAGAAGGAATGTCTCCCACCCTCAAACTTTTGCCCAAAGATCCTTGCTGTACTCTTATCAACATTTTTCTGCCACTGTTCAGAAACTGAAATGGCTGAGGTGGCTATTAGCAAGTTACTATTTTGTGCTCTGCAACAGCTGATAACACCTGCAGTGACTTTATGAATCATTCAGCAAGGTCAGGAGATCTAAAATATTTTTGGAGATGTTCTCTTTCTTACCACTGTCAGAAGAATCCTCTTTCTTGGAGCGCATCTTTCTCTTCCGCCCACGTTTTCCCTTCTTGGGCTCCCCTCCGTTCTCTCCTTCAACCCCATCAGGCCCTAAGCAATTATCTGCATGTCTGGCCATTGTGTTCTGGTGATAGAAAGGCAGGCAAATGTTAGATGTTGGCTGCATGCAATGAGAGGTATCTGAACAACCTCCCCCAGTGAATCAAGAAATTCATTAAAAAAACAACAACTGCCCTTCAGGTCATTCTTGACTCCTGGCAACTATTTGGACAAGCCCCTGAAGTTTTCTTGGAAGGGGCTCCTCACTGCTTTCCTCCTTGGGCTGGGAGAGAGAGTGACTGGTCCATGGTTACTCATTTTTAAAGGCAGAACTAGAACTCACAATCTCCCCCCCCTTTTTTTAAAGAATCTGCATTCATTGTCAGCTTTTGGAAGAGCCACCCAAGCTTGACGTGACCTGACCTCCGATCAAACTGCTTCAATTTGCAAGAACATGTGTGTTATGAGTCAAAGATAACATGGGTCCCACAGCTTCTGAGACAAGGGATAGAAAAGACACCCCCACACAACCACACAAAAAAAGTAGAAGGCAGCAGCGTGTAATAAAACAAGACCGTGCAGCTTCTGTTGGCTCTTTTCTGCCACGCCGAGTGGCACGCGAAGCTCCCCCTGTAAAAATGGGTGAGGGCTGGGCCTATTTGGGAGAGGATTTCAGAAGCTTTAAGAGGAAAGAAAGGGTGTCTCAAACATGTGCAAGGCTTGTTTGCACCCACCTTGTTCTTTCATCTTAATTTTCAAAAGTGGGAGGGGAAAAAAAACCTCTCTCCCAGCACTGTGTTCCAAGGCCATTAAAAGCTGGCAAATTGTGACAGTCCAGACCACATTTCTCCTATCCTTGCCTTGAAGTTTTGCCGCCCTCAAACAGTTCCCCGTTTTTAAAAGCGGCAAACGCCGTCCGGATGATTCCCACAGCAGGGTTTACAGACCATGAGCTCGGGCTGTTTGCCAGAAACGTAACACAGGGGGTTTTTTGGTAACCCACTGGCGTTAAGACACCATCCATCTCCTTCTCTTATTTACTGGTACTTCATTCGGAGCTCCCTGCAACACTTGTTTCCCACCCCAAAATCCTCCCATGTGTTCTGAGCACTTACACGGCGTGTGAATGTTTTGCCACACTTAGAGCAGACGAAGGCAGCTGGGACAAAGTTGGGATCATGGTAGCGCTTGAAGTGCATGTCAAGCAGCTGCTTCTGGCGGAAGGTTTTGTCGCAATGGCTGCAGGCGTAAGGCTTTTCTCCAGTGTGGGTTCGCTTGTGCATGATCATGTGCCGTTCCTGGGAGGAATCAGAGGGCAGGATATCAAAGGGGGGGGGGGGGACGCAGTGACCCACAGGTAGCCTAAAGGTGGTAAATGAACCGATCCCAGTTTCCTTGTGAGGGTCCATGCTTACCTGTCGGCACGCATAGTCGCACTGGTCGCATTTGAAGCGCTTCTCATTTTTGTGAGACTTCTGGTGCTGGATGAGCGCGTATCGCTCGTGGAACACGGCGTCACAGTAACGGCACTTCTTGCCCTGCTCAATGTAGGAATGCTGCTTCCGCAAATGGACACCTGGAAAGAGACAGTCACGTGGAACCCTCCGTCTTTAAATCACCATCAACTGGGGAGGAGACTGAGGGATGCAAACATCTTCCCTGTAGCCGATTGTTATATTTAACTGAGCCACCAGATTCCTGCCTGATGATGTGAAGACAAAAACGTTTAAAAATGCTAGGATCTAAGCCAGCTGGGTCTAGTGGTTGAAGCACCAGGGTTGAAATGCTGAGTTCTAGTCCCACCTTAGGCACGAAAAGCTGGATGGGTGAATTTGATAAAGAGTCTGCCTCTCCTTTTTCGCAGAAGACTCAACTCCCGCAACGCTCACCTAAGTCGCTCTTTCGTGCAATCACTGTGTCACAGTGGGGGCAGTGGAACTTAGCCACATTTTCCGTGTGCTTCTGCAGGATGTGCATCTTCATGGTCCCACTCTGGGTGAAGCGAGCATGGCATAACACTCGTAGGGCTTCTCACCTTTGGGAACCAGGGAGAGAAACGGTTAGCTCTGGGGAGGAAGGCATTGTGGATTATGGGATAGAGAAGAGGAGCTTGGATAGATGGTTTAATCCCAGTTTGTCATATAAGCCAAAATCAAGACTAGGTTTTGCTGACAAACAACATGTGCACTGTTTGTTTGTAGTTTCCTGATCCATTCTCCTTTTTAGACATTCTTACATTTATTTCAGTTGGTTATAGCTTTCCTCAATCTTTTTGTCCCGGAGGAATCCTTTACATTATTTTCAGTTCTCAGGGAGCCCCTGAGTAAAAATTATGATATCTACATCCCATAGTATGCTACCAGAATCAGTAAGTTGAGTTACAATGTGTAAAAATTCCCACCATTGTGAGTGCTAACGTTGCACAGCATGCAAAGTAAAAACAACAACACACAATTATTTTCTTTTCCAATTGAGAAAGGCTGGGTTAGAATCTTGGGCAGAGCACAAATTAGGAATACAACAGAAATCTATAAAAATGCAAAATCTACATATCTTGCTTCACACATCATACTGTATCATAATTGCAATCAAGTCAAAAACATGATTTCAAACTCTGCTTAACTGACCAAAACAAACTGTAGGTACTGTAACAAATATGAGCTTCCTAGTTAAGCAAACAAAGGAAAGAAAAGCAATTTTGTTTTAATCTATTGTGGAAATAGTCCCCAAATCTAATTAACTTGCAAAACATTTCCAGTTATACAGAATAAATGTTGTAAAACTGCTATAAGAGAACCTCTATTTCCAGTGCTTGCAACATGCTTTACAAAGGTATGAAATATCAAGAACCAAGCATGAAAGCAACCTGGAAAGGCTTTCTCGTTGCTTTTAGGGATAGGCAGCTTCATTTACAATGGCAGATGTTACCTAAACTCCCTGAAACGTTAAAATGAATGCCGCCCGTTGTAGGACAATCAAGAAATTGGACACAAGAGAGAGAGAGAGAGGGAGGGAGGGAGAGGGGAGAGAGGCAGAAGAGAGAAGAGAGAGAGAGAGAGAGAGAGAGAGGGAGGGAGAGAGAGAGAGAAGAGAGAGAGGAAAGAGAGAGAGAGGAGGAGAGGGAGGCAGAGGAGAAAGAGAAAGAGGAGGGGGAGGCAGAGGGAGAAAGAGAGGAAGAGAGAGAGAGAGGGAGAGGGAGAAAGAGAGGAAGAGAGGGGAGGGAGAAAGAGAGGAAGAGAGAGAGAAAGGAAGGGAGGGAGAGGGAGAAAGAGAGAGAGGGAGGGAGGGAAAAGAAAGGAAGAGAGAAAAGAGAGAGAGGGAGGGAGAGGGAGAAAGAGAGAGAGGAGGGGAGAAAGTGAGGAAGAGAGAGAGGAGGAGAGAAAGAGAGGAAGAAAGAGAGAGAGGGAGGGAGAGAGAGAGGCAGAGAGAGAGAGAGAGAGGAGGGAGAAAGAAAGGACGAGAGAGAAAGAGAGAGGGAGGGAGAAAGAGAGGAGAAAGAGAGAGAGAGAGAGGGGAGGGAGAGGAGGAGAGAGAGAGAGAAAGAGGGGGGGAGGGAGGGAGAGAAAAGGCGTTCAGCACATTTCAGTCATTTTTAACAAAGTGCAACCCGTACCAGAATGGGTCCTCATGTGCCTCTTCAGCTTGTAAGTGTCTCTGCTGGCGTAGCTGCACAGGCTGCATTGGAATGGGCGTTCCCCAGTGTGAGAACGAATGTGGCGTTTCAACTTGCTAACCTGAAACCCAAAGAATATTGAAGGGAGATTAGCAATGCGCAGATCACTATAGCTAAAAAGAATTTTATCATTCTGGAATGATAAAACGAAGAGGCCTTTCAATAAGGAAAACAGACGCAGGCCATCCTCAACTTCACAACAGTTGATTAGAGACCGTTCAAAGTTACAATGGCACTGAAAAAAGTGACATATGAAGTCTTTCACACTTACGACCATTGCAGCATCCCCAGTGGTCGTGTGATCAAACTTGGGAGGCTTGGCAAGTGGTTCATACTACGTTTGACATGTGTCCTGGGCTCATGTGATCAGCTTTTGCGACCTTCTGACAGGCAGAGTCCATGGGGAAGCCAGATTCACTTAACAACCGTGTTGCTTACTTAACAACTGCAGTGATTCACTTAACAAGTGTGGCACGAAAGGCACGAAAGGTGGCAAAATTCACTTAACAAATGTCTCACTTAACGACATAAATGTTGGGCTTAATTCTGATCAGTAAGTTGAGGACTACCTGCAGTATTTTAAGACTGGCTTGTAGACCAGTCCAATGGGATTAAAAACCACTTTTAAACTTTCCCCCCCTGAACAGCATGCAGTATTTCATTTATTCTTTGTGACGCAAAGGAGTATTCTTGAAATATTAAAAAAAAATAGTTCCTAGCTATCCAATAATGGCTCATATTTAAGAGAGGATCCTTTTAGACTATGATGGCCCAAGGAAGGAGCAGCACTTTATAGCCTGCAATGATAGAAGCAGGCAAGAGATTACCTAAGATTATTCAAAAGCCCAAATTATTAATATTGTAAAAATGCACTCTGGAATTATGAAATATTAAAAAAATAGACAAAGCTGCTTCTTGAAAGAGTCAATTGGCAGAGATTGTGAGGAAATCTATCCCTTGAAACATTATCTCTCTCCCTCTGATCCACAAATTCAGGATTCAGCAGCTACCTTAACTTTGAGCTCTTTAGCCAAAGTCTTCTGCTTGAACGTTTAATGTGAACGCACTTGTCTGAACCCTTTACCTTTAAAAATATTATTACTATAAGTTTTAAATTTTATCAGTCGTTTTAATCTGCTGCTGGTTGCTGACACAACACAACATTTTCAATATGGAAAAGCGGTGGCATAAAAATAAATCTACTGGGGTCCAAAGACCACCAGAGCATCCAGAATTATGAGCTCCTCTGTGGATAGCTGCATCCGAGAAATGTTATTTCATTTTCAGTAGTTGAAACACATTTGGAGAACTCAGCAATTCTGCTCACGAACCAGCCACAGGAAAATAATCCAGAGTTACAATTATAGGCTTGTAAAGTGTTTTCTCTTCTCTCAAACTTGCCTGTCACTCAACTTTGTTATAAAACCTTTTCATTTTGAAAGGTTGTCTGTAACCCTTAACGGAGCCCAAAAGATCATTTCAGAAAGATAACATGTTCATTTCTTCTGGGGTGAAATTATGCAGATGTTTGATAACAGTTTATATACCAAAGTAGATTTGTTGCATTTCTCCTGATCAATACGTTTTCTGAAACGACAATAATTTAAAAATAAAGGTAGTCCTCAACTTACAGATGGGTTCCGGTGATTGCCCTAATTAAATCATGAATCTCAAGCCAAGCTTCAAAAGAATCCAAAAGATTTATTAGGAGCAACATTTCAGCATTGACCCATATGAAGCCAATTCTGTGACACGTAATTTACAGCCACCTGTGACCCTATTTCCCCACTCCTCCCTGGGTGTGTCATAAATCAGATTCTCCAATGAAGCACCCAGTAGGCCAAGCTACAATCTCTGTAAGATAAGCGTGAAATATACTTCTGGTTTTACTTGCTTGGTACAGCTCCTTCAGGTCCCCCCTCTCCCCCGCTTATGGCAACTCAAAAACAGGCATAGGAATGCTTTACAAGTTGACAACAACCACAATTGAGTCCAAAATTTCTGTTGGTATGTGAGACATCGGTTAAATGAGTTTTGACCCATTTTACACTCTGAATCCCTGCAGTTGTTAAATTAGTAACATGGCTGTTAAGGGAATCTGGGTGGCCCACTGGCTTTGCTTATGAGAAGGTTGCAAAAGGGGATCACGTCACCTCAGGACTCTGCAACTGCCATAAATATGAGTCAGTTGCCAAATGTATTTTGATCACATGACCATGTGGGATGCTGCATAAGTCATAAATGTGAAAAACGATGATAAGCCACTGGGTTGAGCAAGAGTGTTTTGTGTTCCAATATCTCAGGGGCTGCCCCAAAGAAGAGGGAGTCAAGCTATTCTCCAAAGCACCTGAGGGCAGGACAAGAAGCAATGGGTGGAAAATAATCAAGGAGAGAAGCAACTTAGAACTAAGGAGGAATGTCCTGGCAGTGAGAACAATTAGTCAGTGGAACAACTTGCCTCCAGAAGTTGTGAATGCTCCAACACAGGAAGTTTTTAAAAGAGGTTGGACAACCATGTCTGAAGTGGTGTAGGGCTTCCTGCCTAGGCAGGGGGTTGGACTAGAAGATCTCCAAGGTCCCTTCAAGGTCCCTTCCAACTCTGTTATTCTATTCTATTCTATTCTATTCTATTCTATTCCTATAGAATAAAAGGAGTTAAGTCAAAATAATAAGCGTTAACAAGAATTTATAACTAATTGAGGCAGTTCACCCTTGACTTTATAAATAATCGAACAAAATCTAATGCTTTAAGATCTATGTGCTGAGAAATCCTAGCTTTGGATGTGGCAAAATTATATAATCCATAAAATGGTTTCCAAGTGACACTGAAATTAAACAAGGTAGATTTGCAACACATTTCTACACAGAAAGAGGCAGCCTTGAAGTTCCACTTTTTATCAGCCACAATGTACCTCAGAGGTCTCCAAACTTGGCAACTTTGTTTGAGGACCTCTGTGTACCTGAGCAATGGACCCACCTGAACATTTTTAAGATCCGGAAACAAACGTTAACTATGAAGGCAACTCTTTCAAAGCTCCAAGCAAAACACTGAATGGGAAAATTGGTGTAGCTATCGTAGAACAGAGCAATGATAGCAAACTAGACACGAAACGCACCTCCACGCTGGCGTAGTCACACATGGAACACTTGAATGGCTTCTCATGGGTGTGTTTGTAGCGACGATGTCGAACCAACTCTCCGCTTGTCACAAAGGCCATGTCACAGTCAGGGCACTTGTGAGGACGAGTACCTGATGGATGACGAAGATTGAAAAAAATTCAAATAGGCAACAGCTTCATTTGACTCCCAGTAACATGCGAGTCTCAATTGCACTGTTTTATTTTAAAAGGACACCACTTTATACGTAATATGTGTTCTGATTACAGGTAAAAGTATTTTCAACACAGCGGTCTCCCATCTTTCCAGCTCCGCAGACTGGCGGTAGCAGCGGCAGGGGAGAGGAGACGGGATGGTTTCACACACAATTATCGCTTTCACAAATTCAGCTTTGCGTGCACATGTGCGCTCGCCTACCCCTTCTGCGGCCTGGTTCCGAATGGGCTATGGCCCAGCACCGGGCCACAGGCTGGGAGTTGGGAACCCCTGTTTTAAAAGGCAGGTACCAAGAACTATTTATATGTATCTTATAGGGACGCAGTGGCTCAGTGGCTGAGCTTGTCAATCAGAAAGGTCGGCAGCAGTTCGAATCCCTAGCACCACGTAACGGAGTGAGCTCCCATTACTTGTCCCAGCTTCTGCCAACCTAGCAGTTTGAAAGCATGCAAGCAGAAAAATAGGGACCACTTTGGTGGGAAGGTAACAGCGTTCTGTGCGCCTTTGGCATTTAGCCATGCTGGCCACATGGACCACGGAGACGTCTTTGGCAGCGCTGGCTCTTCGGCTTTGTAATGAAAATGGAGCACTGCCCCCCAGAGCCAGAAATGACTAGCACGTATGTGCAAAGGGAACCTTTAACTTCACCTTATATAGCTCAAGATAATGTTCTTTTCTTATGCAACTGGTACTCAAAACAATTTATGTGCTATATATTTCTGATACACCACAAATGCACGTACATTCACAGCAGGGGCTCGATCAAACCTTCCACTTGCACCTCCCAAATCAGCAGTCACTGCAGGGAGCCTATGAGAAAATGGCACGACAGTGTCTCCTTTCACGGTACCTGTGTGAGTATTGAGGTGATTTCTCAGCAGTGTGACTGTCCGGAAGGCTCTGCCACAAAGGTGGCACTTGTGTGGCCTCTCGTCCGTGTGGCTTTTCATGTGACGGTCCAGGTTCGAACGCCGGGGGCAGGTGTAACTGCATAGTTCACACTGAAATGTCTTCTTCACCCCTATTCAGAAAAGGATGTTCATTGCTCTGAGGCAGAAACCTCTGCTGTCCATCACCCCCCCCCCCGCCCCCCAATTTTCATTTCTAACAGACAATATGCCCAATTAAAGGGAGCAGCGCATTTGAGGGAACCGAGAGAAAACTTTAGTCGTTATCAAGGACAATAACTTGATTTGTATCCTGTCTTTCGGCCTAATGGGCAGAATGTAGAGCAGGGGTGTCCAACCTTGGCAACTTTAAGACTTGTGGACTTCAACTCCCAGAATTCTGGGAGTTGAAGTCCACAAGTCTTAAAGTTGCCAAGGTTGACACCCCTGATGTAGAGGATCAGCTACATTAACCAGGCATGATATTCCCTCTGAAAAAAAATCGGGGCCGGCCAAAAGAGACCCCCCACCGCGCGCCAAGAAATCGCTGCCCAGCTCCCTTTTCCTGCCACTCAGTGGCCTCCGCTCGCACCGCCCGCCCGGCTCCGCTCAGGTATCCGGCTGTGGGCTGTCAGGAGTTGCTACCCCGGCGCGGCTCGCAGCGGTCCAGTCCCGCGTTGCCTCGGGAAGGGAAAGGCAAAACCAGGAGCCGCTGCTGCCGTTGCAAGTGCCGCCGCGGCTCTTCCTTTTTGCCTTTCCTTCCTGAGGCAACGCGGGACTGGAGCCACGCAGAGCCGCGCCGGCGGTAGCAACTCCTGACTCGGGGCCTCCGAGGGGAGGGGAAGGAGGAAAAGAAGGGGGGGAAAGGGGGGGGGCGATTCCCCAAAAAATCGGAATTCCAATTTTAATCGGAAGAATATCATGTCTGATTAACTAGGCCATAAAACACAACAGAAATCACTTGGGGGAGCAATCTTGTCTTTGCTGAGGGGAAACGGCTTACGGCTTCCACATCTGGCGCGTTGGTTACCCTGAAATCTATCCATGTGAATGTGAAACTCAACTTCTGTGAATCTCTGTGCCTAGAATTATACCTTTCAAGGAAGACCTAGGTCACAATTAAGCCATCATCAAGGCTAGTCTTTCTGAACCTGGCTGGGTTTTTAAATCAATTAAACCTCTGCCCCGGATATAGTTCAAGAGCCGTGGGATAATTAATATGCGGCACAAACCGCGAAGGTCTATCCACCCAGCCTCCACGCTCAACTGCCTAACGTACCTTTCTTTTTAATTTTTGTCGGTTTGGGGGGCTTCATGTTGCCCACCACTTTCTCGGCGTTGACGTCCGAAAGCAAGCCCTCCTGCTGCTCCTCTTCAAAATCATACACGGACACGTCCACGTCTTTCCCCTCCTCGGTGTAACGGAGTTTGCTCTTTTTGGTTTTCTTTGTCTTTTTGGTGGGGGGCTGATAGTCTGGGTCTTTCTGCCAGTTAGGATCCTCCTGAGGCTGAAGTTCCTCCTGCTCCAGGGTCTCCACCTCGCCATTGGCCCCAACCTTGACTACCTGGAAGCCTTCGGGCAAAGGGAGCGTGTGGCAGATCATGGGCTCCCCCTCCTGGAGGCCACCCTTGGAGACCTCGTTTTCATAGGCCCCCTGAAGTTCTTCTACGGACGTGGTAGCGACAGGGACGGACACTGGGACGGGCACTTGGACAAGCTGGAGCTCGCCCAGGTTGATGGGCTGTTCTTCCATGTTCACGACCTGGAGGGTGATTATTTGGGTGTCATCCACAGTGGCTTCGGCTTCTTGTGACACGGTACCTTCCATGACTTCCGTCTTCATGTGAAGCAGCGTTGGATCAAGCTGTTCCATCATGACCATCTGAACCCCGGCGTTAACCTCCTGTACTACCTCAGTCCCATCTGCTTGGCTGGGCGGCAGCGGGCAGACGTCCTCTTCCTGCCCGCCGTCCCGGCGTCTCTGGTAGGTCTTCCGTTCTTTGCCTTTAATGAAAGTTTCGGATTCTTCCCCAATGGTTTCAACTGCTTCTGCTTCCATGTCACCTTCCTGGTAGGGAAAACAAAAGGAAACAATCCACTTAAGCATGCGCTTTGGCACCTGGCATGAACCAATGCAGCAGATTCTCAGAACCCTTAAAGCAGGGGTGTCCAACCTTGGCAACTTTAAGCTGGCTGGGGAATTCTGGGAGTTGAAGTCCTCCAGGCTTAAAGTTGCCAAGGTTGGACACCCCTGCCTTAAAGCATTGGGGCCAGATAAATGTGAGACTGCAGCTGCTGGAAAAAGCGATCAGACTTCTAGTATTGTTAACCACTGCTATAATCACTCCAAAAATGACGTTTCTCAAGTGTCCTGTGCCTGTTGCAGTAAGAGGATCCAACCACTAGAGATCAGTAACGCGACAGTATCTGTTTCATAGCAGCGCCTCCCTACAGGATCCCAGCTCTTACTCCAATGAGAACTAGAAAAGATACTAGACAAGTTTGTAGACAGGAACAGGGAAGTGATAAATGACAGAGGGAAGAAGCAACACACGCTTCCCATACCCATGCTCACAATAGCTCTGTACCCAAGCTATTCTTGGGTACAGGGAACAAGAATGGAGATCACTGAAATGTGCTGAGCTGCAGAAGGACAACTGGGGATGGAGTCAAGAGAGGAATCAGCCTGTAGTCGTTATGTTCCCACAAGCAATCTAAATACAACCCCCTTGAATAACATTAATTATTATCTAGTATCAATTTAGAACTGACCATTAGTTGACTAGATTCTTGGGTATAGGCAGGGGCAATAAATCAGTTTAATTGGAATTTAACTTGTGGTCCTGATTCTTCGTGCTTGACAAGAGCCCCAGAAATCAGAAATGTTAATATTCAACTTTTGCACCAAGCACAATTGACTATTTTCTTTGCAACCCACAATTAAAAAAAAGAAAAACCACACAAACAAACAACCCACCCCTCCAATTCCTTAGACATCTGGAAGGGGGACTTGTTTTGGGAATTGCTTCTTTTTTTTTTTAAGAAAAGGAGTGAATTAAGCATAGGAGAGGGTGATGATGCCATTTTATTTTAATGTTCTGATCTTGGAATTGCTTTGGTGATGACTAAGCTCCCGCCAAAGGGAACTAGGGAGGCATAAAATTGGTATTGTAACATAGAATGTTCCTATGGTATTAACTAAATTCCTAGATATGTCTTTTAAAAATGTATGGAAATAGAAGTATTCAGATCTGTGAAGAAGCCTCTCTGAAGATAGCTTTTTTTTTTGTTTTAGTAAATCCCTTTTGCCATATAACAGCTGCTCACCATTGTGGCACATCAGTCACATAAACTATCTTCTTTGTTTTCTTTTTCTCCCAAGATAATTTCTTTTCTTATTCTGGTATGACTTGTTCCTCCACAGGCATTGTACCCTGGTCTGGTTATCTGCAAAGATGAAGAAAGGCTTAAAAAGACTGAATAACAATACACTTTTGGTCAAGAATAATTGACATAAAAGTAGCAATAACTATTTAGATAGCTTTGAAAAGAGGACAAGATCATCAATGTAAACTATAATTAAGTATCTGCCACGTAATACATAGAAAACTCTTTATTTCAAATAAACATAATTCTAAATGTCACTAAGCAGCGGGAGATAATTGTGTCCAGAAACCCCAGGTGTTTGTCCACTGAATCTTTTCTCTACTCCACCTACAATTCCTGCAGGTTTTGTTTTCAGCTGAAACCTGGAACAACAAAAAGATTTCATGACTTATTTCTGCCAAACCAATCCAAAGAAGGATACATTGTTTATTCCATCCAAAACAAAATGCATATTCCAAATGAAACACACGTTCCATTTGGTGTGTATTTTCATTCTCATTTTTTTCTTAATCCAAATGTCAATAAAAAACATCGTACTTCTAGCACTTTGTAGGACAAATGTGCATGGTGTAAAGACAGGAATATCACCCAGCCACTCATTTCCCTATTTTTTTTCAGCAGCCAACATACGTTTTTATAAGAAGAATAAGCAGAATTAAGTGATATTTTGTTAGAGCCGAAAGACAAAATTGACAGTGTTCCTTTAAGCTGGAGATGAAACCAGAATTTCCAGAGGGAGAACTTGCCTGAAGGTGCACCATTTTAAACTATGGTACCCTCAAGGCTCCCTGTCTAGAATTGGTAGGGAAGGCAAGAGGCTAAGCAGAGGAGGCCACTGAAGAAGTACCACGATATTAAGGGGTTCAATGGCTAAGGGCCTTAAAGAGGACAATGGCAGACTAATGGTTGGTATGGGGGACCTACTGAAGGGAACCTAGCGGTCAAGTGCGACTGAAGAGGCCATAGCGCCCCTACCAAAGTGCGTCAAGTGGCTGCCAACTTCAAGATTTTGTCCATTACTGTAAACAAATAAAAGAACTGGATCCAATGGTGCAGGTAGTCCTCGACTTACAACAGTTCATAGTGACCATCCGAAGTTACAACAGCACTGAAAAAAAGTGACTTATGGCCGTTTCTCATACTTTTATGGCCATTGCAGCATCCCTGTGATCATGTGATCAGGCATTTGGCAACTGACTCACACTTATGACGGTTGCAATGTCCCCGGAGTCATACGAGCCATCTTTTGTGAACTTCTGACAAACAAAGTCAATGGGAAATTCGGATTCACTTAACAACTATGTTACTAACTTAACAACCGCGGGGATTCACTTAACAACTGTGGCAAGAAAAGTTGTAAAATAGCACAAAACTCACTTAACAAATATCTAACTTAACAGAAATTTTGGGCTCAATTGTGGTTGTAAGTCGAGGACTACCTGTAATTTAGTGTGTGTGTCTTTGGGCTTGACACAGCCTGAATTGGTTTTCTACTCTAAGAATTTATTTATCAATCTGTTCTGATTGTACCATCCAAATAGTACAAGTTGCCTGTGACTTACATGCAGTAATTCGATGCAGTTATTTATATGTGTTTAAAAGGATCTTTTAATATAATAATGTAAAATAATATATTAAAAAACCTTAAAATAAAATATTAAATGTGATTTTAAACTATTGATCTCATTTCCAGTCCAAATATTTGTACAGTAAATTCCTAAAATATTATTTATGGCTCAAAAGAATTCAGAATATTTCAATTAATACATCAAGTCCTGTCAGAAACACTCAGAGGTACATTCAGTCTTTTGCAGAGCTGCTAAATGAAAAGCCAACACAATTATGTTAGAAGTACAGATGGATACTAGATAAATCCAGACACTGAATGTAAGACTAGATAAGGATCTGATTCCATGGCAGGGTGAATGCAGTTAAGTTAGCCAATTGACAGGAGAGCTCAGGGATTTTAAAGGCCTACACAAAACCCAGGAGATTATTTCCAAAGCGAGGCAGAACATAACAGTTGGTAATTCTGAATCATATTTCACAGTATGCTGCTAATATCAGGTCACAGGAAGAAAGTATCTCCAATATTGTAAACCATTCAGCAAAATGTAGTAAGGAATTAGCCCCCTCTAAATCAATGAAACTGCAATGCAGGTCAAAACTCTTATTTGTTGTAGTAATATAGAAGTCATGTAATACTTGCTATGCTGATTCAATCGCTTCCAAACTTTAACCAAGCCCTAACCTTTTGTTCTTGTGTGTTTTTAAAAATTCTTTATTGAAAGGATAGGATACAGAATATAAGCAAACTACCAAGATACATAACCATAACAAAAGTAAAGCAAACACTAGATAAAAATGATAAAAAGACAAGGAAAAGAAAGCAAACATATCTACATTCTACCGTGTTTCTCATATAATAAAGCCGGGTCTTTTTTTTTTTTTGAGCCCCGAAAAGACGGCTAGGCCGTCTTTTCGGGGGTGACTTAATTCCCCCCCTTGCATCTTAGGGCAGGCAGCGAGGGCTTGAATGTTGACCTCGGCGCTGGGGCACTTTGTATCGGGGTCAACGCAGGCAGCACCATATCCGGGTGTGCAACAAAAGTACTTCCTAATAGCAAGCCCACCCACCATTTCCCCCCATTTCGCATGTTTTAATATAGGCCTTAATTTGGGGGGAGGGCCTTAATTTCATTTCATGCCTATAAAACATGCTGGGACTTCCTATTGGGGGAGGCCATATTGTTGGAGAAACAGGGTATATATTAAACTAGTCACTGTTTTTACAAAAATACAATATAATAGTATTGTCAAATACATTCAATACTATATTAACGGTATACAAAAATTATAAAATATCATAACATCTATGCCAAAGAACCTATTGATTTATACTGATTAGTAGAAAATATTGCTTTTCCCAAGACAGAGAAGTTACAGATTTTCAAAACCCAATCTTTAATATCTGGAATACGATCACTTCTCAATATTGTTCTTTTAGTCACCCTCACCATGCACACTAGAATAATGATTCCTCAAAGACAGAGATTCTGTCTATGTAAGTCAGGTTCTATTTATATAATATTACTTGGTACATAATATTCAACATCACATATTTAATATTTAAAGATTTCCCCCATAAATCATATACATTATTGAACTTCTAATAAAGATATGTTGTGGACTTAAGTTTTAAAGATACTTTTTTGTAAAATTCAGTATTAGGTTGAAGAGTGCAGAATGGTAATTTAAAAATCATATGAGGTTCATCTATTTCATGGTGAAGGATTAAAATGAAAAAGAAGCCAAGTGTAACAATAAAAAGAACAATTTAGTTCTTTGGCAACGAATCACACTTTAGAATAGCTGAGTAAACAGACTGAACAAATGGATATTTGAGAACTGTATTTTTAATACAAATAACTAAGCTATCTGACTGAAAAGACTTTACATAAAATTATCTAAAGATAATTATTTAAAATTATATTTTGGAAACCCTTAACTGGTTTTTATATGTAAGAATTGTAAGTAGAATTGTAACCCTCAGGGTAAAATAGCAATTGTCCCCACTGTCAAAAACCTGTTGAAGGTGCTGCTTTAATGAATATCCACCACCAATCTATGGATCCCTACTTTCATGAGTAACCTGGACAAGTCCAATAACTTCTGTCCATACTGATACTTACTTTAACCTTTTCATTCATTTAACACACCTAACCCTTCACTTCCCTGCATGTAATCATATGTTCAATCCACAGCGTATTTCATTTTCCCTTTGGTTTTAATACTATTTATGCCATTCAGCTCACACACCTACTTTTTTCATTTCAATTCAGAGTATTCTATGTGCCATGGTTATTATCACACAGACCCATCCACAATGATCTCTTCCACCCACCATGGCTTGGCTTAATTCAGGTTTTCTCCTAATACGTTTTAGCAACATAAGGTACAGATTAGGTCATCAGTCTTAGTCACATGTTCATTATGTGCAAATGTTTTGTGCTAATGGTGAAGACAGTAATACTCGATTTTGGCACATGTTGACTAACATGCACAAAACCAATCAAAGCCCAATTTTGCCCTAAATATATTAACAGAATTTTATGCAGGGCGGGATTTCTACTATCTAATCTAGAAATTATCTTGTAGACCAATATACTAGGGCTCAAATTCCCTCAATCAAGAGATATTTGCAGTCATACTGAAAGATATTAAATTCACACTACATTTAACTTACAGCCTAAAAATATTCAAGGTAGTGTTTTTATAATTCTAAATCAGATACCTGTTAAAACTGGAAATAACTGCTTTTGAACACAGAGGAGCACCTTTGCGTCTCAGAGCAAAGCAAGCCTGTGATGTAACCCAAGATTTAATCAGAGGCATTTGCCCTCCATCCTTCTCATGAGTTTTTCCCAGAAGCAACCGGTTGGCTTTTGCGAAAACAAGACTTAAAAGAGGCCTTCGGTCTGATCCTGCCCAGCTTCTCCTATTTATTACAAACCGCTCTTGGGCTATTATCTCTGATCTTGCCCTTGCCTAATTTGAGGAAGAGAGTCAGCAGCAGGCCTACCAACTTTCCACCACCACCAGCTGCTCCCTGGTGGGGCATCCGCTTCCTTCCTCCTCAACTGTCAAACCTTCCAATCCAGAAAGCAAGGCAGCCCAAAACGGGGTGTAAAATAAATAAAATAAAATAGGTGCATTTCTACCCACTGGGATCAATTCCTTCCCTAATATCAAAGCAGAAAGAGGGGGGGGGGGGGGGGGAGTCGCAAATTTCAAGGCTGCCAGCATTAAACCCCGGGAACATATGGCACCAAGATGGGCAGAGAGAGAGAGAAAAAAACCCAGCAGCAGCAGCAGCAGCCGCCTGTGCCTGGCCTCCATTTCCCGGCTGCCTGAAATGCAGACCCACCGGATCCGAACCGAGGAAAGGCAGATCCAATGGATCCTAATGGGGAAAGGCAGATCCAACCGTTCCTAATGGGGGAAATGCGGACCCAAGGGATCCGAGGGAAGGAAAGGCAGATCCGAGGGATCCTCACTGAGCCAATGCAGACTCCATAGATCCGAATCGAGGAAAGGCAGACCCAGCAGATCCGAATCGAGGAGGGGGCGGCGGGGAGAGCCAGAGCTGCCCATGGGGGGCCCGGAAGGGAGAAGATCCGGGGTTCATCGGCGTGGCTGGGTCAGGGAGGAGGGAGAGCCTTCTCGTCCCGTCCGCTGCCCGTCTCCCCTCGGGGGTCGCGGGGCGAGAGGCGGGGGAGGGGCGGGAGAGGCAGGCGAGCCCGGCGGCGGGGCGAGCTCGGGCGTCCCCGCCTGGCGCTCGCCCGCGCTGCATGGCGCTGCAGCTCAGCCTGCCTTGCAAGAGGGAGCTCGAGTCCCGCTCTTGAGCTCGCAGCGCCTCTCACTCCGCAACGCGCACAGCGAGCAGGCGGTCGGCAGGGGCGGACGGACGTCCGCGCGGACCGGGCGCCCCGCAGGACGGACACGGTCAGCCGGGACGGGAGGCGGCGAAGAAGGGGAGCCAGGAGGAAGGACCGGTTGGGCGGGAGGGACGGGGGGTTGGTTGGTTGGTTTGAGAAGCCGGAGGCGGGCGGAGGAAGCGGGAACCGGGAAGCCGGAGCGGGAGCCGCGGACGCCTCCGGGGAGCCAGGAGGGCGGTGCTGCGGCGGCGGCGGCGGCGGGACGGGGAAGGGCCGAGGCGGCGGAGCGCCCGGGAAGCCGCCGTGTCGTAATGGCGGCGAGGCAGCGCAGCCCAATCCCGGGCCGTCCCCTCAGGCGGCGGAGAGGATTCGGGGTCGCGCCTTCCTCGGGGCGGCCGGGTTTTGGCAGCGCGGCCTCGCCTGGCGTCGTGTGGGCGGCGAAGGCAGCCTCCGAGGCCGCCCGGGCGTCCTTCGCTAAGGCGCGGCCTGGTTCCGGCAGAGGCGCTGCGCGGCGAGGCCGATGGGCGGCAGTACCAGGCCGGCATCAGGGCGGTGGGGACGATAGAGGGAGACAAAGCCCCGCTCCCCATCCTCGGCGGCGGCGGCGGCGGCGCGCGGCGGGTCCCAGCCCGAGCCCCATCGTGACACCTAGAGGCCGGAGAAAGCGACTGCAAACCCCCGCGCCGCTTACCTGCCCCGGAGGCGCCTCCGGGCCGCCCCTGCTGCCCCGGGCCCCGCCCCGTTGGGCTCCGCCAAGCGCCCGCTGCCGCTGCCCCGCCGCTAGCGGCCACCGCCAGCGCCCAGCACCAGCTCGCGGTTTAATCGCTCCACAGTCGCCTCGGACACAAAATGGCGGACGGGGCGCGAGGTGCGCCTGCGCGAGCCCCGGCAGCCGCGGCCGCCGGACCCGATCGAGGGGAGGAGGGAGCGGGAGAAGCGCCCGCGCGGGGCACCATGGGAAGAAACGCTGGGCGCTAACTTTAAATGCCGACGGGCCGGATCGGGCGGCCGCGTTCGGGCAGGCGCGGGGAGGGGCCGTGACGTCACGCACCCCCCCACTACACACCCCTCCGCTAGCCGGAGAGGGTGGCCGTGACAGGGGCGGCCTCCGTTCCTCTGAGTCTCTGACGGGTGTCCCGGCTGCCCCTGTCTTCCCTCGTGGGTCGGGGCTGCGGGGCAAGAAGGGCGTCGCGCCCCTCCGGGACGGGTGTCGAGGCGGAGCGGTTTGGGCGGGAAGAGGGCGAGGCGAAACGAACGGCTGCTCAGGACCTTGGAGGGCGGGGGAAAATCTTTTCCTCTTCGCGGCATGGGTCACGGCGCCCTCTGGCGCCCCCTGCAGGCGGTGCTGCCAAAGTGGGCAGGCAGATGTCCACCCTACTGTTTTATTTATTTATCTGTATGGCAGCTTAATTTTTTTTATAAATAATTCAAGGCGGCGAACATATTCCTATTTTTCCCTACAACAACCCTGTGAGGTGCGTTGGGCTGAGAGAGAAAGAGAGATTGGGCCGGTCACCTTCTGGGTTAGCATAAAGAAGCATCTATACGTACATAACATACATACACATGCTTACAAGTGTTTGCATGTGTGTGTATGTGCATGTCAGATGTATGCGTGGATCTGTAGGTAAGGTTTAGGGTTTCCTTCTTGACTGGCGGGGTTTGACTAGAAGACCTCCAAGGTCCCTTCCAACTCTTATTCTGTTACACCTCCACTCTTAAGCCATACATAGTGGAGCCCCAGGTACATGGAATAAAACACAAACAGACAGACGGTGCAGGAAGTCCTCGACTTATGACCACAACTGAGCCCAAGTGAGAATTTGTTCTAAGTGAGTTTCGTCCCATTGTACCACCTTCCTTGCCAAGCGTCTTAAGGGAATCACTGCAGTTGATAAAAGTTACTAATCTGGCTGTTAAAGAGAATCTGGCTTCCTCATGGACTTTGCTTGTCAGAAGGTCGCAAAAAAAGGAGATTGCATGACCCCTGGACACTGCAATGGTCATAAGTATGAGTCAGTTGCCAAGCATCTGAATTTTGATCGTGTGATTATCAGATCAACGGTCACAAGTGTGAAAAATGGTCGTAAGTCACCTTTTTCAGTGCTGTTGAAAACTTTGAACCGGGTAAATGAACTGTTGTAAGTTGAGAACTACTTGTATGCGCACCATTGCAAACTTTGGCAGACAAACGTAAGAGACTGTCCACAGCCGGCCCAATGGAAAGGAACAATCATTCTTCATTTTTCAAGATATTCAAAGATAAATGCAAAATCTGAGCCTTGACGGTTCTGCAGTGCCAGAATGGGTTTTAATTGCAGACTACCATGGCACGATGCAGATGGGCAGAGGCTAAAAGTTGCAAGACTCTCCAGAGTCATGCATATTTTGCCAGAGGCATAATATAGCAACAAAAACACGATCAACTGGTTGGAGGCCTTCGAAGAGAGTTATTATTTTCCTTGAAATGTCCAAGGACAGTACAGTATGTCCTTAATGGGCAGATTTCACATATTCCATTCATCCATAGGAGTTAATGAAGTACTGCTTTCAGAAAAGGAAGTGATGGAAATTGGAAGAGGCTAAGATCCCTATCTTTATCTGCACCAATGAAAATCCGTATTTCATTTGAAAAAAATAAAACCGTCTTCCAATCGTGCAGGAAGTATGCAGCAACCGCATGTGCCTCCATTTCTTAACCACTCAACAGGTAAAAACACCCTAGCTCAAAGTCAGTTCTTGGGAACATCATAGACACATCCATGTGGATTTCTTGGCAACATTACAAAAGTGATTGCCGTTACCTTTTTCTATTTTTCATTTTATCAGTTTAGTGTAAAAATCTGTAATCTGGTAGCATCCTTTCTAAAAAAAATTAATTGTTTATACATTTTTCTTCTTTAAAATACTTAAATGCTTAATGAAGTGTATTGTCTGCCATTTGTTCATATAAAGTAAACTAGTAATGAGAGTAATATTAATAACAGCCATAATTAAAATACTATTAATTGCTTATTTATAATAAAATTCTTACATAATTTACTTATAGTATGCAATGATATTGATAATATAACTAATATTAATACTAATATTTGTATATGATTTCTTGCATTCTTTTCTTACATATATTAATCTTTCATCTTTTAGTTTCTACCTGTTTTACCCAACCATTGATAAGAGCATATCCCATGTTAAAAGTATTGTTTCTTCCTTATCCTTTATAATTAATGTTAATCTATCAATCTCTGCACAGTCTAATATTTTTCTAATTATACTTTCATCTGTAGGTGTGTCTTCATTTTTCCAATGTTGTGCAAATACAATTCTCACAATTTATTTAAGGGCATAAACTTTTCAAAACGTAGGTTTTTTTAAAAAACCATGCTATTTGGGAAAGGCGCTGCTAGATTTGAGGAGTTTTTTTGGCTGCCATATAGTGTACTAACCTGGATCTCCTCAATTCCTTCCACAGGCTGGGTCTCCAATGCCTCTGGTTTTCTTGAATTAGAAATGAATTTTCCCTTTTCTGGGTTTCGCTTCTTTTCAGAATGTACCTCAAAATGTCCTAGCCCAGGTTGGAAAAGGAAATCCATTTTACACAGTAGAAATTACAATATCTTTCATATTGCAACCAAGGGGCAATCAGGTTCATTATTTTGTGTGATTTATCGCAAATTGCAACCACCGGTATTTTGGTGAAATTGTAAAGCCTAATTGGGATTATTGGATGGAAAGCCCAGCCAACAGAATATTGATCCCTGAACTCAAAGCAATGAGTAAGCTGCTTTGGCTCAGTTATGCTTATATATATTTTTTCCCCTCAAACATGTTTGGCCTTTCAGAGAGTCCTCAGCTTACAACCACAATTGAGCCCAAAATTTATCTTGCCAAGTGAGAAATTTGTTATGTGAGTTTTGCCCCCTTTTACGACTTCTCTCACCACATCTGTTAAGTGGAATCACTGCAGTTTCTTAAATTAATAACACAGTTGTAAGTGAATCTGCTTTCCCTACTGATTTTGCTTGTCGGATGGTCGCAAAAGGGGATCCTGTGACTCCAGGATACTGCAACTGTCGTTAATGTGAGTCAGTGTGGAAAATGGTCATCAGTCCCTTTTTAAAGTGGTTTTGTAAGTTCGAATGGTCACTAAATGAACGGTTGTAAGTCGAGGATTACCTGTACTGCAACCGTCATAAATAGGAGCCAGTTGCCCAGCATCTGAATTTTGGCCATGTGGCCATGGAGACGTTTCAATGGTCCTAAGTCACTTCTAGTACCATTGTACTCGACTCGCCTTAACAACAGTGGCAAGAAAGATAAAACGGGGCAAAACTGACTTACGTGTCTCCCTTAGCAACTGAAATTTGGGGCTTAATAATTGTGGTTGTAGGAAAGCTAGAAATGAATATTGTATAGTTTTTCAGTTCTGAGAAATAGATATGTTGACTTGTGATGTGTGTTTGATCCTCAAATTTGCCCAACCGCCTTCTGAGGGCAAAAGGAAAAAAAAAATTTAAATGTCTTCTTTGTTTAAAATAAATGATAAATAAACGATGATTAAAATAAAGCTGTTACATTTTGCTGACCTAATTCATTTGCAGTACTCTCATCCTACAGCTGCTGAGGAAAGCTGCCCACCTCTCCACCAGACAAACAAACCAAAAAGTCCACAAAATTGCACACTTTCAACTTATTTGCTCAAAGTTCTTTTTATTTCAGGCTGAAAGTCAAAATTAGCCAAACCTCTTGATAATTACATTATATATATATATATATTTATAGCTATGTAGATGTACAGATAAATTTATAGATACTTTGTAGAAAAGGACATTTTGCTGCCATTTGGCTGCTGCCTCCCTCCCTCCCTCCCTCCCCCCAACACACACACGCACACACGCACCACAAGCACACACACACGTACATAAAAAATATTAAAATAGCACAAGAAGAGGCAACTTTTGCCCGTTAGGTTTCCATCTTCCATAGCGTCGTCATTATAAAGACATTAGTTTCCCTTCCTTCGCTGGGAATAAAGGACTCCTTCCTGTCGTTTTTTGTTGTTTTTTTTCCCCCTCTCTCCACCTTGCAATCCCAGAGGAGAAACCTACAAATTTATCCAAAGCCCTAACAGAGAATCTAGCTGGGCCCAATTTCCTGCTAGATTCACAGCCCCCGCAGGGTGGAGAGAATAGTGGAGAATAGAACAGGTTAAACATTAAAGCTGGACTTTGAACGTGTATCTTCCCGAGTGTATCTCAAACCGATGATTTCCCCCCCCCTACCGTGGCTGGTTTGTTTTCCAGCAGATCCAAGTCGAGAGGGATCTATTTTGGTCCTGGCTAACAATAACATGCCCAGTTCAACACCAGATTCTGTAGGAGGAAGAAAACCGCAGAAGGGATCGCCTCCGTGCTGCTGCTGCTGCTGCTGGAGCCAACGAGCTAAGGCATTCTCCACCTAAGGCAGCAGGCCAGCGGTCCTAATACTGCTGTGGGCATGGCCCCACGGGTGATGGAGATGCCCACTCTGCCAGAGGCCGGGTTGACTTCGGTTCGAAGGACTCCGCTGAAGTTCTGTCGGCATACAAGGTCCGTGTGCCCAATAAAGGATCAGCAGGTGAGATCGAGGCCGCCATCCTTCAAAATGCAGTACTGGCCATGCTGCCTGGGGCAAAGATCCGGGGCAAATTGTCCAGGGATTCTTCTAGCCTTCGGTGAGCTGATTTGCCATCGTCCCCTGAAAACATACACAGAAATCAGGTGCCCATCAGGGACATTTCTGCCTCAACTTTAGACACTGCAGGCGCTGACCTGAAGGCCCTGTACAAAAAAAAAATCTGCCTTTTTCGGCCATGTATAAAAATCTGGCCTGGGTTAAAAAAAAAAAACTTTTTGGGATGTTTCCTGGCTGCTCACTTGCAGTCAAAATGGTGGCAGCTTTTCAGGAACATTGTTTATACAATATGGTGGTAAAGTAGAGTACAGTAGAGTAGAGTAGAATAGAATAGAAATAGAATAGAATAGAATAGAATAGAATGTAGAGAATAGAAAAGAGAGGAAAGGATAGAGTAGAATAGAATAGAAATAGAATAGAATGTAGAGAATAGAAAAGAGAGGAGAGGATAGAGTAGAGTAGAATAGAATAGAATAATGGAGTTGGGACCTTGGAGGTCTTCTAGTCCAACCCCCTGCTTAGGCAGGAAATCCTATACCATTTCAGACAAAT
This sequence comes from Notechis scutatus, assembly GCF_049901735.1. Classification (NCBI taxonomy): domain Eukaryota; kingdom Metazoa; phylum Chordata; class Lepidosauria; order Squamata; family Elapidae; genus Notechis; species Notechis scutatus. The sequence goes on along the minus strand of NC_142017.1, from coordinate 10,605,032 downwards.
GGTTGCCCAATTGCAGCTTGAATTTTGACCCTGGTCCATGATCCAAGTATAATTATTCATAATGCAAACCTTGACTGTCAAAACTCCTTCTTTTAAAGAAGTGTTTAAGAATAAGTATGTGCTCAATTCTTAAACATTTTTGGTTTTGTTACCAACTATCTTATTCTGTGTTAAGTCTCTAATATACTTCTTACATCTCATTAGTCAACACAAAATTTTGTTTGAAGGGCCCCACCAAACATACAATGTGAAGCCCTTCAACTGAGCACATATTTCACTATGTCTGCCCTCTCACTTACGTTGTACCCAGGGCTATATAAATATATTTTATCATTTGTTCCATGCTGATGTTTCTTTGGACCACATGCATGTAAACACGGGAAGGATGGTTGGGAGACATACATCGTTAGGCTGACAATCTGGAGAACTTTGTGTGTAAAATTCAGAGCAAGAGACATCTCAGCATGCTAAGCAGATAACTTGACACAGAATGGCTGGATAGACATTGCAACAGACTATGTATAGCATGTGGATTTAGAAATCACACTTCTCATTTAAAGGCCTTTATCAAGCATTTTGTTCAATCTGTACAAACATATCCTTGGGTTGCTCTTAAGTACCAGGCCCATGTTTGTCCTTCAGAGATAAGGAATGTTTAGCACAATCGCCCAATGCTCTGGTGTCTTCTGAGACACGTGAGTAGCAGTTCTTAGAATTCCTAGGAACTTTTGATAATTTGGGAGTTTGCACTAGATTGGGGAAGGCTAATAAAGTCCAGGGGAAATTAAATCATCTTGCTTGCTTTTCCGAATTCTGTAGAATCTGGGTGTACCCTCCATTCCACATTTTGAAAGGAATTAATGTCATGAACCTCTTCCAGCTGCCTGCAGACAACTTTAGAGAATTTGCAGATGAATAAAACAGTATGTTTTAAAATCCTGGTAGCTGTGAAATGTAAAATTCAACCAGAAATTTAGGTATATTTTACAGGATGTAAATGTTGATTTCTCAAGCCAAGGATCAGATTTTGGCTTTTGAGTGGCCCCACACCCTAAAAGAGCAGGGGAAGGTCACGGAAAAAAAATTCCAAATTTATTTCCATTAAGTATGGTCTCTGATAAGTATTCCTAGCATTGAAGAGCCTGGGGAATTTTCACCCCATTGTTTCTGAGCTGCTTCTCGGCCAGGGTTTAAATGAGCTTCTGTGAGTATCAGGATTGGGGGCAATAGGAGTTTGAAGAAAGTACTCAATCTATTTTCCTCTTCCTCTCCCCACTCCTCAATAAATGAATCGCCCATGCAGACCTTTTACTCTGCCAAACTTTTCAAGCTTCTTAAAAATGCAAAATACCCTGAGCTGAAAGGACTTCCAAAAAAAAAAAAAAAAAAGCGCTTTCCTTAAAAATCAAGGGACAATACAGAGAAGCCAACGACAAACCAGAAAGTTGGGTGTGGTTTGCCCTCAAAAGAACTGTCTTTAATATCTGACTTCTCTGATTAAAAAGACCAGGTATTGGGTGAAGGGAAAGACCTACGTGAGTTCTGGCCATCTGAGCATTCAAGCATCGCTTATGCCTTTGGCTCACTCCATGGCTCTGAAATAATCTCGGGATTCTACTCGAACCTTATTTAGGATCTCCTCTGATTCATGCAGTTAATGAAATGGGTTAGTTTTATTGGGTTGAAGGGAAAGTGTTGGCTGAAATCCTGAATCCTGCTTTGGATGAGCCTTCCCCGCATGTGGGATCCTATCAAAAGCCATATGGCAACCCAAGGCTACTGGGCAATGCAGTGCTAGGTGGACAAATACTCAATTGCTTCACACCACATGCTAACTCTTAAGCCCAAATTAACCAAACACAAATATACCGGGTTCGTACCGCATGCAACACCCGAACAAATAAACCACATTTAGGGTGAACGGGACGGTGTGGTTCATTTCTACTTGAGACAAAGTTATTAGATTCACACAACACACAGAATCTCATTTTGGTCCGTCGTAGCATCTTGTGTCAGCCTTTCACATCTGGGACCAAGGCAGAGTCCCTCAACCGGCGTGCCATTCCATATGCAACAAAGACAAAGAGACGTGCAGAGCCAGAACACAAGCACAGCTGGGAGATGCCTGCCACGCGTGGCCACGGTGGAAGACGTAAACCCAACCACGTCAGGTCTGATGAGACCCAGGACAAGAGACACCAGTTAGACATGCAACAAGGGCAGGGAAGGGTAGCTAACCGGCTGGCTACGAGATCCCGACCTGTGCAGCCGCTGTCCTGACCCAGGAGTTCTACTGAGCCCCATCAGAGGGTTCTTTCAGTGCCATCTATCAAAGGATAATAAACAGCAAGGACTACATAAGTGCCTTTATTCTCTTCCCAGGATAACACTAGCACTTAAGACTCATATACCGCTTCACAGTGCTTAGTTTACGGCCCTCTCTAAGCCAGTGGTTGCCAACCAGTGGGCCGGGGACCACTGGTGGTCTGTGAGGACATTTTGGTGGTCCACAGAGAAATGGCACCCCCCCCCCGAAGCAATTAATCCAGGCTGCGCGGGGACACAAGGCTGTGCCACCCAAAGGGCCTGCGGGAATACAAGTCTTGTGTCCCTTGCATTATGCACAACATGAGATAGTGAGGGGAGGGAGGACAGGGGCAACTTGCCCCACTCGCCCCCCGCGCCTGGTCTGGCCACCGGGCTGCTTCTTTCTGCTTCTTGGCTGCATGCAGGGGAAGCAGCAAAAGTCTTTCTTTCTCTCCCCCAAATTCTGCCAGAAATGGGACCCTGCAAGGCCTCCTGCTCCAAGAGGCTGTGACAAATCTCACAAAGACTCATTTCTGGTGGAGTTTGGAGGAGAGAAAGAAAGACTTCTGCTGCTTTCCTTGCATGAAACCAAAAGTCTCTCTCTCCCCCTGAGAACGGAGCTGGAGACGGTATCCTGTGATCCCAAATAAAGCATGATCGATCGGTAGGAAAACGGGGTGGGGAATTTTCCTTTTTTGGGGATTTTCCCAGGGTCTCTGGTCTGCGGGATTTAAAATTATGAGTTTGGTGGTCCCTGAGGTCCAAAAGATTGGCGACCCCTGCTCTAAGCAGTTTACAGAGTCAGCATATCTGCCCCCAACAATCTGGGTCCTCATTTTACCCACCTCAGAAGGATGGAAAGCTGAGTCCACCTTGAGCCGGTCAGAATCGAACTGCTGGCAGTCAGCAGAATTAGCCTGCAATTACTGCATTCTAACTGCTGCACCACCACGGATGCAGTGCATGCATCACTTTTCCTTAAGCAAGGAGTAGTACTGATAGAGTGGGAGGCCAGCCTCGGCTGTGATACCAGCAGAGATCAAGAGAAGGACTGGAGATTTAGGAAGGACGGCTCTTATACAGAAGCAGCGCCATCTAGTATAAAGTCAACTGAACTAGTCCTTTGTGTACTGAGACCCCACACCCACCAGCAATAAGCCTTCCTCCTAAGGCAGGAGAAGATTAAAGCGGCCTGGAAAGAGGGCAAGAGAGGCTCACTTACCGCACATAAGAAGGCTCTGTTTGGCGGCGTCCCGCACGGCTTCCTTGTCAGTTTGGCACAGATATACCAGCTGTTCAATGCTCTCCTTGGCCTGTTGGTTGGGGGAAGCGTTAAGATAAAGGAAATGACATAATTCCTTAAGGATCCGAAGGGAGCTTGCACAGACCACAGCCCTGATCCACCTTCCCGATTGCAGTCTTCGGGACCAGAGTTATGGAACACCAGGGGGAAAAAAAATCTTACAGGTAGAACACTTTTGACAGTGGAACCAATGACTTGAGTTAGTGATGGATTTCTTAAGCCTGACTGTATTTAGAGACACCTCTAGGGCAGTGGCCCCCCAGATATTTGGGCACCAGGGACCGGTTCCGTGGAGATAGGTTTTTCCACAGACCGGAGAGGGCATGATTTCACACGCTGCCTGCCTCCCAAAGATGGGGCTTCACTTGTTTGCGCGGCCCAGGTTCTGGCATGCCATACACTGGTGCTAATCCATGGACCGGGGCTGTGGGCCCCTGGTATAGGGGATGCTTTTCCAAGAGAAAAAGGAGCAAAATGCATCTTTCCCAAGGATGCTAAGTAGGTTTTTTCAGTTCAGGTTGCTCCACAGACTGAAGTTGGCTGAGGACTCAAGTAGAACTCATAAGCTCATAAGGGTGGCCACTGAAGGCATCTGGACAGCAAAATGGGTGGTACATAAATCTCAGATAGATGGTAGATAGATGGATGGATGGATGGATGGATGGATGGATGATAGGTAGGTAGGTAGGCAGATGTAAGTAGATAGATAATAGCTAGATAGACGATAGGTAGATGTAGATAGGTAGCTAGATTTAAGTAGATAGATATAGGTAGGTGGATAGATATAGGTAGGTAGATAGATGACAGGTAGGTAGGTAGATATAAGTATATAGATATAGGTAGGTAGGTAGATATAAGTAGATAGATGTAGGTAGGTAGGTAGATAGATGTAAGTAGATATATATAGGTAGGTAGATAGATATAGGTAGGTAGATATAAGTATATAGATAGATGTAAGTTGGTAGGTAGATAGATGTAAGCAGATAGATGTAGATAAGTAGGTAGATGTAAGTATATAGATAGATGTAGGTAGGTAGACAGGTAGGTAGATATAAGTATATAGATAGATGTAGGTAGGTATGTAGATATAAGTAGATCGGTAGAAGTAGGTATGTATGTAGATGTAGACAGATAGACGGACAGACACAGACAGACAGACAAAACAATCTCTAAAAGCCAGCTTCTTCCGAGTGGTGTCTCCAAATTTATTCGGAGAAGCAGCAGCCAGTAAATGCCAGGAAAGACGCGGAGCTACAGGTGATTATGCTCGGAAGAACCAGCCCTCACCTTAAGGCAGCCCAGAGCTGCACAGGCAGCCACCCGTGTCTGTGTCTCTTCATCTTCCAGCTGCTCCAGGAAGCAGATAAGGGCCTGAGAAAAAACATCAAAGCAATCACGCTGCTTGGCCTCAAAGGAAAACAACCTCTTGTTTTAAAGTGACGTGCGTCGTTGGGTCAGAACCCTTGGCTTCGTGAAAGTTTATGCAAATAAAGAATGGGGGGGGGGGGAATGGATTTTTATAAATGCCTTCCTTTTTCCATCATAAAACCTGCACCACAAAATCTGTCAACCCACAATACTCTTCCCTATGGTTGATGAACAACCTTCGTCATCTCCAAATTTCAGCAATTAAATTACATTGTAAAAGCCCAGGAAATGAAACAATTCTTTTAAGAATGTGTAATGTGGCTGCGGGCAAGAATGAGGTATCTGTTCATCTATCCATTCCCGTGCTGCAGTAAAAAATTAAATACTTGCCCGCTCCCGAAAACTGGGATTCTCTGAGAGGTTGCGCAATTGTGCCGTTACAGCCCCAATAACTTTGGGGTTTCCTTCCACAAGAAGCAAACTCAAAGCTTTCAGTCCATCCTTGCGTAGCCGGCTCTCGGGAACTCGCTTCAGTGCCTTCAAGACCACGTCTTGGTCGTCAGAATTCAGGTTCTGTGCTAGCAGGACTGCGGGCCAATTGAAGGACAAGCGTTGGTATTAATGACAATTACGATTCATGTTGGATCTTGCCCCAAAGCAGGTGATAATATTCCAACCGGGAAAAAATCACCAACCCAATCCCACTGCTTTCCTTCTGGGTGGTTTTTAAGACGGTCCACGCTGAACATGCTCACTTTTGAGATCACACTGAGACCAATATATGGCACTTAATTTATGGCAGGTATTCACACGAGCATGTCAGCTTGCTATCACACTGGTGTCAAGCATACTTCTTGTATCCTAAGAGAGCTATATGTGGTAGCTCCACCGTACTTTAGGGATATCCAACCTTAAGATTTGTGAATTTCTCAACTCCTAGAATTCCCCACCAGGCTGAAGTCTCACAAGTCTTAAAGTTGCCAAGGTTGGGACACATCTGCTTTAGGTAGAACCACTGAAACATAGGACCAACACACTGATCTTCAGCAATACATATTTTCTTTTTGGGACTCTTAGACCCTTTCCTGGTGCCCCCAGCTGCAACAAAACAGCTGCACATCCCCACCATAACGTTGTTAAACACACGTTACCTTCTTCAGCCAGCTCCATGATGTAGGAGTCCAGTGTAACTGCAGGCAGGACCTCAAAGTGGCTCCAATATTGAAAGAGGGTGACTTGCTCGGCCTGACAACTCCCCTGACGCCTGGGCAGCCTGTGGCCCATAAGTTCTTCCACCAGCTTTACACACACTGCAACAGGAAGAGACGCTCCGTGCGTTAGTGTCATTTCTAAGGAGAAGAACTCGAAAACTTCCTGGAGCCAAACTCAAATAGTATGGAAGCCACCATTTGCTCTTTGGTTAAACTAGTAGAACATAGACACGAATCTTAGGAACAATGGAACAATTGCTTCTTGAGTAGGACTGGAAATATATAAATGATTGGGAATCCGTCTGCTTATGCTTTGTGTGTGATGACCCGGAGTGTAACACAAACGTAACAAAATCCAAAACGTAAATAAATGTCCTTTAATGCCTCCAACTCGGCCCTACTGTTCAATAGTTCTCAGTTGGAGATAAAACTTACTCAAAAATAGTCTTCAGAAGAAAGCAATACAGTCCGAACTTAATGAGCAGATAGAGGTGAAATAAAAAACTAAAACAAACTACAATGAAGGAAATTCCACAACAGACCAGGATAAGTAATTACCAACTTCAAGGAGATAACAAGGCACAGTCTGTTGGAAGGACACCAACCAAGATAACTTCGGCCCAAAATAAAACACACTTTGCTTCTGGCAATGCTGTGTTTTAACTGTCTCTCTTATATACGATTCTCCCCAGCTGCAACCAATGAGGGGGATCATGGCCGCTTCCTCTCTCGTAGGCCAAGTTGTTCCTCCCTGCGTGTCCTAGGATGAAGAGGGGATGGGCCTGGTTCTTCCTCTGACTGCCCAGCTGGCCTCTGCTCTTCCCCAGCCTCCTTCACAACCTCCGTAGCCACTCCTCCACTCCCTGCCGGCTGTTCCCCCTCTCCCTCAGAGTCTGACTCTAACAAGGGCATGACACTGTGTCCCACAAGTATAGGCAGTCCTCACTTAGTAATCATTCATTCAGCAATGGTTGGAAATTAGGACAGCACTAAAATAAAGGACTTAGGACCAGTCCTTCAAGTTGCAACTGTCACATAGCGTCCCCACAGTCACGTGGTTTAGATTCTTGGTAATTAGCTCGCGGTTATAGCCTTGCAGCATCCTGTGATCATGTGACCATTAATAATTTTTCCCAAGTCAGTAGGGGAGGCCAAGAGGAAACCACAAGTCACGTGACAGCACATTTAACAACCCAGGGTGATTCACTTAATTGCAGCCAGAATTGACAAACAGACAAACGGTCCGTGTCTTTTCATGTAACAACTGAATCAATTAGCCAATGAAGTTGCCCATCCCAATTGTGGTCATTAAGTAAGAATCATTTGTATGGCTTTACAGTTGCTCTGGGAGTTGAAGTCCACAAATCTTAAAAGCTGTCAAGTTTGAAGATCCCTGATCTAGAATCTGGAGGGGAGAAGGAGAGAGAAATAAAGCAGGAATTGCTCTGAATGCAAAATACACTCACCTGAATCGGCCAAACCTAGCTGACGGTCATTGATGCGTGCTGCATACTCGGCCTTAAAGTTCTGCATGAACATTTCTACGGAGCAGGTATACACGTTAGGGACGGCCACACCTCTGTCCCAGAAAGAGAAAACTCCTTCTTTCCGCTTTGAGAACTGTACGACTGAGAACAGAAACAAGGCCCACAATTATCACTTCTGGTTATCCCATCACCATCTAAAACACTGGCTGAGGAATTCTGGGAGTTGAAGTCCACAAGTCTTAAAGTTGCCAAGGTTGGACACCCCTGATCTAAAAGAAGGGACTTCGCCTTGACTCGCAGCCTTGAGTTTATGAAACTTCTTCCATAAATGTTAACCCCGTCCTGTTTGTGTCAGAGGCACTGTTTAAGGTGCTTCTGGGTTCAAAGGATTAGCCCGTGACGTCGCCATTGCCCGTGGGACACCTGTGGCAATTCCTTTCATGTCCTCACCCGGGAGCTGGAGCGAATGACGGGAGCTCACCCCACCACACAGCAGCACTGGGTCTCAAACGCGGGCTTGCTCACCTCTAACTCAGCATCCTAATCACATGAACCACTGCGCTCCACTATAAATATTAATTATTCATACCAACTGAAGTTTATCATCAAGGTGTACCTTATTTCTCTACAACACTCTCAGGTTATATCTGAAGAAAGGCAGCTAGTCAGGCCTATATTGAAAAACAGCTGTGTACAAAGCTGATTGGCTAGCAGTTTTGGGAACAGAGATACCTAGTTCAGAATTGGTTCTAAAAGTTGTTTTGTTTTTTGTAAAGTATCTTGATGTAAGCAACAATTACAAAATAAATAGATGAACCCTTTGAAGTAAAAATAGAAAAAGTCCGCCTGCCACACATGGAATTATGGGGAAAGTGGGCATGGCTAATAACAATCCCAAATAAGTACATTCTTCCCATAAATAAAAATAAGAGGAAAGCAAATTCCACAATGAAACAGACGCATCCCTATTGTGTTTGTTGATGCCTTCATATATGCCTTAGTTACACACCCTGTGCGTTGTCTTCCAGGAAAGGTTGGTTTCTAGAATATACTAGCTCTCTACTCGCTACGAAACTATGTGATCAGGCTTACGTTTTTGGGGCGGAAAATAAGGGGAAAAAACGTGCCTCTGTCTACCAGCATCCACCAGTATTCATCTGGTTAGCGTTCTGTCATTGTGTGAGAGAGTTGAGGGCTGTTTGGAAACTGAAACAGTATTTGCTGTGTGAGCAAGGAGACATCAAGGAGCTTGGGCGTGGCTTAGCTCAACTGTTCTGTAGTAAAGCTGCTTGCTGCTCTGAATCTCTGACACTCCTCTCCTCTGCTTGTGTTTTGCATTTGGAACAGATTTTTTTTCAGGTGGGAAGGGGGAGTAGAACTCCTTAGCATCAGAGCGTGTTAATAATAGTATAGGAAGTACTAATGCTCTGATGGTCATTTTGAAAAATCCTTTCTTAGTGAGCACCTAGAAGCCAAGAGGAACATACGTGCCAAATTTAAAGTTTGTGGGCTTTACAGTTCTGAGGATTTTATGATTATGCGTGAGTGGTCTGCCAACACGTTCTGATTGTTCAGTGTTGATCCCCTCCTCCCCAAGCATAAGGGTATGCCAGGGCCTGATGTCGCCAGCTTCAGAATGCCCGTGGCCCTACCTTCCTCAGCAGAGCCGGCCATCCCGGCTCGGTCCACGATCAGACGACTGGCCATCTCTAGGACCTGCACGTCTCTCCCCAGCCTGTCAAGGGCGTACATTTCCTGGCAGCGGAGAGGCCCAAAGTTGCCCAGCTTCTGTGAATCAAGACACACATCCCAAACGAGGGTCAGAGGAGTGTTCTGACCCAGGCTTCGTTCAAATTAAGAAAACACAAACGGTGTGTAAAAGCAAACTTTTAAAAATGCGACACTGGGAATGATTTGCATTCCCAGCCAAAACTCATTAAACACAATTGCCTGAGATAAGAGCACGCCTTTCAGGGTTGTAAAAAGGCTGCCAAGAAACAGAAGTCCCATTACTGAGAAATATCAACCGACAGAAGTTCCAGCAAAGACAAACCAGAAGTCGCGGGGCTTCAATGAGGAATCAGAGTCGAATGAACTTCTTTGCTTCCTGCAAAGGTTTCGTCATCTTGGCCTGACTTTTATCCCTTATGGGAGGGGGCAATCACCTCCAAACCTTACTTCTGAGTTGCCCCTTTTGTTTCAGCTGTTCTTGCCTTCTGGCAGCTCTGTGCACATGCACACTGGGAACAGGTTCCCCTTGTTCCTCTGCCTCGCTGCTGCCAGACTCTGGAGGCTCCGGAGTCAGCACACAACTCCCAGATGGTCCTGGCCTCATCCCTGCATCAGATGCAGGACCCTCATTCAAGTCCTTGCCAGACTCCCTGACTAGTTCCCTTTCGTCCTCACTGTCAGATACCTCTGCCGTCTGCACCGGCTGCCGGCGAACCACAACAAGGAGATAAGATGCGATGCCAAGGCGCTTTTAACGTGCACCGTTGTGCAAAAAGTCAGGATGAGCAAAACCGGCACAGCAATCCAAAGCCCCAAGAGCATATGTGCCCTTCCAAACGCTTTTGGCTCAGAACCCTGGCCGAAAACGCGGCTGGATTATCGTTTTAATGGGGCAGGCATGGAAAATTATTACAGGCAGTGCATTTCTGTTGCGAAGTGAGATGTTTGTTAAGCGGTTTTGCCCCCTTTCTGGCCACGGTTGCTAAGAGAATCACCGTAGTGGTTAAGTTCGTAAGAGAGCTGTGAAGTGAATCTGGCCTCTCCATTGACTTTGCTCGTCAGAAAGTTACAAAAAGGGACACTGCCACCGTCATAAACACGGGTCAGTTGCCAAGCGTCTGAATTCTGATGGCGTGACCACAGGGATGCTGCCACGGCCGTAAGTGTGAAAAGTCCCTTTTTTCAGTGCCGTGGTAACTTTGAACTGTCTGTCACTAAATGAACTGCTGTAAGTGAAGGACTTACCTGTACTTCATGTATTTCATAACTTAAGATCCATTTAAAGATAGTTGTCAATTTACAACCATTCATCTAATGCTCATTCAAAGTTATAATGGCACTGAAACAGTGATGGGATTCAATTTTGTTTACTACAGGTCCTGTGGGTGTGGCTTGGTGGGCGTGGTGTGGCTTGGTGGGCGTGGCAGGGGAAGGATACTGCAAAATCCCCATTCTCTCCCCACCCCACTAACCTGCTTTCCAGCTCTGTTCTCCTGTGCAAGGCAACAAAAGAAGACTCAGCCTATCAGCTGGGACTCAGGAGGCGGAGCATAGATGGGGGCGGGGCCAGTCAGAGGTGGGATTTGCCGGTTCTCCAAACTACTCAAAATTTCCGCTACCATTTCTCCAGAACTGGTCAGAACCTGCTGAAGACCCACCTCTGCACTGAAACTCTTCTAAGAGTGGGTGGGACCTAGAGGATGGGCCTATTCTGCTGTGCCCCTCCCTCCTGCTGAATGGAATATCATTTCCCCAGGTGAGATTGGTCCCACCCCTGCTTGTCCTTCCGGAAAACCCTCAAAAGATGCTTTCCCCACCAACTCTGGGGGTCCCATGGGGAGCCGGCAAACAGTTGTGTAATGTCAAATGGCAATTATTCTCTTGCTATCGCAGGGTTTTTATAGCAACGGCACTTTAAGATTTATATACCGCTTCATAGTGCTTGTACAGCCCCATCTAAGCGGTTTACAGAGTCAGCCTCTTGCCCCCCAACAATCTGGGTCCTCATTTTACCCACCTCGGAAAGATGGAAGGCTGAGTCAACCTTGAGCCGGTCAGGATCGAACTGCTGGCAGTGAGCAGCAAGTTAGCCCGCAATACTGCAGTTCTAACCATTGACCCACCACGGCTCATCCTTGTAGGTTTTCTATTCTATTTGTTTTATTTTACAGTTGTACTGTTTGTTTTTTTGTGAAATGGGCGGCTGTATGAATTTGCCAAATAAATCAATAAACCGCCAAATCATGTCATTCCAGTCCAGGGGTCTCCAACCTTGGCCACTTCAAGACTTGTGGACTTCAACTCCCAGAATTCCTCAGCCAGCTTTGCTTTGCTTTGCTTTGCTGGCTAAGGAATTCTGGGAGTTGAAGTCTACAAGTCTTAAAAGTGGCCATGGTTGGAGACCCCTGTTCCAGTTTCCATTGGGAAACTCCGATTTCAAAAAGATGAGGGCAGGCACACACCAGAGGACAAAAAAACACACACGTCTTCACACTCACTAGAAGCAAACGGTTGCAGTGGTTCAGGTGCAGGACCAGGGCCTTGTCAAGGAATTCGTTGCCAGTGGTCATGGGCTCCAAACTGCCCTCCGAGCTCAGGCACCCAGCAGAGTCTTCAGCCGCCATGTCAGCAGTCCCTGGCACTTTGCCCACAGGTGGAGCTTGGCCATTGCTTGCCACCCTGCAAAGAGAGGCAGTGGGCAAAATATAATCCAGGTTCTTGTCTTCCATAAACCCCCACCTGGGCCATGGGCTCCCTTTCCATCCATGGTGGCCAGATCCAGCTTAGAAGGAAAACGCAAAGGCTCAACCTGAATAAATTTGCCCATCCTTTCTGAGCAACCACCAGGGTGGAGAAGGCAGGATCAGATCGATGTATATTGGAAAGCTGGTCAAAGGAGGTTTCAAAGTATTTCTAGCCAGGACTACCAGATTCTGAAACAGCTTCGTTCCCTAGGCCCTTCGTCTGGTGAATTCACAAGATTCGTTTTTCTCGCCATAAACATGTATAACTAGATTGTGTTGTTTTTCTGTCCTATAACATGTGTTGGTACGTACATTATTTTGTATTTATTTATTTATCTTGTCATGTTTATGTAGTGTACAGCTGGAGGTGGTGACCCTTTAAAAGCTGTATAAAATGAAATTTCATTTTTAATGTATACCAATTAGTATACATTCAAAGTGACAATAAAATTATTCTATTCTATTCTCACTTGCAAATAGAAGAGTGTGTGTGTGTGTGAGAGAGAGAGAGAGAGGGAGGGAGGGAGAGATCGATCTTGCTAAATTACAAATTTTCTCCAGAGTCCAAAATAATGTCCTTTGACTTTCTTGCAAACACCCAGCATTGCTCTCTAACCAGTTGCTGATTTGCTTTGTTGACATAAACTACTTGGCGTTTGCTTGAAAAGTATCTGTCACACCAGCCTAAATGTTCTTTTAATGAAGACAGTCTAACAGGTACAAAACAAAAGAGAGGGAGAGAAATAGAAACGTAGTTGGAAGTAATGTGAATGTGAACGAAGCAAGCCCTTACCTAAGTAATGTGGCCATAAACAAAGAAAAAACAGAAAGGAGGGGGGGAAATAAATCGATTGTAGCTTTGGAATTAAAATATTGCTTGGTTAGTCCCCATCTGATCCAACACACAGAAAGAGAGAGAGAAAGCTAAAAAGAAAGAGCAACGTGTTCAAAATCCATATATACAGTGTGTTGCCTGGTTACATTTCTTGGAGTAATATTAATTTTAAAAAAAGAGGGTGGGGGGGGGAGAGAACTGATTGTAGCAGCAGTGTCAGGCATTGGCCACCGAGTGGCGCTGCTGCTGCATTTTTCTGCCAGCCTCCACCTGTTAGACCAGGTGGCTTTAGAGGGTTTGCCAACAGCGGCATCAGCACCAGTTCCTGGCATCCTGTGGCAAACCCTGCCAAAACAATTGCTTGGAGGGAGCAGGGTCCAGCCAAAACACAGGAGGCATGGGCAATCCTTGACTTAATGACCTCAAATGACCCCAACATCTCCGTCGCTAAGCGAGACAGCTGTAAAAAGTGAATTGTGCTCCGTTTTACGACCTTTCTTGCCCGAGGTGTTACGTGAATTGCTGCAGCTATTACGACAGTAACACGGTTGTTAAGCTGGTCAAAAGGTCGCAAAAGGGGATCGTGGGACACTGGAACCATCATAAATACGAGTCAGTTGCCAAGCGTCTGAATGTTGATCACATGACCAGGGGAATGCTGCAAGGGTCGTAAAAACGGTTGTAAGTCACTTTTTTTTCCCAGTGCTGTTTGTGACTTTGAATGGTCACTGAATGAACTGTGGTTAAGTCGAGAGTTACCCGCATGCAATGCTGGCTATGGGCAGTTGCGGCCACCTTTAAACCAGCCTTTAGCCAGTGGTCACCAACCAGTAGGGGGAAAGGACAGAGGGGGAACTTCCCCAAAGCAATTAATACACACAAGGCTCGCCATATGCTACAGAAACGGCCTGGCCACCCCACCGGGCTGCTTCTTTCCGCTTCTTTCTTCTGCTTTTGGCTGCATGCAAGGAAAGCAGCAAAAGTCTTTCTTTCTCTCCCCCAAACTCCGCCAGAAAAGGGACCCTGCAAGGCCTCCTGCTCCAAGAGGCTGTGACAAATCTCACAAAGACTCATTTCTGGTGGAGTTTGTGGGAGAGAAAGAAAGACTTCTGCTGCTTCTGCTGCTTTCCTTGCATGAAGCCAAAAGTCTCTCTCTCTCTCTCTCCCTCTCCCCGAGAACAGAGCTGGAGACGGGATCCTGTGATCCCAAATAAAGAATGATCGATCGGTAGGAAAAAGGTGTGGGGAATTTTCCTGTAGACTTTTTTGGGGATTTTCCCAGGGTCTCTGGTCCGCGGGATTTAAAATTATGAGTTTGTTGGTCCCTGAAGTCCAAAAGGTTGGCGACCGCTGCTTTAGCCAGCTTACTCACTTGTCATCGTCTCCTTCCGAGTCTTCCGATTCAGAAGCATTAAGGAAGCTGAAACTCTCGAGCGCATGTTCCACCGTCAAGCTGGTACTGGAGGCTCGGCTCAGGCACAGCCCTTGTTTTTGCTTGTGGGGTGGAAATTAAAAAACAAGCGTTAGACAGGTCCTCTTCTGTGGATCGAGCAATTCTCCTCACTACTCTGCTTCTTGCTCTGCAGGGCCTGAGCCAGTGGTGGTATATTCTACTGGTTCAGCCCGGTTCTGCCAAGCCGGTAGCGACAACGAGCAGTGGAGACCAAATGCGGCAGCTGCTGAAGCGTCAGGGAGAGCGCAGGATTGCAGGTGATTGCAAATCGCCTGCGCAAAATGTGCATTTGGGGGGGACGGGGACGCGCACACACAAAGTGTGTGCGCATGCGCAAAGTGTGCCCACCCAGCCCACCCACCGAACCGGTGGTTAAAAATATTTGAAACACACCACTGGCCCAAGCATCCAAGCATAACAAGAGAAAACACACACCCGCCACACAAAAATGAAACACTCTTGCGTCTAATGTCCAAAGCAATGTTCCGAGAGGAGGTGCCCCAAAAGTTACGTATACCTTTTCAGCTGAAAATCTTGGGGCTTAATTTCTGACCTAGAAGGTCATCTGTCGTAAATTTGGGAGATGCCTATATTACAGCAGTTCAGCATCTGAGCACACCGAGTTTTCATTAAAATCCAAAGATTGCTAGAAAAACCACATTCGTATCCTCCTCGGTTTATGTGAACACAAAAGCCTAAAATTGCAGTCTACCTACAGCCAATGATCTGTGCAGAATTCTCTGCATTTCTCCCCAAAGGAGGTTTTTTTTTTTTTTGTATGTTATTTGCCTTCTCAAAACAACCAGTATGGGCCTCTAATGTATAGGCAGGAAGTTTATCTTGTGGAAAAAAATAAAAAAAGGCAGCGGAAGTGTGTGAGTTGAAGATATACCCTACAGTTGCCCTCCAAAGTTCACAGGAGCAGATGTGGTGAGAAATTTAACTGAAAATAATCTACTATACATAAGAAGTGTATAGCTACATCGGTCCCTTCAACATTTGTCTTCCTTCCTAGAACTGGTCAGCAGAATTGTGCAACATGGACATAAACATAAAACAAAGATGCACAAAGCTTTGCATCATTCGGGAAAGTTCTCAAAACCAGGTTTCAGATGCAGGAATTCCAGAACTCCTAAAAGAGTGAGCCGCAGTCATGCAGAATGGGCAATTAGTAGATCTCAAAACACAGACTGGGGAGTTTCCAAAGTTAAATATAGCCTTTGTTTTAAAGCAGGAAAACAATCTCATGGGATCACTAACTCTCTTGAGATTTTGACAGATCTCAAGGAGATGACTCAAAATCCCGTGACGTTTGGAATCAGGCCAAAAAAATGTCCCTGAGATAGAAAAGAGATTGCTAAAAGTTGCAATGCTCAGTTTTATTTTTTTCCACATGGGTAGCCAGACAATCCTTGTGATCTCTTCCAAATCAAAAATTGGTTACAAGAGAGATTACTGGGTACCGGATTGAGCTCAGACCGGAAACCTTCCTTCTAGGAATCATCAAGGATAAACTACCAAAAGAAGTAAAATATTTATTGCTACACATTACAACAGCTGCCAGAATAGCCTTTGCGCAGGTATGGAAAACATCAAATATTCCCAACGAAGAATTGATAATACATAAAATAACGGAAAGTGCTGAGATGAATATGTTAACATTGGGACTGAAAGCAAAAAATGACTCAGAATTCTTTTTAATCTGGAACAACTGGTATAAATGGCTAACAAACAGAACTAAGAAATCTAATTGAAATAATCCTTATGGGAGTAAAATGTAAATATGTAAATTATATAAAGATATAAGGATAACAATTATAGTGGAAATTATTATTTAATATTAGTTAAACGTAATGTAATGTATTATGATATTTAATTTAAGAACCTGTATGGATGCCAAGAATGCTGTTGGAATTGAGATATTTTATGATGTAATAAAAGAAACTTAATAAAAATATATTTTAAAAAAAATCCTTGTGATCTCCACGGATGAATTGTTCTATCAGGAAATTTCTCTTTAGTTCTAGGTTGCTTCTCTCCTTGATTAATTTGCATCTATTGCTCCTTAGGACAATAAGGAGAATAGCTTGACTCCCTCATTTCTGGGGCAACCGCTCAGATACTGGCACACTGCGATCATGTCACTCCGAGTCCTTCTGTTCATCAAACTAGACATGCCCAGTTCCAGCAACCGTTCTTTATATGTTTTAGCCTCCAGCCTCCTAATCATCTCTGTTGCTCTTCTCTGTACTCTTTCTAGAGTCTCAACATCTTTTTTACATCGTGGAGACCAAAACTGGATGCAGTATTCCAAGTGTGGCCTTGGAATAAAGTGGTACTAACCAGGGGTGCGATTCAAATTTTTTAACAACCGGTTCTGTGGGCATGGCTTAGGTGGTCGGCGTGGCTTGATCATGTGACTGGGTGGGCGTGGGTTGGTGGTCATGTTATTGGCTGGGCGTAGCCAACTCAATATCACTCACGTCGAGGCATGCATCTCCTCGCCTGGCCTCTCATGATTGTGGGGATGCTGAAACAGTCGTAAGTGTGAAAAATGGTCATAAGTCACTTTTTTCAGTCCCATTGTAACTTTGAATGGTCCCTCCATACAAGCAAAGTACCAGCAAAGGAGGGGGAAATAACTCCAGAGAAGTTCCTGAGACAGGAAGTCTAGTCCTGCCAAGAACGTAATAAGGGTTAACGGAGAGGCAGTTTCTGTAAGCAACTCCAGAATGTTTCCTTCCTGCCTTCCTTACAGGATTAGGCCAGTAATTTCTTCTAACAACCGGTTCTCCAAACTGCTTAGAATGTTAACAACCGGTTCTAGCGAATAGGTGCGAACCAGTACAATCCCACCCCTGGTACTAACACCTCATATGATCTTGATTCTATCCCTCTGTTAATGCAGCCTGGAACTGCATTGGCTTTCATGGCAGCTGCAGCACACTCTCCTGGCTTAAAACACATCAGTATAAGAAGACCTCAGGAAGGCAGTGTCGAGTTTCTTTGTTTAAATGCTATTGAGAACCCCACCAGCTTTGGATGCGGTCCTGAGCTTTCTACCCCACTTACTTACCAAGAGAATCTCCTCAAGATGCTTGAGTTCCTGCTCCAGGACCTGCAACTCAGGGAATTGGCCCCGATAGTCATCCAGAGCAGAAGCCAGTGTATTGATGGCCTCCTCCAGGCCAGAGTCCACAGGTTTGGGCCTTGGTGCTTCTGAGATCCCTGATGGCTGTAGCTGTCCCAAGGCTGATGGGAGGGCCAAGGAGGACCTGGGCTGTTGAACCTCTGGGGCTGGACCAGGAGGGTCCCCACTCTCCTCTCCAACAGGGGTAGCCGCATCAGGTTCATCCTCTTGCTTTTCGTCCTCACAGACCTGAGTGTCCAGTTGCGAGCCCACACTTGGGGGCGAGGAGTTCGTTTCCAAGGGAGGGACAACCCAAGGGCCAGGCTCCTTGGGGACAGGACACTCCCTCTCTTCTGCTATGGGCATGTCTACACTTGCTTCACTGATCTGGCTAAGAGTCCGGGCATAGGGCACGTGTCCGTTGGCCATGGAGGCCTCCTCTCGGATTGCCGGCTCCTTCTCCTCGGGGTGGGTGAAAGCGATTTCAATGGCGGGCGCAGTGGCCTGCACTGCAGGTTGCACAATAGGCCTGGGCAACGAATGTCGGGCGCTTCCGGACAGCTGGGGGCTGGACGAGTCATCAGACGACTCCGAAGAGATGGACCAGGCTGCTCCGTTCTCCAGTTCCTCCTGCTGCCGCAGCATGTTCTGAAGAAAACAACAACACGGGTGAGATACAACTGCACCGAGCACGGCAGGTCAGAATGAGCACCCAACCAGGACTTCTTCCACCCACAAACACACTCATTCACATCCCTTCTTTCCACAGCCCCAACTTTGCCACCTTCTGGAATATCAACAGCTCTTCTTCCTGGACCTGATGTGCCACCTCCAGGTAAACACAAGGCTGTGCAGCTGAACTAACCAAAACCAGTTCCGGCTGCTGGGTCCCCTCCGTATCATCTTGCAAATGACCCAGGGGCAAATAGACGTATTTGCATTTTTTACAAGACTGAAACCTTCCGCTGGCTATTCTTAATAACATACTTTGAAAACGTTTAATGTTGAGATAGGACATGGAGGGTGGGATGATACTTTACACCTCCCAAGCCCCGTAATCTCAGCCTTACTCCTTCTTATCTACACACAGGAGGCTGTTCAATTTAGGTGGAGAGAGAACCAAGAATCAGTTGGTGTGGTCTATGATTGGGAGAAGAACTGGCTTCTAACATAATTCATTTTCTTCCATTGCTCCTCAATCTTTGCATCAAGCTCACCATCTGGAGAAAATCATCCGCCCAGATGTTGATGCTGGCATGTCTGGCAGAATTAAGTAATTTGCTCTGCCTTCCATAGACATTGGCAAACCCCCAGGGAAGAGAGACCAGCTAGTTCTCAGCAGCGTTGGCTTTTGGGGGTAACCATTCTGAGTTGGGACTTTCTGTCTCATGCTATATCACCCCCAAAAGCCTTTAGCAAGAAAGTTAGTATAAACGATGGCTGTATTGGTAACATGGAATTAAAAACGGTGCGCGAAATGCAGCCCTTTGAACGAATCCCTGCTCAAAACTCCTATTCACAGAACTTAAAATTCTCCTTAGCAATGATCCCTGATTGGGGGTTACATCCTAACTAATGGCTCGTTTTAATCATAATTTGTTGAATAGGCCTGATGTACCAGCCTCATTAAGCCATACAGCGTGGTTGATCAGCTGAATTTACACCCTGGGCTATGCCAAACCAAACAAGCCAGATTATGATAGCACGTGTGAAGAAGTAACTGCTTCTCTTTATCTCATCTCTTAAACCAGTGGTCCCCAAACTTGGCAACTTTAAGACTTGTGGACTTCAACTCCTAGAATTCCTTAGCTGTCATGCCCCTGATGGAGACTGACTCTGAGGGAGAGAAGGATCAACCGACAGGGAGTGGAAGTGTGGCTCCGGAGGTTATGGAGAAGGGCAGAGGCTGGCTGAGCAGGCAGAGGAGGACCCAGGCCCATCCCCTATCCATCCTAGGGCACGCAGGGAGGAGAGGATAAGGGAGAGATGTGGTCTACTTGGGAGGAGAGGGCCTTGATCCTATTCATGGGCTGCAGCTGTGACAACTGGATAAGAGTTTGGACCTGCGTACTGGCAAATGCTGGAAACAAAGTGTGGAAATATCTCTAGTTTATAGTTCCTCTCTGAGTTTGGCGTCCTTCCCAGTGTGTGTTATCTCTGGACATCCTCCAGCCCTTATCTTGCCTGGTTTGTGTTGCTTTTCCCCTTCTTCTTGTAACTGTTTGTGTGGGAGTTTTTTGTCTTCCTTCAAAGATATTCAGAACTTGGAAGCAAAGTGAAGGAATAAAAGGGGCTGCACCTGTTTTCTGTGACTTGTTTTGTATCCCACCCTGGGTCATCACATCAGCCAGCATAGTGTCTTAAAGTTGCCAAGTTTGGAGACCTCGGTCTTCAGCAGACTTAACAGTACAAGAGTTAAGTATAATTTTTGGGGAAGCACCGTATTGTCTCAAATATCAGGTTGTAGGTGGGTAAAGGTCAAAAATGGGTGAAGAGACCCATTCTTTCTCATTCTCATTCTCTTTATTCCAGACAGGATGCCATCGAGGAAGATACATGTAGTCCTCGACTTACAAACAATTCATTTAGTGACCGGAGTTACAAGGCCCTGAAGAAAATTACTTTTGACTGTTTTTCACACTTAACGACCCCCATGGTCACGAGATCAAGATACGGCTGCTTGGCAGCTGAGTTATATTACACAGTTGCCATGCCCCGGGATCATGTAATCCCCATTTTACGACCCTCTGACAAGCCAAGCCAATGGGATTCATTTAACAACCATGCCACTGACTTAAGAACTGTTGCAATTCACTTAGTGATTGTGACAGGAAAGCTCATAACCTTGAGCAAAACAACTGTCTCACTTAACCAGAGAACTCTGGAGCTCAACTGTGGTTGTAAGTTGAGGACTACCTGTTGTTCTTGCACAAAGCCTGGATCGATCAACTTCAGAGGGAATCTGAAAGTAATGTCCTGGGGCTATTTCTAAGCAGACCAAGATTACACACGGCCAGGGGTGGGATGCTGCCGGGGTAACAACCAGTTCTGTGATCGTGCGCTTCACACATGTGTGCGCACGCTCGATGTGCGCTGTGGATGTGTGAATGGCGATGCAAAAATCCTTACCTTCTGCGTTACTTCGGGGGAGTAACACAGCTGAGAAGCAGCAATCTGCTCTTCCACGCTGATCAGCTGGGACAATAAACGTCAGTACAGGGCAGGCCTACATGATTGTCGGAGCAAACCGGTTCACTCCCGGCTGATCTTCGGAGCTAGGGATTCGCCCGAACTGGTACAAACCGGCAGAATCCCACCCCTGCACATGGCCCACGAACCAAAGATTGCAATTTCTAATTTAAAGGAAGACCTTTCATGCTAAATCACTCAATGGTTGGGCCCTCCCAACTCCCCGGCCTGCAGGAGTAGCAGACAGTAAACACACCACAATCGCAATCAGGAGGGACCACTACAAGACAACGAGACAAAGGGAGTTTGTACAGTTCACCACTGCCAAGTGCCACTTATCTACCAGAGCTCTGCCAGGTGCTACGGACTAAGGGAGAGGTTGAAAGCAGAGGAAGCACCAAGCGATGCAACAGTGCGAGCACTTACGCAGCCCTGAGACGCCTTTGTGCTGAGCTGCACCGAGGAGACATCGCTGCACGAACAGCTCCACGGCAGCCTTTCCAGGACGCTCTCTTGGAAGACGTCCATCAAAGCCCGCCTCTGCTTGGGGACCGCCTCCCAAGGCAGGCTCTTGAGCAGAGAAAGAGGCAACCATCAAAGAGGCACCAGGTGCAGCCAGGACTTCCCAAACTCAGGTGGGCTCCGTAGGTTACCACTTAGGGCAGGGGTGTCAAACTCGATTTCATTGAGGGCCGCATCAGGGTTGTGTTTGACCTTGGGTGGCTGGGGGTGGGCGTGACCAGGGTGGGCGTGGCCAGCTCGACGTAACTCATGTTGGGGGCGCCTGTGGCGGCCCCGAGCACTCTGCCAGCAAAAACAGGCTCCTGAGCTCCATTTTGGCGGCGATGGCCTCCTGCAAACTTCTGCCACTGAAAATTGATCAACTCACAAGCTCCATTTTCACTGGCAGAGGCACCGTGGGACAGTCCTTTGCTGTTCCCAGGGTGACCCTGCATTCCAGATCTAAGCACTTCGTGGGCTGGATCCGGACCCTGGGCCTTGAGTTTGACACCCCTGCTTTATGGGATCAGGGTGAAGAACGCCCTACTCCTCTGCAATAAATCTAGCTGTCTATTTTCTCCAGTTAGAAAGATCGGAGAAGTTGTTCTCCTTCCTTGTGGAAGGTTTCATGTACAAACAGGAACAACCTTCACCTGATAAAACATAGTTTGTTTTGGATTGCAAAAGAAAATGTTCTGTTTTTCACACTTTTTCTCCCCTTTCTTTTTCTTTGATGTGAATCGGGTTTTTTTTTTCCTGAGGGCCACCTATGGACTTCAAATAAAGTGCTTGGAGATACACACACACACACACACACACACACAAAACATCCCCCCCAGGAAGTAGACAAGGCCAGGATTAAATCAGCCAAGGCAGATCAAAATAAAATTGGATTAAATAAAAGTAATCCAAATTAGCACCATTTATTCCATCTATTCCACTCTATGTTAGAATTCAATTTTGGGGGAACAACTTTTTGAGATCTCTGGGGACTGCAGCCAAAGCATCAAGAGCCACATTAGTGGAATAATCTCAAATTGCACAATTCCTGTCCTAATCTAGCATTTCTAGAAGTGGTTAAACCATAGATTTCTGGATTAACTGAACCAAGAAGCTGTGTTTCAAGCTCTGATTTCAGACCGAGACTGCAGAAACCAATTCAAGATTACATCCTGGGCATTTGGTTTGAATGCGGTAAGAGCTGTGATTTGACAAATTCCACCCCAAGTCTAATGTCTAGAGATATAAAAACAATTAAGTGGACAAAAAAGTACGAGAATGTTCTGTGTTGCAGGATCTAGTCTGAGTCGGTCGCCAGGACCAAACTAGGTTTATTCTTCCAAGCTTTCAGTTTCGTGTTGGAGCCCATCATCAGGTAACTTCTCTCTCTCCAGAATATGTGCATGTTCTTTGTGTCATATTTATATAATTGCCAGGAACAAAAGACCTCCAAGGGAGTCTGGCCTGCTTTATTTAAAACTTGTTTTTTTTTTTAACAATAACAAAGACTTTGTGGGTAAGACTGAAGGAGAAAAGTGATGCATATTTTCTTATTGGACTACACCTTCTCCAAATCCTTGGTGAAGCTACTGGTGAAGCCATAAGGACAAAGAACTTTCCATTCTCTCCATATCTTAATACATGTAGCACCCAAAGAAGGAGTACTCACATAAAAGGCTTGTTCTCTCATGGAAGGGGTATCAGGAGGGCTCTGGTTGTATGTGGAGAACCGCTTGTTGACTGTTGATGTCTTGTTCACAGTACTGGCAGAAGATGGTTGGTCCTCTTTATCAAACGGACTGATGGAAGGAAAGCATTGTAGTTAGTGGAGAAGAAGGAAAAGGGAGCTGATGGGAGAGGTGGCCTCACGTGCTCTTTAGATCACTTGGAAGATCTTCAAGGAGACACTATGGACTCTCTTACTGGAACCCTTCTTTCACTATGGCCCACTCAGACACCCAAAAACATTAGAGAAGAACAGAAGAAGCCCAAAGAAGGCCAAGAGGACTCACTTCCAATTGACCTCCAGGCTTAGCTTGATTGTGCCTAGGTCATTGATGTCAACTGCCACCACTTGGGGCAGGGCGGCAAAGAGATCCTTGGTCTCGCAAGAGACATTCCCCACCACTACATGGCTGGCCAAGCTCTTGAGTTCCGTCACCTGAAAGGAGAAAGTAAAAAAGCAGAATGGTCGCGACTAAGGAAAAAAACATCTTCTTCTAGGTAGGAGACATCTGACCAGGGAGATATCAATCACCTTGATAGACAGAAATTCTGTAATAAGGGGCAAGAAGATCATCTCCTCACTATCCCAGACTTGCTTGCTGTTGGCTTCGATGCGACCCCGTAGTTTCCATCGCTGGCGCCCATACCTCATGAAGATCTACCGTGAAGGAAGAGGAATTTGGGTATCAGTTAGATGACTAGCAATGAGATCCAGACTCACAGTTTTAAGCCAGGTTGACTGCAAGCCTTTCTTGGATAACAAACAGAAGGGACAAATTCACCTTATCTCTTAAGTAATAGCAACTGTCCAACCTCTGGGATGACTTTGATATAACACCCACCCCCGCACCCTGCGCATGCATGTGCGATCCCCCCACTGCCCCCTTACCTGCACTGCACCTCCCAGCTGATTTTTCGGTCCGTTTGAGCCCCTTTTCAGCCTCCCAGAGGCTTGAGGGAAGCCTCTGCAGCCTTTGTAGGCCGAAAAATGAGCCCGTTTCATCACTTCTGGTATTTCCGGAAATACAGGAATTGATGAAATGGGCCCCTTTTTTTTTTTGGCCTCCAAAGCTGCAGAGGCTTCCCTCAAACCTCTGGGAGGCCGAAAAAGGCCTCAAACGGACCGAAAAATCAGCTGGGAGGTGCACGCATGCGCAGTGAGGTAAGTTTGCCTGGGGTCCCCTCCATCACCCATCTTGCTTTTACAAACCTCATATTGGTCGCCTGCACAAAGCCTAGCAAAGCCAGCCAATCCTGCAAGAGAATGACAAGACAAGGCATAAGACATAACAAAAGAAGATAAGTCATAACAACATAAGGACTATTTAGGGTGGGCCACCTAGGTGGTCCTAATGTTGTTATCTTTCATAAAGAATCAGAAAACTACATTATAAGGCCACCGCCATCCCATCTCTTTTCTCCAGAGGCACATTTATGAGGAAAGGGTGCGACCTGGAGGAGACATCAAGAGGCAGAGAGTAAACACCCTTCTCCTCCTCACCAAGCCAACTCCTATACTCCTCAAGGGTGTGGTGAAATCTGGCCTTGAGTTGAGGGGGTGGATGAAATGGCGGAGTAGCCTTGAGTCCCTTGTGGTGAGGAAGAGACTGAAGGGAGATCCTCCCTAAAACCTCGCGCTATTTATCTAATAGTTATGCAGTCTGTGATGTACTCTGGCAAGATGCCTGCCTATAGGCGAGCAACAATCAACATACCACTCTAATTAGCTCACTGGGTCATTTCTGATCCCTGACAAGGTGCTTTTAAAAATGGCCGACCAAGCTTCCTCAGGCAGATGTGGTTTGTCCCTTCCTACCTTTCATCTTGATATGGAACTCTCCCAACTGGCTCTCCAATTCACTCTCCAACAGACACATATTCTGCATGGGGAGAACATCGACAACCAACTGTTAGTGCCGTCAACCCAGGAACTTTCCTCTCGTCCCTCACCCACCAACCGATTTCTTCCTCCCTGAGTGCCAGCCATCTTGACTCACTTCCGTGTACTCCTTGTAGCCCTTGCCAGCTTCAGCCAAGCTCTCCCGGGCCTCCTTGCTGCCAGGGGAACCGGCTGTGTAGGCCTTGACCATGTTGTGAGCTCCATCTCGGAGCCGTCGCTGGATGCAATACGCCTCGTAGAGCTCATCAATCTATTGAAAAGAAAGACGGAGCACGAGCGTGAGAAGCTGCGAAGTGGTTGCGCGGAAAGCCGAGCCAGCGGCGAGGACGCCTGCTGAAGTATCTAGAAGGTTTGGCTCCTAGACCATCCTAGGTTACACAGCAAACTATTTTGTCTTCAAAAGGTTCTTCCTGATCTTTACGGAATTTCAAAATAACAGCGGTAGGAGAGAAGGAGCAGGGGAGACATGATAGCAGTCTTCCAATATTTGAGTGGCTGCCCCAGAGAGGAAAGGGGTCAAGCTATTTTCCAAAGCACCCGAAAGCCAAGGAATAATGGATGGAAACTGAACAAGGAGAGATTCGACCTGGAAATAAGGAGAAACTTTCCGAC
This sequence comes from Notechis scutatus, assembly GCF_049901735.1. Taxonomy (NCBI): domain Eukaryota; kingdom Metazoa; phylum Chordata; class Lepidosauria; order Squamata; family Elapidae; genus Notechis; species Notechis scutatus. The sequence continues at coordinate 10,579,536 of NC_142017.1, read as the reverse complement.
AGTGAGAACTATCAACCAATGGAACAGCTTGTCCTCGGAAGTTGTGGGAGCATCTTCACTTGAGACTATCAAGAAGAGATTGGACTGCCATCTGTCAGAAATGGTGTAGGGTCTCCCGCTTGGGCGGGGGGTTGGACTAGATGACCTATAAGGTCCCTTCCAACTCTGATTATCTGTTATCTTCTTGTCCAACTCCCTATAGGAGACTCTATACCAATTCCGGATAAATGGCTATCCAATCTCTTAAAAATCCTCAGTGATGAAGTACCCATAACTTTTGGGGAGAAAACCATTCCACTGATTAATTGCTTTCAGGCAGAGGTCCCCAAACTTGCCAACTTTAAGACTTGTGGACTTTAACTTTCAGAATTCTCCAGCCTGGAGAATTCTGGGAGTTGAAGTCCACAAGTCTTAAAGTTGCCAAGTTTGGAGACCCCTGCTTCAGGGCCACAACATGGCTGTCATGCTGCCTGGATAATTCTGGGAGTTGAAGTCCACAAGTCTTAAAGTTGCCAAGTTTGGAGACCCCTGCTTCAGGGCCACAACATGGCTGTCGTGCTGGCTGGAGAATTCTGGGAGTTGAAGTCCACAAGTCTTAAAGTTGCCAAGTTTGGAGACCCCTGCTTCAGGGCCACAACATGGCTGTCATGCTGCCTGGAGAATTCTGGGAGTTGAAGTCTACAAGTCTTAAAGTTGCCAAGTTTGGAGACCCCTGCTTCAGGGCCACAACATGGCTGTCGTGCTGGCTGGAGAATTCTGGGAGTTGAAGTCCACAAGTCTTAAAGTTGCCAAGTTTGGAGACCCCTGCTTCAGGGCCACAACATGGCTGTCATGCTGCCTGGAGAATTCTGGGAGTTGAAGTCTACAAGTCTTAAAGTTGCCAAGTTTGGAGACCCCTGCTTCAGGGCCACAACATGGCTGTCGTGCTGGCTGGAGAATTCTGGGAGCTGAAGTCCACAAGTCTTAAAGTTGCCAAGTTTGGAGACCCCTGCTCTCAGGGATAGAAAATTCCTCTTATGTTCTAGGTTGGATTTCTCTTTGATAAGGTTCCATCTCTTACTTCTTGTCCTGCTCTCAGATTTTTTTTCTTCTCCTTCTCCTTGGGAAAGGTCATGGCTGAATAGCTGAACCCGAATTTTTACATACCAAAAGACCTTAGCATCTCTATTTAAGAAGGATCAGGTAGCAGGGAAATTGCTTAGCCAGAAATCTTTGGCAAGTTGCAACCGAATCTCTTTAGGATGCTCTGGCAAAATAGGCCAAACATTTACACAAAGGCATAATTTATAAAGACAATTAAAAAAAATAGATTTTCTTGGCACTGCAATCTTACTGGCATGGTGAATTCAGAAACAGGAGGTACCTTGCTAGCGTGAAACTCCAAACGGCGCAAGAAACGCTCAATGGACTTGACTTGCTGTGAAAATAAGAAAGAAATGCCATTGTGAAGGATCTGGAAACTCAACTGGTAAAGGAATGTAGAAAGATAAAGGTTACTCTGTCCAGTGGTGTCTGACTATAGAGCACGGTGCACTGCAATAACGGCAGCGAGTAGCATCCTGTAGTCATATGACTGAATTTTATGAAGTTGCCAAAACAAGCAAGCAAGCAAACAAACAAACAAACCCCAGCACTACCAGTTTCGAGGCAGCAAATCCTAGAGAGGAGAGGGAGGGAGGGAGGGAGGGAGGGAGGCAAGAGGGGCGGAGGGTGCAGGATTTCCACTGAATCAATGAACTCAACCAACCAACGTCAGCAAGATCGCTCGGCAAAGGCAGGGAGAGAAGACGGCTGCAAAGACCAGGTGGGGCAACCTTTTGCATGCAGAAACATACGAGATGCAAGAGGGAGTCACCCCGTGCCACCTAACATTAGTCCCTTGGGTTCTCTGCTTCCTTCCCAGCAGGTCTTACCTTGTCAAGGTCATAGAGGAAGCCCTAAAGGAGAAAAAGAGAAGAAGAGAAAACTTGGAAGAACTGCTGACTACATGCCAACAGCAGCTCAGGGCTGAACTGTGGACTCCTGGATGCTCTCAGAGTTTGGTTCTTTTCCTGCAGACGTTTCATGATCCAAGTAGTTGGGTCACAAAACAGAAGATGTTCCCTAGTTGGGTAATGAAACGTCTGCAAGAAAAGAACCGAGCTCTTGAGAGCACCAAGGACCCCACAGTGAATGCATGGCATCATATTAGGCATTACAACATGCTCCTCCACGCGTATTTTTTAAAGCTGCATTCCCTGACGTTGTGGTAAGAGGGAAGTATCAGGGTAGTGATTTAAGAGCTGACCAGCTGCTACAATGATGCACTGATGCACTGATGTAATGATGGGAATGAGTCAGCAAGGTTTTTAGCTACTATCCCTTTAAGAGCCTGTATAATAAGAAGAGGCCCTGTTAGGGCATCACTCTCTCGCTGTGTGTTCTTCCCTGCTGTCATTTACTGATGGTTTGACTTCTGCCTATTGTATGTGTATGTACAGTATATATCAGTGATGGCTCACCTTCTCGTCCTCGCATGTCGAAGGTGCGCTCCTGCACATGCATGCCTGCACCCATAATGCAATGCATGCGCCCCTCCCCTCTGAGCATGCATGCGTGACCCCTCGTGCATTGTGCACCTCTGTGCATGTGCAGCAGATACCTGACAATCAGCTGGCTGGAGGGAGGTGTACACGCAAGCACAGTGGACCTGATCTGGGGCTACGGCTCACATGCCAGCAGAAATGGCTCTGGGTGCCACTTCCGGCACACATGCTATAGGTTCACCATCGCTGGCATATATTCTCTGGTAGATAAAACCACTATTTATTACAAACTGTTATTGCTCCTAGGTTGTTCCACCTAGTAAAGCACTCTGACATTTCCACAGGCAGTGGGAAGCGTATACTGTGTATGCATTATCTATGTACATATCGGTTATCTGCATGGAGGCATTTTTGTGGGTGTCTATCGGGGAGATCCTCTGCACAAAATGCCTGCAAATCATCACCCTCTGTTCCGCTGGAAGTGACTGGAAGGCCAGCCTGCCTGCAAATTTGAGGACCGGAGACTGAACTTCTGCCATTTGCAAGGACAGCTTTGCATTCCATCAGAGGTTGGCAGCATCAGATAGGAACCGCGTCACTCACCAAGCGAGAATTCCTCTTGGATTCACGGATCTGGGTGCTCAGCTTCTCCAGTTCCTGCTGGTGCACCTCCAGGTAAGCGCTGCAAGGAAGGAGAGGTGGAAGGGACTGAGTAGAGAAAGAAGAATGATCTCCCCATCGCTTGGAAGATTAGAGCCGGCAGCATCCCGGCTCCCCAATCCAAGGCACTTGCCCTGGTTTTTTTTCATGCAGGATGTTATCCTTGGCAGTAAAAGCCAAGAGCAGAAAACTTCCTTTCAGCCGATTCCCACCACGCTACCCGCACTCTTGATCTTCAAGTTGAACTTTAGGTTGGTGGGGGGGGGAGGAAGGAATCGGGGTCAGCTGCATTTACACAAAGCTGAATTGCCTTCGGGTTGGTGTTGCTTCCTGACAACCACCTAAGCAAGTTCCTGCGATTTTGTCGACAAGTTTTCAAAAGTGCTTTGCTCTTGCCTGCTTTGCTCTTCCTAGGGCTGAGAGAGAGAGTGTGACTGGCCCAAAGTCACCCAGTTGTGCCTTGGGTGGGACTAGAACTCACAATCGCCTGGTTTCTAGCTTGGTGCCTTAGCCACTATATCAAACTCTCCATTGTTACCGCAGCTTTGGAGAGCACTGCCCAATACTGCAGGGAAATATTTTAAGTATTTATTTATTCATGAATTCATATCCTGCTTTTCTTACCTTTTTATAAACAATGCGAAGCAGCAAATATATCTAATTACACCTTTCTCTTCCTATTTTCCTCATAACAACAACCCTGTGAGGTGAGCTGGGCTGAAAGGGAGGGACTGGCCCAAGCTCACCCAGCTGGCTTTCATGGCTAAAGGCAAGATTAGAACTCAGGATCTCCCTGTTTGTAGCCTGTGGTGCTTTAACCACTAGATCAAAAGTCTCCAAACTCGGCAACTTTAAGACTTATGGACCTGAACTCCCAGAATTCCCGTAGCTGGCTGAGGAATTCTGGGAGTCGAAGTCCACAAGTCTTAAGGTTGCCCAATGGGGAGACCCCTACATTAGACCCAAATGCTTCTCAATATCCCACTGAAGACACTTGGTTTCACAGTGACTCCTCACCACCTCCTCACGTATCAACACGGAGTAGAAAAGCAAGCTTAGATGTTTGTGAACAGATAAAGAGGTATCACCGCCTGTCACACGCTGAGCGTTTGGTGATGCCCGCAGCGACACTTACCTCAGGCCTTTCTTCAGTGCTTCGTACACTTCATCGAGTCTCTCTGGCTGGGGCACCTTGGGTGGAGGGGATTTATGAGACATTGAAAACATCCTACTGACCCTGGAGCCAGACTTCCTGGAGACAGTGGGTGTACTGAACGCAGGGAAATTCCTACCAAAAAAATAATGATGATAAAAGCCCCACAGACAAAAGAGGATATCACAGAATAGGCCGGCCGGCTGATTCTTAATAATGCAGGATAGTTTTCTGCGTAGTCTGGGTGGGAAAACAGCAGCTCCTGTACACACCCCTGCAGTGATACCAAAAAGCCTTAGAAATGTTTCAGGAAAAACATATCAGTAAAGAAAGGATGTTTTCCCACGCACCTCATTGCTAAGTATAGACTGGGTGAAGCCAGGCTCAATAGCAATAACCGTGAGAGGGATCTTGGAGTTTTAGTGGACAACCAGCTAAATATGAGCCAGCAGTGTGCAGCAGCCATCAAAAAAGCCAATTCAATCCTAAATTGTATTAACAGAGGAATACAATCAAGATCAAGACCACTCTGTAAAGCCTTAGTAAAATCACACCTAGAATACTGCATCCAGTTTTGGTCACATTATAAAAAAGATGTTGAAAAAATCTTTGAGATATTGCTTTGAAGCCCCTTTGGTGCTCTGAAAAATGTGAGATCCAAATATGGAGTTGTAGAATTAGAGAACCGAGGAATTCTGACTCTGAATTTCAACATGCCATCCCTGATCAAAACTAAATAACTCGGCTCCGTCTATATATATATAAAATGCAAGGTGATAAAAAAAATGTGGCTCGATGGTATCCATTTGCTTCTAAATGCACGGTTCTAACTTCTGATTAAAGAAGGGCATTGATCCTCCTGCTCTGAATGATATTCAGCTTTTCACCTGGGCCCACCACCATCCTCGTTCCTGCCACACCAGACTGGACTTTTAATTAATTCCCCCCCCCCAAATAAAATAAATTGGAGGTTATCTAACTGTGCATTTGTTTCCAAGACCCCCCTCCCCCCTCGGACAACAACAGGCCTCACCGAAATTAAAAAGGATGCAGGAAGGTGTTCTAGGACTTTGGAAAAAAGTCCCACCTGCCCAGAGGAATAAATAAACGTTAGCTGGAAAGAGAAAAAAACAAGGATTTGGAAAAACAGAACTAGAGAGAGGTGAAGGGCAAATTTAAAATAAATGTTGCTTTCCGGGGAAAATCATGTTGCAATTGCTATGGAGACAGTTTGGAAGGCCCCTGTAAAATGTTCTTTAGTGTGTTTGAGGAGAACAAACAGACCTTTACAAAACTGGCCTGTCTTCTTATCCAATTGCATTGGTTTCGTCCCAAAATATCTGATGTCTACCTCTTAGAATAGAATAACAGAGTTGGAAGGGACCTTGCAGATCTTCTAGTCTAACCCCCTGATTAGACAAGAAACCCTATACCATTTCAGACAAAATAGTTATACAATCTCTTCTTAAAAACGTCCAGTGTTGGAGCATTCACAACTTTTGGAGGCGAGTTGTTCAACTGATTAACTGTAACTGTCAGGAAATTCCTCCTAAGTTCTAAATTGCTTCTCTCATTGATTAGCTTCCATCCACTGCTTCTTATCCTACCCTCAGGTGCTTTGGAGAATAGCTTGACTCCTTCTTCTTTGGGGCAGCCCCTGAGATATTGGAAGACTGCTATCATGTCTGTCCTAGTCCTTCTTTTCATCACACTAGACACACACCCAGTTCCAGCAACCGTTCTTTATATGTTGTAGCCTCCAGCCCCCTAATCATCTCTGTTGCTGTTCTCTGCACTCTTTCTAGAGTCTCAGCATCTTTTTTACACCGTGGTGACCAAAAGTGGATGCAGTACTCTAGGTGTGGCCTTCCCAAGACGTTATAAAGTGATATTACCCTCCCCAGGGCTTTCTTGGTGCAATTCGCCACTAGGAACCATGCAGGAAATCAGAAGCTTCCCTGATTATTTCCGTTGCCCAGAGACAATTTTTGCTAAGCCTACCTGAAAGGTTTGTCCTGGGAGGAGTTGACTCCTGCAAATGACTGGCTCCTATTGATCCTGACCACCAGACTGCGCCGCTGGGGTCGTACAGAGAGGGACATCGTGGAATTCCACCGGGAAGGACTCCCTACAAAACAAACCAGGAAGATTGAGTTGAGCTTGCAAATCGGTCACAACATTCTCCAGCTTTTTTCATACGTGGGAGTTTAGGTTAATAGCAATAGCCATTTAAGACTTATATACCGCTTCACAGTGTTTTACAGCCCTCCCCTAAGCGGTTTACAGAGTCAGCCTCTCTTGCCCCCAACCATCTCATTTTACCAACCTCGGAAGGATAGAAGGCTGAGTCAACATTGAGCTGGTCAGGATTGAACTGCTGGCAGTTGGCAGAGTTAGCCTACAATACTGCATTCTAACCACTGCTCATCATGAATGGATGGATAGATGGATGTACAATAGCATTAGTACTTAAGACTTATTATTCTCTCTTCACTGTGCTTTACTGCCCTCTCTAAGTGGTTTACAGAGTCATGCCCCCAACAATCTGGGTCCTCATTTCACCCACCTGGGAAGGATGGAAGGCTGAGTCAACCTTGAGCCTGGTGAGATTTGAACTGCAGGCAGCCGGCAGGCAGCAGAAGTAGCCTGCAGTACGGCACTCTAACCACTGCGCCACCGTGACTCATTAATCCTTGACAGCCAACTGAAACTGCCCAAAACGAACTAAAGGTAGACCTCAACTAACAAGCATTCACGCAGCCACTGTTTAAAGTTACACCAGCACTGGGAAAAAACCCAACAACTTACAACTGGTCCTCACCCTTATGACCGTTGCAGCATCCTCACAACCATAAGATCTGGGTGCTTGTGACAACTGCCATGCATTTATGATGGTTGCAGCATTCTAGGGTCATGTGTGATCACCGTTTGGGATCTCCCCAGCTAGTTTCTGGTAAGCGAAGTTGATGGGGGAAGCCAGATTTGCTTAACGACCGTGTGATGAATATCAGCAGTGGTTCATTTAACAACCATGGTTTAAAAAAAAGGCAGAAAACTAAGCCTGGCTCTCTTAACAACCCGCCTTACTTAGGAATGGAAATTCTGGTTCCAATTGCGGTCGTAAATTGAGGACTACCTGTAAATTGTAATGCTATGCCCAGAATTAGGTAGGCAGCCATTTACACGTACAGGCAGTCCTCGACGTACGACCGCAATTGAGCCCAGAATTTATCTTGCTCAGTGAGAAATTTGTTTAAGTGACTTTTGCCCCTTTTTGAAATTTTTCTCGCCATGTCGGTTAAGTGAATAGTTGTGGCTAATGAAGGGAATCAGGGCCCTTTCCTCCCCCCATAAGCCACACAACCCACGTTGCTCTCTTCTCTGCTTCTGCCTAGGATGAAGAGGGGGCAGGCCTGGTTCTTCCTCTGAACTCCCTCTCCCTTGTTCTATCTCTCCCCTTTTCTGCCCAGCCGGACTTTGCCCTTCCCCAGCCTCCTCCACAGCCAATGGAGCCACACTCCTGGCTCCCTGTCAGCTATTTGGCTTCCTCCTCGGATTCAGACTCTGATAGGAGCATGACACCACCCAAGAGTGAAAAACCAGGCAAGCGGGAGACTTCAACCCCCCCCTGGATGAGGAGAGCAACAGGCATGTTACGACCCATTGAGCCAAGGAAACACCCCAACCCGTCTCTATAAACATATCCTCAGACACCTCCTGCGGTCCAGCAAATTTTAGATTGAACAAATGAGTCAGGAACAAGGAAGAGGCCAAAAGCACTCCATTATTTTCCCATCAATATTTATAATCACCGTTTCTCGGCCGGGAGAGTTCCGCCCTTATCGGCTGGGTGGAGCTGAGCTTGCCAAGAAGCAAAGACAGACGAAAATAAGACCCAGCGCTCCATCCACCGGCTTTCAGGCAGTCCTTGATTTACGGCCACAGAATTCCCATGGCCAAGCTTTGTTAAGGGAAGGGTGCCCAATTTTATGACTTTTTTTTTGCCATGGTTGTTAAGCGAATCAGGGAAGTTGTTAAGTGAACCATGCAGTCAAGCGAATTGGACTTTCCTCCCCCCTTCCCCATTGACATTGGTTGTAAATGGGGATCCCGTGACCTCAGCACACCGCAACCGTCATAAATACGCACTGGTTGCCTGAATTTTGATCACGTGACCGTGGAGAAATTATGACAGTTGTAACTGCGAGCTTTTTTTAAAGTGCCATTGTAACTTCCAATTGTCACTAGCTAGCCGGATGGTTGTAAGTCAAGGAATGCCTTTATTGGATACCCAAATTCTTCTATTTCAGTGCTTGGTCCATTCTCTAATCTGCAAAGGAATGCCATTTTTCACTTCCAAGCACGAGACATCCTTTCGGTTTCTATTTTAAGTTTCCAAAATAAAAAAAGCTACCCGAAGTTTAAAAGGCCAGATTCTGTTGACAACCGGTATTGTGAGTGTACAAAACTTACAAACGCACATTCAGCCTTGCACAAAGCAAGCAGTCCAGTGAGAACACCCTTGCCCAATGGCATGAAACGAAAGGCAGAATAAAAACAGAGCATCGCATGATGCCACATTAGCTTGAGCCGCAATGATGATTGATGGTGCATGTTTAGGAACAGACTAAAGTACACCGATGACACAACAGGAAGTAATATTGCTACAGTTTCATATCAAGTATAACCTGTAAATCGAGTCTAATTATAGACAAGTCAGATTTACTTTATGTATTTCCTACATGTATCCATCGAGATGTTTGCTTAAAACTGTATTTGTTTCAGCTCAATACTGCTGCTTTCTGTATCACTTGTTTTACTAAGCAGACAACAGATCCAGTGTTTTTCTACTGAATGTTTCTGTTTTGCTTCTGTCCAGAATATTGTTTCATTGTTTTCTACTGACTTCCCTTTCCCTACCAGTTGTTTGTTTCGATTATGCTGGTTCTTTGCCAGAGAGAGAAAGACAGAAACAGTGGAAAAACCCGGCTATAGGTTTAACATCCTTATTGGGCTCTTCAATGAGATCATGGCATTAAGAAGGGAAGGTGTTCTACAAAGGACAAATCTCAAAATATTTCCTTTTTCCAAAGTGAGAAAGAAAACAGATACATAAAGAAGTCCATTCATTCCAGAAAATGCACCCCGCTTTCGAAATAAAGATAATTTGGAAAGGGAGCAACCGAAGACGAAAGTCAGTGTGTCTTCCAGTCCAGAGTGCGACCTGGGAAGGTGGCAATGCTCTAAGAACAAGGGTTTCTATTGTATCAAGCAATCAAAATCGTGGCCTATTCAAAGAGATGGATTACATGAAATTGTTCTGAATCTAGCTCTTTTTTTAAAAAAAAAATACTGACTGATAGGAGGAGGGAAACACCCAGATAACAGAGCAAATGGCCCACAACCAACACCAAAGATAATTTACTTCTGGTCCAGAGCTTTGGACACCTGAATAACACCTTCCTGGCTGATAAAAGGAAATGAAGACACAGCAAGCCACACAGAAGATCTGCCTTCTTCCTACTTAACCCCCACTGACCCATAGGATTTGAACGACGTTCAAACCAAGTTAACCAGTAACCAGCCAAATACACTTTTTTCCACAAACATCTCAGCTACCACATGCCAATCTAGGAGAGATGGGGCCACCGGTATGCTAGCCCCCCCACCCCTCCACCCACGGAAAACAAGGCCCTACAGAATTTGTGAGCCAACACAACCTCCTTCTTGGTTTAATCAGAGCTGTGAAACAGTGTTGGGTCACAAGTGCAACAATTAAACAATTAAGAAGGAGCAGCAGTTCCTAGCAGGGTTGACAAACGACTTTCTAGTAGGCCCTTTAATTAGATCACTCAGCAAATTGTGCCTTGATTCTCCAAACTGTTCTCCTTTATCCCCACCTCTCCTATTTCCCACCACCACGCTAATTCCAACTGGTCTTCAGAGGCTATGGGTTAGAATGAAAATACTACAAAGCCTGCACAATGCCATCCGCTGGTCTGCTCTAGGTGCTGGAAGATTTTGCTTTGTACAACAGGTAGCAAGCAGAGAAACCCGCTTTCTTACATTCAGCCTTTACGGGCCCCAGCGTGGTCAACCAAGCGTGTGAAAGTACAAGGAAGTAGCTGTAAATTCCCCCCCCCCCCATTTTTTTAATTTCAATCTGCCTATATCACAACAATACATTAATAGCGTGGCATCAATATATCATACATTTTATTATAGGCAAAATTAATAGTATCTCTCAATGCATAATTTCACATTCATTCATGACCCTTCGATGCTTATTTTCAACCTTTCAAAACTCTCTCCAAATGCCTACCACCGTTATCAGTTAAACATACCTAGTAATTCCATTATTCAATTTCCTCCCTGCTTTTTATTCTATTTAAGTAGCTGTAAATTCCAAAGAATTACCTGGGCAATGAAAATACCTGTAAGATCCTCGGAGTCCCTAAGATGTTGTAGGACCTCAATCTCAAGGAGGTGAGGCTCTAGGTTTTACCGCGCTCTTCAAATTCAGTGGGGAAAGACACTTTCCCATTTCTGAACCTACAGTATGCATACCACTGGGTAAGGAAGAGGCCTCCTGGTGCTTTCTGTCCAGGGCTGGGCTCCACTTGTACATTCCTAGCATTTCATAGATAATCAGCAACTGGTACTGTCAACAGCAGAGGTGTGGAAGGCCAGGAGGTCCTCCTGACAGGCTGACTAAGAGGCAGGTGAGTAAAGCAACAGCATTGTAGTTTGCTAAAACTAAGTTTCAGAGGAGTGGGGTAGATTCCTTTGGACCACGAGGATTTCTACATCTTTCTTTAATGTTTAAAGTTCAGAAAATGCTAGCTACAAGCCTTCTTGTATCAGGATACCTTGGCAAAAGCAGCTCATACCCTGATCATCATCCCCTTTAGATCCGCAGCCCCTGGGTCACAGACCAGTACTAGTCCATGGCCTGTTAGGAAGGAACTGGGCTGACAGCTGGAGGTGACCCACAGGCAAGTGAACCAAGTTTCATGTCTACAGGTAGTCCTCGACTTGCAACAGTTCATGTAGTGACCGAAGTTGCAATGGTCATAAGTGTGGAAAAAATGTCATAAGTTATAGCAGCACTGAAAAAAGTGACTGATGACCGTTTTTCACACTTATGACCGTTGCAGCATGCCCATGGTCTTCTGGCAGAAGATACAGAACACTTAAAACTCAGACCACACATTTTCTGAACAGTTTTTATCCCAGAGCTATAAATGCACTTAACAATGAACTTAAGGACCACCATCAGTGGGCTGTCGGACAGTCTTACTTGGTCTGTTGTGTGGATGCTTGTGTGTTTTTAGGGGGTGGCGAGTTTGGCAGCTGCGGGTGAGTTTGGGGACTGTCATGTGTGTGTGCATGTTGGGCCTGGTCTCTGGGTGTTATGTGAATTTCATTGTATGGGTATACTGTGTATACAGGGTTGGGATTCAAATTTCTTAACAACCGGTTCTGTGGGCTTGGCCTAATTTGTGGGTGTGAGTGGCTTGCTGACTGGGCACGGCTTGGCGGTCACGTGACTGCTGGGCACGGCTGTAGGTAAATATTGTAAAAAAATATTATTAAAAAAAGAGCAACTTTTACCCAAAATCAGGCAAAGCAGGCAGGCAGATTGAGTTGTTCACAGAATCACAGATTCACTCAGAGTTCTATCTTTCTGCAATCTGCTACCTGAGTCTGCACTGAAAAATAGAAGCTTCAGTCCTTAAGGAAGGTTCAGCTCTGCTTTTAGATTAGCTAGAAAGCAAGAAATCCAATGATTTCCTGCTTTCTAGCTAATCTAAATCTCCTGGCACAGCTGGTAGTCGGAACAGCTGATGGTGGGGGTGTGGGGGGAGGAAAAATAGCAACTTACCAAAGGTACAAGCAAGCAAGCAAGTTGGATAGTGTGTATGGCAGGTAAAGAGTGAGTGGGCGGGGCGGAACCAGCCAGTGACGCGATTTGCCAGTTCTCCGAACTGCACAGAATCGTAACAACCGGTTCTATAGAACTGGTCCAACCAGGTAGAATCCCACCCCTGCCACATACAATGGCAATGAAGTATAAAATAAAGTATGGCTACATGATCAAAATTCAGATGCTTGGTGACTGGTTTTGCATTTACGACGGCCGCAGTGTCCTGGGGTCATGTGATCTGCTTTTGCAACCTCCTGACAAGCAATGGGGAAGCTAGATTCACTTAACAACACTGTTACTAACTTAACAACAGCAACAATTCACTTACCAACACTGGCAAGAAAGGTCGTAAAATGGAGCAAAACTCACTTAACACATAAGTTTCTCTTAGCAACAGAAATGTTGGGCTCAACTGTGGTCATTAAGTCCAGGACCGCCTGTATATGGAGCTGCTCCCCAGCGCTAGAATCACCAGCTCAGCTCACATCCTCAGATCATCAGGCATTAAATTCTCCTAGGAGTATGAATCCCTCTGTAAATTGCTCATGCGAGGAACTTGGGTTGCATGCTCATTTCGCCCCGCCCTGATCCGTGGGAAAATTGCCTTCCATGAAACGGCTCCCTGGTGCCAAAAAGGATGGGGGCCACTGCTTTAGACCATGTAGGACCCCCGTACATAGGACTGCCTTTGGGGATTAATTAAATGATATATAAGCTATAGGGGTGGCACACTCTTAATTGGTAATGGTGGGGGAAACTTGTCTGAAATGTTTGAACTGAAATGGAATTTTTGGAATGACGAAATAAAAATATGCGATGAAATTGCAAACTTGACAGATAAAAGTATAAAGCATAATGAGCATAAAGATAGGAGAGTTATTTAAAGTTTAAGAAAATAGGTTAAGTCATGAATTGAAAAAATATATAAAATAAGCTGGAGGAAAGTATCTGATAAAAATAATACAAAATACGTAAAGTAATGGTAAGATATGAAATTAAATGTGAAAGATGAGTATGAAATTATAGTCATGTTTGTATGGAAATGTGATAACCTGGAATCATGCTGTTCACTAAAAAAAAGATGTTTTTAATATGTGGAAAACTGAAATAAAATTGTATTAAAATACATGGGACTGCCTTTGGAGGAATCTGCAGCTACCAGAAGTTGATGGGAAAATCTTGTCATTGTGGAGTAACACCAATTTTTCTGCACTGATTACCTCTAAAGGCCCATACAGACCAGGTCGCAGAATGCCTTGCCAGAATTTAATTTCCAAACACCTGGAAAGGCCCTGTTGAGCATCCCTCCTTCCTTGAAAAGTTTCATGGAGCTCAGGTTGGACAAGAGACCTTCTGGAAACACGGTCATCTCCATCCCATTTGAGCTTTTCAGAAGCAGGTTCAAATCCCACACCATGTCAACAGAGCTCTGGGGTCTGGTTGACTGGAATTGTTTCCTTTATATTTGCTTTTATTGTCCCTGGTGGGGAGGGTTTCCCTTGGGGATTTCACCCCCTGAAATCTATCCAGTTACAAACAGGGTCAAAGAATTTTTTAAAAAGGAGAGAAAACAAAGATGAAGATAAAAAATATTTGGTCCAAGTGTTGCTGAATAATGTAGAGATGGAAGGGAGGGAAGGTAAAGAAACATGATATCTCCACCCTGTGCTCCTTTATTGGAATTTATGAAGAATGAAATCAATCTCCCACCCTTCCCTTAATAAGAGGGCGGGAATGAGATGTGGGCCTGGCCATTTTGCTCTCTCCATTTTATAAAACTGAGCCTTTCCAGTTGTTTAGCAACCAGAGGTTTAGATTAGAAGCAGCCCCAGGTTCAACCCAGAATAAAGGAAAGGAGGAAGGAGTGACTCTTTGGAGAGAGAAGATAAATACATGAAGATTTTTTTTTTTTTGGATAATTGGGTGTCAAACACGGGTAGTCCTTGACTTCCAACCATTTATTGAGTTACAAAAACAGAGACTTATGATCATTTTCTCAGGCTTATGGACGTTGTGGCATCCCCATGATCAAATATTTGGATGCTTGGCCACTGGTTCATGTTTATTTATTTATTTTAAATACAATTTTTTATTTATTTCTACAAACACATCATTGTGTGAACAGTGTGGTTCCAGGTTATTTTACATTTTAACTACAAACGTGGCAATAGTTTCCTATTGGTGCTATTAAACGTTCTTATCTAGTTTGAAATTAATACATATTAGCAATCTTTATCATTCAATATTCCCATATATTATTTTATGTCAATCTCTATATTCTTAACATTGCTTCTTTTGTTATAAATGCTACATTAATGGTCATATTTGCAATGTTTAACAAATTTATATCATTCAACTAGTCATTCATAAATTCATATTGATTTATATTATCCATTATTTATCCCCCTTTTTTAATTATGCCACTTTTTAAAACAAAGTCCCTTTCTAGTTGATTATAATACACACGTCTTAATTTCCACTCTATTTTCATTCAACAACTTGTACAATTCTAATAATAATATAATCACTATTATCTGTTATCATATACTATATTATTTTTCTATCAGATTCCACACATCGTTTCTTTCCCTGCCATACAATATTAACTTTATATATATTACATGATCACGCAATCAAAATTCAGATGCTTGGCATCTGAACTGGTTCATATTTATGACGGTAGCCGTGTCCCTGGGGCCATTTTGATTCCCCTTTTGCAACCGTATGACAAGCAAAGTCCATGGGGAAGCCAGGTTCAGCTAAAAACCGTGTTACTAATTTAAGAACCGCAACTATTCACTTAGTAACTCTGGTCGTAAAATGGGACAAAACTCGAATGTCTCGCTTAGCAACAGAAATTTTGGGCTCAATTGGCGTCGTAAATCAAGGGCTACCTATATTGTAGTATTTTCCCCATTTGGACTGCTAGCTGAACCATGGTTCTGAATTCTCATTGCTTCTCTCTTACCACCAAAGGAGGCACATAGATTTTTATCTGCTGAAAAAGGCTCTGCCCTTGCTCCACTCTTCCTGACAACATTGTGGCTTCAATTTTAATTAAGTTGATGCAAACCCCCAAGCCTGCTCAAGCTAAAAACACACCCACCCACACACACCCCCGCACACACACACACACACACACACACACAAGATGTTTCAAAAGATGTGCAAACAAAACTTCAGAAGGCGCAAGAGGCAGTATATCTTCAGATGAATGCAGTCAAACCAGCAAGCTATCTATATTTGCTGACACTCAATCAGCCCGTGAATTAATTGCTACTCCAGGCTGGGCTGGGAGAAAAACCACCCAAGCAATTTGAGGCCGAACTGTGAAAACATAAAGCAAAATTTAAAAAACCCACACCTTTGATTTCAAGACTTGCTGTCTCTTTTTTCTTCTTCTTCTTTTTTTTCTCAAGAAAATGTGTTTGTTGTTTTTAATATTGCATAACCACCAACAAACATTTGACTGGAAAGGAATACAATTCAAGCGCATTTAGAACTCGACAACCACACGAAAGCTAAACCACAGTGGAGTTTCTTAGATTTTCACCTACCATCCAAGGCTGGTAAATAATGGTTTATGGTTTACCGTGCCATGTGAACCCAGCCAACTATAAAGCAAACCATGGTTTAATGCAGAAAGCGGACTTATCAGCGGTGGTATTCAGCAGGTTCTGGAGAACCGGTAGCGGACATTTTGAGTAGTTCGGAGAACCGGCAAATCCCACCTCTGACTGGCCCCGACCCATCTATTCTCTGCCTCCCATTGAGTCCCAGCTGATTGGCTAGGTCTTCTTTTGTTGCCCTGCACAGGAGAACGGAGCTGGAAAGCAGGTTAGTGGGGTGGGGAGGGAATGGGGATCTTGTAGTAACTTTCCCCTGCCACACCCACCAAGCCACATTCACAGAACTGGTAGTAAAAAAATTTGAATCGCACCACTGGGACTTATCTATAAGTTTTACCTATAACTATCAGTCTGCCCAAAAAATAAATTGCTTAGATATTTATAGGAACAATTACAAAGGAGAAAGGTTTTTAGAGACCAATATGAGCTGTAAGAAACAATCAAGGCAAGCAAAAAGACAAAGAATAAATTTTCCTAGATATTCCTACCAGCGTTTCAGCAATGGAACATGAGTTTGGGCAATGAAAGACTTTTCTTAAACGAACCCGCCTATGAGAGGAATCAAAATACGATCCTATCTTCAGCTGAAAGTGGCAGTCTATCTCAAGCCAACTGCACATCCCCTCATCCTGAGAATTAACTGAGGGCTTCGAAGCATCCTAAACAAACCTCAGAGGGGAATAAGGAAAACCTCCCAATGGCTGGCACTACTCACAGAAGGAAGAGAGGGGAAAGCTGATTAAGATGGTATTTATACTAATTTAGCCTGCTTCTTTGCTCACTCCAAGTTTAGCTGCTTGAATAGATTGTCGAAGGCAATTGTTTGCGGGGGGGGAAAAAACTGTAGTTTTTTTTTTTTTTTACTAAGTCCAATGAGTCACTAACCCTGATTTAATCAAAGACTGGCATGAATCATCCAGGGATTTTTTCCCTCTTTTTAAGGGGTGGGGGTGGTGGCGAAGGGTGGGAGGCAAACGAGGGAAATGTGGTCCGAGAGAAGAATAGGCTAAAGAAATCCTGGACAAATGGGAGGGCAAGTCCTGAGCTGTCTTTCCATCCACACCCAGGGGCTTCCCTTGTGAGTCCTCTGGGGGTTTCACACGTAGGCTGTAGAAAAGTATGGAGTTATTTTCAATGCTAGCGAAGGAAACGTGAGCCAACATGTCTATCTTTTATGGACACCAAGAAGGAGAAATGGGAAGCTAGAGAGAAAAGAAAGAAGGATGAATGAACAGAGAAGAAGGGATGAATGAACAGAGCAGGGATGATCAACCTGATACAGATACATATTAACAGAGTTGGAAGGGATCTTGTAGGTCATCTAGTCCAACCCCCTGCCCAAGCGGGAGACCCTATACCATTTCTGACAAATAGGAGTCCAAACTCTTCTTGAAAGTCTCAAGTGATGGCGCTCCCACAACTTCCAAAGGCAACTTCTGTTCCATCGGTTGATTGTTCTCAATGTCAGAAAATTTCTCCTTATTTCCAGGTTGAATTTCTCCTTGTTCATTTCCATCCATTATTCCTTGTCTGGCCTACAGGCACTTTAGAAAATAGCTCGACCCCTTCTTCTCTGTGGCAGCCCCTCAGATATTGGAAGACTGCTGTCATGTCTCCCCTGGTCCTTCTCTTCACTAGACTAGCCAAGCCCAGTTCTCGCAACTGTTCATTGTATGTTTTAGTCTCCAGTCCCCTAATCAACCTGGTTGCTCTTCTCTGCACTCTTTCTAGAGTCTTAACATCTTTTTTATAGTGTGGTGACCAAAACTGGATGCAGAATTCTAGGTGTGGTCTTACTAAGTCTTTATAGACCAAGCCCATCTCAGTGTATCTCCAAGTATCTTGGAGTAAAGCCTATCATGTTCTTATTTCATAGATTTACAGTATCAGTAAAATAACCATCTGCAAAGCACCAGCTCCAACTTCATCTTTGTAAATTATTACCTCTGAGCTTTATACACACCATAGCTGCATTCTTTTAAAAAATGCATAAAGGTAGTGGTTGCTTTAAATGGGTGCATGCCAACCCCACCCCCAAAAAACGTCAAAGTAGGTTTGGATTGATTGATAGACTCTACAGAAGCTGATCTTTGCAGTTACATGGACTACTTAGTACCAGCAATAACAAGTTATCTATACAAATCAGGTCCCTGACTTTCCCACGAAGACTCTAGAGTGCAATTTGAGTTCTCAGGCCAAGATTATTGTAGTCGGCTGGATGGAAATCTTGAAAGCCGGTGTCACAGGGTCTGAAGGAATGACAGGGATTAACTTTGCTGGTTAAATAGTTGGAGTTTTCTTTTTAGTTGCAATATGCCGATCTTTGTTTGCTCCTGAAGCAAATTGACTGCCTTCATTTCTGCAGAGTATTTCTGTTTTTAAGGTCAAGGTTGTTTTTTGAAGGAGCCCTGATTTCTCCTGGAGCAATGTGCTAAAAAATGCCGAGCTTTCTCCTTCAAGAACAAACAGCTGGAGAAGAAGATGTAGGGAGATGATGTGCTATGAACATGAACTGCTGGCATGGTGGCTTCGAAAAAGAAGGTGCTATCATTTACGACACAAGTTGTGAACTCAGTGAATTTTGTCCCGGGACTCTCTTACCTGGGAAAAGGCATTCAACACCACTAACACATTCTCTGCATGCACCGTAAAACATTTGCTGAACCTGTAGTCAGCCGCAGGTGCAAACCTTCTTTGCTTTCAACTTTTTTTTTAAAAAAAAGATAGGAATAACAGTGATTGACCAGACGCCTAACCTAATGGGATACCATGGCAGCAGGGGTGGAATTCTCCTGGTTCAGCCCAGTTCGGGCGAACCGGTAGCTCCGAATATCAGCTGTGAGTGAATCAATTCGCTCTGACGATCAGCTGTTGGGCCTGCCTGCCTGCCTTGGCTCTAGTCTGCGCTTTATTTCCGGGTTTTCCAGCTCAACTGATTCGTGCAGCAAAGTGGATTTCCATGCATCAGCTGTTTTACACACAGGGCTTGCAGCAAAAGGTGAGTTGCAAATGCTGTGCGCGCATAGAAAGTGTGCGCTCACCGAACCGATTGTTACACTGGTTGAATCCTATCCCTGGCATGGCAGGACTCACCACTGAACATACATGGCTGAGAAGAGGATTTTTTTTTTCACTTGAGTTGCCAGCTTGCCTGCTTTTTAGATGTATACCCCAAGGCTACATCAGAAACAAGAACTCCAGAAGCCAGAAGAGAAAGACCAGCAGTGGGCATAGCAGACTAAATCAAATCGATTGACCGAAAGTGGTGACTGCAGCCCCGAGATCAGAAGGCATTTGGAAGAACTGCAATGAAGTCTGGCATGAATAACATCTGGAAGAATAAAGACATCAGCCTCACAGCCAAATGCAGATTAATTCACACAATATCTTTTTTTCCCAATTGCTATTTACGGCTACGAAACCCGAACTCTGGAAAAGGCTGATAGGAGAAGGGTGGATGCCTTTGAACTGTGGTGCTGGAGGTGATGGTTACGCATCTCATGGACTTGCAAAAACAACGAAGAAAGAAGTCCTAGACCGAACCTCACTAAAAAACATCCCTTGAAGCCAAGATCGCCAAACAGTGGCTGCCATACTTTGGTCATGTCATGCGAGCTGACTCATTTGAAAAGTTAACCATACTGGGAGGGATTGGTGGAAAAAGGAGAGGACGCCCTAATACTTATTGGCTGGACACTATAAAGGAAGACACCGGGTTGACCGTGGTACAGGGGTGTCAAACTCGATTTCATTGAGGGCGTTATCAGGGTTGTGTTTGACCTCAGGGGTCAGGAGTGGGCATGGCCAGCTTGACGTATTCATGTCAGGGGAGACTGTGGTGGCTTAAGCGCTCTGCCAGCAAAAACGGGCTCCTGAGCTCACCAACCTTGAGGGGTGTGTGTTGAGAATGACACAAGGGAATGGGTTGGGAGGAAAGGCTGATCTCCCTTTTAGCAGAGGGTAGATGAGGGGTTTTTTTTATTTATAGAAGGGCCTCTCTCTTCCTCTTGCCTGGCTGAGTCCTTGCAAGCAAGCTGAACAATAGCAGGAAGTTGGGGCGTCAACAGGAGGCCGGCAGAGCGAAGGCGCCTGCGATGTGTGTTTTTCCTGCCGCACCAAGCTTAAGTTACACCCCCTTCTTCCAGCTCTGTTGGTTTGCTGAAACTCGTCTTGAAGGAATCGTCTTCCTGCAGGCACTTCACAGTCCCAAGGTCAACCATCTGGGAGTGGAGAAAGCGGAACACCGGTCCCTGTTCAGTTGTGGAATCCTTGCTTTGCTCAATGTTGAGTTTCCTCTCTTTCCGTAAAATGAGAACAACATGTAAAAACTTCTCCAGCTGCAGGGACACCTGAAGGGCTCCTCTGCACAACAGCCGATGCTTTTTAAGGATCTGCATCGCAACGTCCCATCTCCCAGTGCAAAGATTACCACGATAATACTGCCATCCACAGTATCTCCGATTTCCCAAAATGACCCATGATGAGCGAGGCTGGAAAGGCTCTTTAGCATGATTTTAGAGAAGTGGTCAATGCCTGGAATGCACTACCTGACTCTGTTATTACATCCTCTAACCCCCACTTCTTTAACCTCAAACTATCCACTACTGAACTCACCCCGTTCCTAAGAGGTCTGTAAGGGGTGTGCATAAGTGCCCAATCGTGCCTACCATCTCTGTCCTATTGTCCTCACTTATCCATACCTATTTCCTGTATTCTTACTCATGTTTACTGCTTATACCTATTATCTTGTAAGCGATTGATAAATCAAATAAATAAAAAAATAAAAGTACACGTACCCCCAGGTTATAACAGTTAGAAAGCAAGCAAGGTCCATTGTTTTCTCTGCGCTGTCATAACTCTCCGGACAATTTAATTGTCTAGCATTTTAGGAAAATGCACCCGTGTAATTTTAGTCATGATTATCAAACATATACAGGCGTCATTGCCAGATATCCAACCAGATGAGTCAATAATATGCACAGTGCATGCACGCAAACACACACCACTTAGAACATCATCATCATCTGTCAAACTGTACTTCCAAGATCTCTGAAGTGGCTGGCACCAACTGCATATTTTTAGGATTTTGAGAGGGTGGCCTGTAGCCACAAGGATTAAACACTTTTTTTGCATTTCAAACCAAGGGCTTGAATCCCTTTCCCCTGGTTTTGCAAGGAATCCTTAAGTTCCAAAAGGTACAAGGGAAAATCATTTTGGATCAGGAGCACACCTTTCTGTGCTGCATGCTCCTTTCTCAAACTGTCACTCATTTATTAAAAAGGAGAGCACTGCCATCTGGGCCAGAGAGCGCTTAAGGGTGGAGATAGTTGAATCAAGAGATTCTATCTACCTGCAGTGAAACTCCAAAGTCCAGAGGAAGTAGTTACCAATTCCTAAGGTGACTAACAAGTAAGTGTACTGGAGCACATAACAGCAGACCTATCAGCAGAGGGCAAAAATCACAAAACTGCCATCTCACTTATTTTGGCCATGTCAGGCATGGGGGGATTCACTGAAGAAAGCAATTATGGTGGTCTCTCATGAATGAAGACACTGAGGCAGTCGTCTTGAAGCCAAATCGGGATGAGAGCCCAGGGCAAGCTCTGACACCCTCTTTTATTAGAAGCAATCTTTGTTAACGTTTGCAATTTTTGTTAGTGTGTTGTTACAAACTCATTACATCACACAAAATACCATATGAGAATACAAAGCTGTAAAGTTTAAGTTTGCTACAATTCTGGGTAAGAAGTGGCAACATTTCGACCTTGTCCTCGCCTCGTGTTACAAACAACTACCAGAAGGCCCGTTGTCCTTGCACGCGCGCGAGGAAACAGATAGCAATTCCCACATCTCCTCTGTTTTTCTTTTTTAAAAGACAGGGAGTGTTTTAGTTCCAACAGCAGCCTTTGTTAGGCGCGTAGGCAAGAGTGCTGTGTATGCTGATGTTATCCATGGCGTTCGTGACTTCTTCGACCATCACAAACATCTTGTCCTCGTCTGGGTCATCACAGGTTGGCTCTCCCATTTCGTCTTCGGATGGCAGTGGTTCATATGTGTTAGTTATTTGTTGATTCCAGAGAGCCATTACCTGTGCAGTGGCTTTTTTCTCAGCCAAAAGGGATAAACTGTTAGAAATAGTGCGTACAAAGATAGGTAATACACAAGGCAATATAATACATCCTGCAGCAATCATACCAATAAGCGCTACAATAGCTTGCAAACCAGGTAATTTTGGAAACCAGGATCCAAACATGTCTCTAAAATCAAGACCATTCCATGTTTGTACAGGTACATGTGCAATCTTGATCATTCTATCAGTGATTTGTTGAATAACTTTTCCACTATCATCTATTTCAATACAACAATTACTAAGATTAAATTTTCCACACACTCTTCCTTCTTTGGCAAGAAGATCAAACGATTTTGCATGATATATGTTCTAGACAATGCACTTTCTTTAGCTAATGTTTTCAAAGCAAGAGCAGTTTCATTGGTTATAATTTCTAATACAGCTTGCAACCTTATAATTCTATTGAGCATATATATGTGGGGGTATGGTACCCCTTGTTTCAGGTAAGTGAGTGTACAAGCAAATAGGATTACATTTGTCAGTGGTACATGAAGTAGAGCTTGATTTAACAGTGATATTAATATTTTGAGGGCCTCTTACTTGAGCAGAGTCAATAGGTGGGGTGTATCAGTAGTTGTAAACAGTGGTGGCCCCCACATTAGTCCCGGACACCTTTTGGAAGAGATATTTCTTTTCCTGTAGATAAGATCTTTGCCAGCTGTGTGAGCTGCAGGTGACTCCTGCAGCGTCGTTAGGACCTTGGCCTTTGTTGATGGCAAAGCAAGCATCAAAACACACAAAAGTGTTGGTAACCCCCGAGTGACATTATGGGCAATGTACCCATTTTTTGCTTGACTGGTAGAGAACATTGAGGCAAGGTCAGAGCTGGATCCTCCTTTGTAGGCATAGACATACAGTGAGGCGGTGATGGGCCCCACAGCCTTTGGTTCGTAGCATTGGATACCTTGTTTGGTGTAGCATCGTGCATATTGAGTGTTGTTATGCAGACAAGGGGAGACCGTCGTGGAGTTGCACTCAGGTTTCAAAGTATGATAGATCAGGGTGGACTGGGTCTTCGTTCCGCTGTGAGTAGTTTTGATGCAGGCATCGCAGGAGGATGGGGTGGCTGTTGTATTGGCAGGAATGATGTGGAAACCCAGGAAGCAAATGATGAATGCAGTGGGCAGCTTCATGATGTTGATGTAGGCAAGGCTGGTTTGGGTAGAAAAGGCCTTACGTGTCGTCCAGGGACCCAGATGGTGTTGTTGTTGTAGGAAACAGCAGCGCACTCGTCCCCAGGTTATAAGTTCAGCAGGACCTTTCCACTGAGGATCTGGAAGCTGATACCATTGGTCTGGGTTCAGGATGAGGCGAAGAAGCGAAATGACGTGATGCTGCTGTGCATGGGGGGATCCAGACTCATTGAGGAAGTTAAGAGTAAACAAGCAAACATTCAATGCATTCTGGAGTCCTGGCAACCCTGTGACATTTTTAAATTTGAATTTAAACTGTCTGGCCAAGGCTTTTTTATTTTGATGAAAATAACTATGACTGTCCCAGGGTGTTTGTTGTGAAAGAATCATGCAAGAGATGGCGCTGTCTGCGGTTGCAGCTGCCGCATCAGCCATATCATTGCCTTCCTGGAGAATTCCTGGGAAGGGTTGGTGGCTGCGAATGTGTGCTACAAAGAGCGGGTGCTGGTGCTGTGCAACAAGGTGTTGCAATGTAACAAAAAGAGAGAGAAGATTTTTAGAGACAGAGAATGAAGTGAAGGATAGGCAGTAGTTGAAAGCATTTTATGCGTATGGAGTTAGTACTTCGATGAAATCAATCTGTGTTCTCTGGAAAGGCCAGCCCATCAGGGGTTGCCCTCCCATTTCTTTTTCCTTGCTACTTTCTTGTTTACTTTCAAACATACTTTGCATTCACAGAAACCACTTTCACCCCTTCTCAGTTTCCCAACTCATCTTTCTCTTTTTCCTCAGGTTTCCAATCCTAACAACTCACATTTCTGCGCAGACCATGAAGGAAGGGAGGGAGCCCTTTTATGACCTCCCCTGCTCCTATCATGACTGCAAATCCTGATTTCTCTTTCCTTCTTCAACCCTGCTTGACCCATCCACCTACTTGCAACAAACAATCATGGTCCTCAGTTCCCACGATTCTGCAAGCCTTTAGATAGTCCGAGAGGGAAGCCCCCTCGGGCAGATAGAGGCTGCAGAATCCTCTTTCAATCCTCATTTGCATTTTCAACAACCAGTTTTAACAGACTAAGAGATTTTTTAGGAGTGTTGAGGAAGATGTATCCATTCTAAGATAAGGAGGTTGCTAGTGTGCTGAGACTTTTGGGTTAATACAGCAGTAGGTAAGGAGGGGGCGTATTGAGCAAGATTAAGGAAATAGGAGCATTGTTGTGACATCGGTTGACCCACCTTTTCTGCATAATGTGCTATATGTCCTGGGTGATTTTTAATTGATGATCTGTAATGGTAATTTTATCCCCTGGAGTGGTTCCTCCCTTTAACACATCAAACAGGGGTTGAGCATGTGTGTAGTGATGCCAAAATAGGGACGGGTCCAATTAATAGCCCCTAAATATTGTTGTAATTGTACGAGGGATGTCTACACAATGGCATCACGTGTGGATGGACTGAAACTTGTATATCAAAATTTAAAAAGAAAAGCAAGAAGGGAAAGGTGTCCTAGGCACTCTTTTCCAATATTTTACAAGGAGAAGAAGAAGCAAGGGAGAAAGGAAGAGAGATGAGAGGCCTTAAGCAAAAGTTCTCCAGAGACAATAGACAAATTCCACTGAAAAAGGGATTCCAGAAAGGCACACAAGACCGCACTTCTACACCTGCATCCAGAAATAACCATAGAAAACTGGAAACAACATGCAATTCAAAATGTGACAAAACACTCAGTATAATCTAGTGAAACCTTTGCCAAGAAAAGGAGTACTGTAATGAAACAATGATTTAAGACATGGGATGTGGGGGAAAACAATCCCGGAAAGCATAAGTGTTTCCACAAAGGCATGATATCTAACCGAAAGGGGTAAAATGTTTAAGACATAAATGATTGTCAACATCAATGATTAGACTATGTTATCCCAGCGAAACCTTTTGTGAAATGAGAGATCTGAAGTAGGAGAAGGGGGAACACTGCAATGAAATAATGATCTATAATATGTGATGTGGTTTAACTGAAAAGCAATGCACCAAATGTTCAAGACACAAATGAACATCAACACTAATGAATAACAATACTGCACAATTTCAGAATGCACCAGATAGAATCCCAGTGCAAATTATGTGTTCTATATTAAGTATTACAAATATAGGGGAAAGAGTTAAAGGCATCACACTCCATTCAGTGCACAGGAGAAGTTTTTCTTCAAAGAAGAAACTGGAAATAGAACAAAGAATAACAAACTATGATTCGAATTGAGAGGAGATAAACAAAATAAAACTGAGAAAATTCAAAAGAGAGGAGAAGCTATGTAGAAAATTGAAAATGCCAATAAGATGCCAATGGTATGCAAAATGCCAATGGTATGCAAAATGCCAATGGTATGCAAAATGAACATGAATCTGAATCTGTGTCTGTACCAAGAGTTTTGACCTGGGACTAAGCAACTTTCAGAAAAGAGATTTTTATGCTTTTATGTTTTGTGTTTCTGTGTATCCATGTTCTGCATGTCTTTAAAAATTAACAAAGTTTGTTAAAAAAAGAGAGAGAGGCTGAGAGTTTTGAGGAAGGATAGAGCAGATCGGGAACCACAGAGGTGTGCTGACAGAGATGGGGAAAGGATATGAACACATCTTCTGCCATTGATAATTCATACACAGTGGATGGTATATGGGCAGCCTTGGGAGAGGGGCTAGCTGCGGCCCTCTACTGTCGAGCATCTCTGCTGGCGGAGGGCTTTGCTGCCCCCGCCGGGCTCGACATTGTGATTTAAAATGACCAGGCTTCCCACAATTGTAACAATTACCAGATGGTTTATTACCTCTGGTGATAGCTGCAGCCATCATTTCGGAAGTGTCTAAAGAGGCTTTACTGAGGGGTTTTTCAAGAGAGCCCCTCTTTTAAAAAGGAAAAATTTCGTTTGGTTGATTCTCTTAGTTCCTCAATGTGCAATTTCTGGTCCTGAGAGAATCCTCCACCCATACTCACGAAGGGATCCACGGCGATCGCCTGCGATCGAATCAGGGATGAGGTATACCAAGGCTATGCCAGCCGATGAGTATGGATGGTCCAAAGACGTACCACCTCGCAGATGATCACGTCGGGGTCACCAGTTATGGTGGTCTCTCATGAATGAAGACACTGAGGCAGTCGTCTTGAAGCCAAATCGGGATGAGAGCCCAGGGCAAGCTCTGACACCCTCTTTTATTAGAAGCAATCTTTGTTAACGCTTGCAATTTTTGTTAGTGTGTTGTTACAAACTCATTACATCACACAAAATACCATATGAGAATACAAAGCTGTAAAGTTTAAGTTTGCTACAATTCTGGGTAAGAAGTGGCAACATTTCGACCTTGTCCCTCGCCTCGTGTTACAAACAACAACTACCAGAAGGCCCGTTGTCCTTGCACGCGCGCGAGGAAACAGATAGCAATTCCCACAGCAATTATACCAGGAAGAGTTAGTGGTAAAAGGAAACCAGGCAGTGGTACATATTCAGAGTTTTGCAGCGTTAAGTCAGCACCAGAAAAATCAACACAGATGGCTGATGCTTCATTTAATGTCTTTATAAACATAAGTAAATTTTACAAACCAGTTGTAGATTTCTCCAACATGGAGCAAACTCAAACAGAAACATGTTGCAAGTTCAGAGGTTCAGCAGCAACTCAGCTTCAGCTCAGAAACAGACATAAGTTTCACTTTAGTTCAGCGGGTAAGCAAGACACACAGCAGGAGACAATCAGTTTCATTTTCAATAGACAGACTCAGAGCTCAACATAGCTGCAGAGTTGTAGAGCTTAATACAGAGCCACGCCTAGGCTACTTCTAGTTTCAGTTTCCAGCCTAGGCTACTTCTAGTTTCAGTTTCCCTGTGGAGCATGTCCTTTTATATTGCCCTATGTACAACGCAGGCAGATCTAAGTTACTGTCTCTCCTTGAAACAGACCCTTCTAGACCCAATGTTAGTAATTTGTTCTTATATTGTCTAGGGGATGGCTCCTCATACATCACTTCTCAGGTTTCCAAAAAAAATTTAAGAGCTGTAACCATCAGAGGAGAACGCTGTAATTCCCCTTAGTCAAGTTTTTGGGTGACCAATTGTTCATGATTAATTTTCCATGTTCTTCTTTTGTTGTACTTGTGTTTTGGTCTGTGACCGCAAATAAAGTATTATTATTATTATAGTTTCAGTTTCCAGCCTATGCTGCTACTAGTTTCAGTTTCCAGCCTATGCTACTTCTAGTTTCAGTTTCCAAAACAGTCCTCATTGGCTATTTTAGTTGCTATGCCTATTCATTGGCTGACCTTTTTACCATATTCTTTTCCAGTTCATGAATATACTCTGACAGTATATTAACCATTAAAAGCAGACTAATCATCTGCTTAGGGCACCAGGCCCAAAGGAGGCACCACAAAGTTGAGAATATGGCTGCATTTGTACAGTATTTACAAAGGAGGGGGGAGGCACCAAGATTTGTCAGTGCTTAGGGCACCAGTGAGCCTTAATCCACCACTGGGCCACCAAAGAACACGATGGCTGGACACCATCAAAGCTGACACCAGGCAGAGGACAGAACAACTTAAAGAAGTAGTGTAAGATCAGAAGAAATCTGGCCCATAGAATTAGCAAGCGTCAGACATGACTGAATGGATAACATCATCCTCATCACAGTGGGGTGAGAGACATCTGGACCCGTGTGGGCTAGAAGGACCAGGTGTCTGATAATGCAGGTACAGCTGTGAAAGAGATCCAGGTTCACATGAAGAGGAGGCCAGTTTGTTCCCTTGCAGCAGAACGAGACTGCGCCCCATTCCTGCCAGCAAAGCTGAAACTCCTTGCCAAGAGGCCTCTCCATCTGCCGTGACTTCTGCCAGCGTTTATTATTGGTAACTAGCAATTTAACAGGGGATGGGGAGAAACCTCCTAGGAGGGCAGGAGAAAAGGGAGAGAAAATATGAAGGGAAACTTTAAAGCAATCGATTCATAAGCATGCCCTGGATTGCTTTCTTAACTATCGGGACAAAAATGGGGCACAGCTCACCCTGCCCATTCAAAATGAGACACACAAAATGAGAGAACTGGTTAGAGGGAGCTAAAGGGGAGAAAAAACAGACACTGCCAAAAAGCTGGCATGGAGAACACAGATCTGAAACCAAAGTGAGGTTTCCGTTCTAGCAGCTGGAGGTTGCGGTCCACAAGCAAACAGAAAGAGGCTTTGTGTCTTTCCTTGCTTTCTTTCCGAATTCAGATCTCCAGCCACCAAACTGCAACATCATAACGTTCATTATTTCCCCGTGTTTAATTTGCCAGCAGAGTTCAAAAGCTCTGCAAGACTCCTTTCTGGATGCAAATTAAAGTTTAGGATCTGATCACCTGAAATGTCCAGGTGGCCTGAGAATCCCTAGGTCCATCAGAAGCTGCCCAGTTATTAAGATCTTCTCTGCAAGGCTAACACCAACATCTGGCCGCTACCAGCACCCCCAATTCTTCATGGGACTCTCTGCTGATGGCCTGTCTTGACTCTCCACATCTCACTATGCCTAACATTGCAAGTTAAGACCACAGGACTTCTGGATCAAACACTTGAGTTTTAGAAGATTGGGTAGACTTGACACAGCCATATGTTTTGGAGGCCTCCAATCACAATTATCAGGCATATCTGGCAGAATAAGAGGTCTATGAGAAGACACTTTGTTCCTCAACTCTGGAGTCAGTCCTAGATCTGCAGACCATCCTCTTAGGGTTTCTACCTCCAGGGCTAAGGTAGGACTTTCTTTAAGGCAGTATCTTAGAATTCTCCTTCCAAAGGGGATCAACTTGGACAAATGTCAATGGAGTTTGTCAGTCGTTCAAGTCATGGTTGTTCCAAAGATGTTTTTCAAAACCAAGGAAGTCCAGTTGGC
Source organism: Notechis scutatus (assembly GCF_049901735.1). Lineage (NCBI taxonomy): Eukaryota > Metazoa > Chordata > Lepidosauria > Squamata > Elapidae > Notechis > Notechis scutatus. Next base: position 10,550,477 of record NC_142017.1, on the reverse strand, counting down.
ACCTTGGGGATGATCAACTTGTGCCGGTGACTGCATTGGAATCACAGACTGTATTGTCCCCGACCAACCAGGATGATAAAAGATTTGGAGTTAACATAACCGGGTGGTGTTGAGAAAGAGTTAATGCTGATTCTTAGAGGGAAACGGTCAAAAATTTCTTCCTTCCTGCTACTGAACATATCCTGAAAAATGGGTTGCTTGGAGAGTTAAGATTAAGATACAAATGCTATCTGAATTCTCACCCTTTCTCAAAAGAGAGAGAGAAGGAAGGGGATACACAAAAACAAACTGCAAGGACGATAGGGTTGAGAAGAAATTCAATCCTACCTTGTTCATCTGATTGCAAATACTATTTTTATTATTGTTCCTCAGCCAATTCTGCCTGCTGGTATCACCAAGTAATTATCATTTGAAACCTATGCTTAAAGGCTCTGAAAACTTCCCCCAAGGTTAACTCCTACACAGAGAGGGGCCTTTAACATCAGGCTGTGCCAAAGCCATTCAAATTATTAACTCTTTTGTGCTGATGCCAAGCCCTCCTTAATGGTCTTATTTCCTTGTGATGTTTTATTATACCATGTACAACATAACGTAAGCTCTCTTGAATACTCTCCAAGGTGGGGTTAAAAAAATAAAGGACAGGCATTTCCCGAAGACTCTTTTTCCGACTTCAACAAAGTTTAGTTCGGGGGCATGCAACCTTGGAAACTTTAAGACCTATGGACTTCAACTCCCATGCTGGCTTGGCTGGGGAATTCTGGGAGTTGAAGTCCACAGTCTTAAAAGTTGCCAAAGTTGGACAGCCCTGGTTTAGACACTTCCAAGAATCGTCTAGTCCAGGGGTGTCCAACCTTGGCAACTTTAAGACTTGTGGACTTCAACTCCCAGAATTCCTCAGCCAGCTTTGCTGGCTGAGGAATTCTGGGAGTTGAAGTCCACAAGTCTTAAAGTTGCCAAGGTTGGACACCCCTGGTCTAGTCATAGGAGCGAAAAACATGCCTTTCTTCTTTTCACAAACACATGACTTTTAGTGCCGTGTCTACTGTGGACAGTGTCCAACTCTGCAGTCATGGAAAAGAGTCATATAAGCTCACAACCCTGGAATTAGCTAGTTAGCCCCCAAAAAAAAACCAACAAGAGACTTGCAAAATTGATGCACCAATGGATGCCTCATTCTTCATATTTCTTTTACCACCTTAAAGCCATAGTCATTTATAGCAATAGCAATAGCACTTAGACTTATATACCGCTTCACAGTGTTTTACAACCCTCTCTAAGTGGTTTACAGAGTCAGCGTATTGACCCCAACAATCTGGGTCCTCATTTTACCCACCTCGGAAGGATGGAAGGCTGAGTCAACCTTGAGCCTGGTGGGATTCGATCTGCCAAATTGCAGGCAGCCGGCAGTCAGCAGAAGTAGCCTGCAGTACCACACTCTAACCACTGCGCCACGGCGGCTCTTACAGTTTATGCAGTGTTTATTCTCTTTAAAAAAAACATTGTAATCTCGATCTGTCACTCAACGAATGGCTGTAAATCAAGGACCGTCTCTACTACAGGGGAGAGGAAGGAAGCCCTATCTTCCTTTAAAAACCACGAGGAAGTAGATTTTTATCCTGACCATCCTGATGGATGGGTCCTATTGGGGAATAGGAAAGGCAACCCCCCCTATGATTGAAACTGAACATGGATCTTCCTGGAAAAAGTCTTCACTATGACCCAAGATCAAGGGCTCTGCTTACTCATACCCTAAGTCAGGATTTGTTTGTCCAACAAGCCATTGTCACGGTCCATTTCTGCTGATGAAGAAAGCAATCATCACTTGTTTATCCAAACCCTGCCTTGTTTTTCTTCCACTTCCTCTGCCAGTGAATTGGGTGGGAACATAAATACCCCCCAAAATAACATGACATGATGCTGGGTTCAAACACAACATACTTTAGATAAAATAAGTCTGGATTGAGAAGAGAATCCCAGGGTTCAAATTCTGGTTCGTAGCCCAAAATAAATCATCCAGCCTTAAGATGGGCAGGCATAACACATTCAGACAAAAGCAAATTTCCCTTTATAGAAATTAGCCCTGTGCCTGAACTATAGATACTCAACTTATAACTGTTGGTTTAGTGACTGTTTTAAGATACAAATGAGGACCTAGATTGTTGGGGGCAATATACGGACTCTCTAAACCAGGGGTTGCCAACCTTTTGGACCTCAGGGACCACCAAACTCATCATTTTAAATCCCGCGGACCACTAATATGAATTTTCACTGACGTTGGTTTGCTGGTGTTAGGAAAGTCGGTTCCATATTCCAGAGCTGCAGGAGTCACAGGACTGGCCCTTTGGTTATCCTGGAGAAGCTGCTCCTCCACCCGGGTGCACCGGCTTGCCATGGACTGGAGGAGCTGCTCTGGGATGACCAAAGGACCATCTTGTGACTCCTGAAGCTCTGAAATATGGAACCGACTTTCCCACCAACGCCAACAAGCCACCCTGGGTTGGATTTCCTTCACCCGCCATCGGTCTTGCCTTCCAGTTCCAGCTCACATGGCTCTACTCAAGGTAAGGTTTGCGCTCGGGTGAAGGGTAGGGGCAGGCAGGTGGGCGGGCCATGTGGGCGGCGCAGCCTTGTGTTTCTGCGCAGCCTGGATTGAATTGCTTTGGGGGGGACATTTCTCCAAAATTTTCTCGTGGACCACCAGTGGTCCCTGGCCCCGATTGGCAACCAGTGCTCTAAACTGCTTAGAGAGGGCTGTAAAGCACTATAAATCAGTATATAAATCTAAGTGCAATTGCTATTGCTATTACAGCATCTCCATGGGCATCCGATCCAAATTTGGGTGCTTGGAAACTGGCATGTATTTATGACGGTTGTACTTTCCCAGGGTCGTGTGACCACCATTTGTGACCTTCTGCCGTTGACTTCTGACAAGCAGAAACAATGAGGGAGGCCAGATTCACTTAACGATCACGCAATTCACTTAACAACTGTAATGATTTCTTTAACAACCTGATCAAAAAGTTTGCAGACAGGCCCGACTTAATCAACTTTGTTTAGCAACAGAAACGTTGGGCTCACAATGGATTACGATTGTGGACTATCTGTAAGTCTTATTTCTTGCCCTTCTACCCTTCTTCTGCTGCTATTCTGCCTTCTACCTCCCCAAGCAAGCATTTCCTGAGTAGCCCCGAACCCCTTTCTGCTATTCTATCAGTCTCAGCTAGTCGCAAGAGCACTTTTGGCAACCTGATCTTGTCCCGCCCAACAGGAATGGGGCTGCGCTAGTATCGCCAGAACTCCCACAACGTTTCAAAGCAGCCCAACTAAATATCATGTAGGGATCCAGGCGAAGGCCGAGGAAAAGGCACAGCAGAGCTGGCACTGAATGGATCCCGTCTCGTGGCATCTTGGAATATCAACAACTCCATTATGGGAGAAGCTTTAATGCCAAAGGTTTTTGCCACGTGGCCTTGTGCTTTTGGCTTGACACACACACACACACACACACACACACACACACACACCTAGAAAAATATTTGGGGGGGGGGCAGAATCAGCACTGTAAAAAACTTACAGTGTATTACAACCCCAAAGAGACAAATGTGTCCCACCATGGCCCAACCAGAGGCAGGATAGTGCCTTATAACCAATGCCTCTAATAATACCCTCAGGGTCAAAATCTGGCCATCCCTCATTTTATGAAGCCAAAGTAATAATAATAATAGATTCGACTTGAATGCCACCCAATTCTCAACAACTCTTTCCTACACCCTTTTTTCAACCACTGGGCAATTTATAGATTCGCAACGATATCATGCCTGTGCAGATAAACACATACCACTAAGCGCAATACTAATATAATGTAACTGCATTTTAAACTGCCAACATTAATTGATTTATTTGTTGTCCTTCTTGTAATATTAACAACTCTGGGTGCCTTATTGCAGCATTAAAACATTTAAATCCTAACTAAAAAAAGGATAAAAGCATGGCAACTTGTTAATCTGAGATGTTTCATTACTCATCCAAGTAACTTCTGCAGTCAAAATTAAAAAAAATAGTTAGGCAGGGAGTCAGAGTAGTTGGAATGTACCAACTCTTGCCACACCAACTGCAGGGCTTTCTCCCCAAAATATATTGCAATATGTCAATGAAGACTCAATCATCCAGGCCAAAAGTATCTAGAATAGAATAGAATAGAATAGAATAGAATAGAATAGAATAGAATAGAATAGAATAGAATAGAATAGAATAGAATAAAATTCTTTATTGGCCAAGTGTGATTGGACACACAAGGAATTTGTCTTGGTGCAAATGCTCTCAGTGTATATAAAAAGAAAAGATACATTCGTCAAGAGTCAAGAATCATCAAGTACAACACTTAATAATAGTCATAGGATACAATAAGCAATTAAATCATACTAGGAAACAGGTTAGAAATGATGGCAACTGGAACGAAGTGTGTTAATCTGAGACATTTCATTATTCATCCAAGTAACTTCTGCAGTCCAAAAAAATATATATATAGTTAGGTAGGGAGTCAGAGTAGTTGGAATGTACCAACTCTTGCCACACCAAGTGCAGGGCTTTCTCCCCCAAAATATATTGTAATAGTTTCAATGAAGACTCATATCATCCAGGCCAAAAGTATCTAAAACAGGTTAGAAATCATGGCAACTGGAACAAAGTGTGTTAATCTGAGACGTTTCGTTACTCAGCCCAGTAACTTCTTCAGCCAAAATAAACGCTAAGTAACAAGTATCTCTAAAACAGTACAAATGGAGAACTTTTCAAGCAAGAGAGGCTTCTCTCCTGTGTGAACCTTGCTGACTTCTTCAGCCCCCCCTCCCCCCGATTTAAGCCATTCCCACCGAGTCAGACAACTTAACACTAAGAGTGGTGCAGAATCATCCATATGTATTTACCATTCGGAATAAATGCCCATGCAGCATTACAGACAATCCACCAGCCTTGCAAATCTGAAATAGCAACAGCATTTAGACTTCATATAGGTTGCTATATGAAGAGATATTTTTGGGGGGGGGTTCCTACTTTTTTTTTAAGGAGCCAACCATTACCTTTGCACTTCCCTCTCATCCTGAAGCTGGGGCTTTAGTCCATCCTCCTGAACTGGGGAGGAAGAGTGGGGTCTCTCAAGGATCAGCAGTGGGGTGTCCTAAATGCTGGTGCTACAGCTTCTCTGTGGAGTCCCCGGGAACTGTAGCAGACAGAAATTCTGGCCGGCTAGCCAAACAGTTTGTGTCTCCTCCCCATCTTTCCTGACATCACCAGAGTTCCTGCTGCTCCCACGGTGAGTCAAAAAGCCACACAAGCCAGTGAAGGAAGCCAGAAGAAGGGAGAATGGAACAAGATTTCCCAGGAAAAGCTGCTATTTTTCCACCGCCTTCTACCGGCGTAGTTAAGAACACGGATCAACCTTTTTTTCCCTTCTTCCTGCCTCATTTTTAAGGATTTTTTTAAAAAAAATATCCAGGACGGTTATGTTTTTTTAAACGTTCTAAAAACGAGAAGACGAAGCCACAGGTCTCAACATAGCCTATATTTAATTACCAGCATATAGATCAAATGAATTATATACAGTCAATAGTTCATATGTGGGTCATTTTTTCCTGCTAATTAGTTTTTTTTCCCCTTTTCTTGCCATGTTTAGACTTTAGTTACCATAATGTATCTGAGCTTCTTTTCTTATTTTCTTTCCTTCCCTCCTTCCCTTCCTTCCTTCCTTCCTTTCTTCTTCCTTCCTTCTTTCTTTTTCTTTCTCTCTCTCCCTTCCTTCCTTCCTTCTCTCCGCCTCCTTCCTCTCTGTATAACCACTATTTACATTCCTTTATTTCTTTTTCCTGTTGGTGCTCCAGTTGTTTGTTTTCTGCTATTAATATTCTTTTTAATACAAATATTGAAAATCCTGTGGGTTTTCAACTATATAGAGGTGTAACTTCCATATATCCTATCAGATTTAGTGCACTGGACCCCGCATGCATCTGGACGAGATCCAGGTGTGGAAGAGACCTCTGAGAATTTTAATCATCTTCCTTGGAGGCCAACAGGCTCAAGGTTTTCCTTAAGGTGACCACATGCAAAGGAGGGGAAATTGGCTTTTCAAGAGGCACAGAAAAATGAGAGTTCGCTTTTGTTTTCTTTAATCAACTAAGCTCATTTTATGGGGCAAGAAAACCGCTTATGAAAAAGATCTGCTGCTGTTCCGCGTTAAAGATTGAGAAATACTGTCCTTAATGGATTCTAGGCAACAGCTCTGCTTCTTTCAATTAAAAGTCCCATATTAAAGTCATTAATACTGATACGAATGAGGAATAGGATAAAGAATGAGGAACAATGTTCTCCACTTTAGGGATGGGCACAATCCCAGCATCTTTCTCTTAATAATTCTGCTTTCGTAACTGGGAGAAATAAATCTTCCCGGGGAATACCACCACAGACCATCCAAGATGCTGCCAAAAATCAAACCGGAGTCTTATCAAGCACACCATACTCCATTTTATGGAATACAACCTTAGATCTCCTGCCCGTTTCATCAGAAGAACAGTAATAGAATTGAAACGATGCTTCAGATCACTTTGGAGAAAGCCAACAGGTCAAGGGGAAAGTAGAGGAAACCATTAGGAGGCAAGAATAACTTTTTCCAGGCTGCTAATCCTTACTGGAAGAGCTCTTCTGTCAAAAATCCTTCCAAGACAAGTCTTTGTCATCCACAAAAAGAAAAAAAAAACTATCTTTCTTTGGAAGGAAAAAAAAAACAGCATTAGGGATCAATTGTACTCAGAGGTCATTGCTCATTTTCTGTGTAAAGGTACAATTGAGCTAATCCTGGCAGGGCTCCAGGTGTCTCCAATTTCTGCCATAAAATGCCACTCCTATTCTTTGCACACAATGACAGATCCCAGATTTAAAATTCTTATAGAATTAGATGAGTATTGTTTTACTGAGACAGGCACAATTCGAAGTAGAGGTAGTCCTCGGGTTACGATGGCAATCGGGGCAGGAATTTCTTGTCGCTAAGCAAAATATGGTCATAAAGTGCAACATCAAGTACCCGTATTGCTTAGTGACGGCAATGATGGCAGTCCCAGTTATTGTTGTAACCTCAGGAGCATGCAGGTCATTAAGTGAGGACCTGGACTGACACGGGTGGGGCGGAGCTTCTGAAGACAACAGGCTGGCAGACAAAAGCTACAGTTGAGATCTACAGGCGAGGACACTATGGAAAAGTGAATGGGTGAGAAAGCATGGTGGGAACAGGAACAACTTGCGATTTCCTGCTGGCTTCCCCAATGACTTTGCTTGAGGGAAGCAGGCAGAGAAGGTCACAAGTGGTTATCACATGGCTAGGGAGCGCTGCAACGATTGCTAAATGCAAGTGGGTTACCAAGCACCTAAATTGTGACTATGTAACCATGAGGACACTGCAACAGCCGCAACTTTGAGGACCAGCCAGAAGTCTTCCTCATTCAGCACCACGGTCACTTTGAACTGTCACAGCAATTGCAAGACAACCTGTAAGCGCTATTCTGCAGTTGGAAAGGACGTCTAAAGAGCAGATCAATGAAACAAACATCTCTCGGCCGAGGGCATGTGCTCAAGTGTAGATACAGGATGGACAGGCAGACAGAAGAGAAACATGGACCCCTTTCAAGCACCGGGGGGGAAAAAAACTCTTGGAAGAATAAACACAGCCGCAAAATGAACATCCATAACCAGATGTCCAACCAGCCAACTACAAACCCTTTGAAGGGAGAGGGGAATTAGTACTTACAATATCTACATCGGTCCTGGAAGTGACTCAAGGCACTTCTGTCACTCCGTCACCTCCCATACTTTGCTACTTCCGAGACTTTCTCCTTAAGTAGTGAGATCGCAGAGACTCAATGTTAAACCGCGATACAACCTGGGCAGCGATTCCACAGCTTTGCAAACCCAAACAAGCCAGTCAGCAAAGTTTCCTTGAAGCTCCAAAGATTAGTTCTCCCACGAGAAAAAGCCGGAAGAAAACAAAAGCCTGTTGCTTCTAATTTGCAATCCGTGCTACCTTAAACACACACACACACACACACACCCCACACACAGATAGCTGAGCTGGCCCACCCTGACTCCCCACAAACCTGATCGTCTGGAATCTTGTGGGTTTCCAACCAAGGGCTACACACCTTTTTGCTAAAAGGTTAGCATTAAGTCAAAAGTCTCTTCAGAAGTCTCCCCTAACCAAGAAGCGGGAGGGCACAGCAAAATGCTCTGTGGGTTCACTGAAATGCTTGAAGGCGGAGCAGGGCGCCCCTTTTTCTCTTCCTGGCTCACAGTGCCCTCTAAAGGTCACAGCCTTTCACCATTTTTAGAATAGAATAGAATAGAATTCTTTATTGGCCAAGTGTGATTGGACACACAAGGAATTTGTCTTTGGTGCATAAGCTCTCAGTGTACATAAAGGGAAAAAATAAAATACATTCGTCAAGAATTGTAAGATACAATCCTTAGGGATAGTCACAGGTTACTAATAAGCAATCCAATCATACTAGGAAACAAATAAAATATAAAATTGTAAAGATACAAGCAACACGGTTATAGTCATAAGTGGGGATAGATAGTAGGAAGGATGAGAAGAAGAATAGTAATACAGTCTTACTAAATAGTTTGACAGTTTTATGGGAATTAATTGTTTAGCAGAGTGACGGCTTTTGGGGGAAAAACTGTCCTTGTGTCTGGTGGTGTGCAGTGCTCTATAGTGTCGTTTTGAGGGAAGGAGTTGAAACAGTTTATGTCCAGGGATCTGTAGATATTTTCACAGCCCTCTTTTTGACTCGCGCACTATGCGGGTCCTCCACGGAAGGCAGGTTGGTAGCCATGGTTTTTTTCTGCAGTTCTAATTATCTGTTGAAGACTGTTGTCTGTCTGGTTTGGTTGCAGAGCCATTTTTAGGGCCAATGAAAAAAGTCTGGGGCTCACCAGACGTGCTTGATCTCAATTCTCACAATTAATCCACCAGACGGCCAGGAAATATGGGGGATGAAGTGCAAGATGTCTGGAGAACATCTGGCAGGCAAAAGCTGAATCAAAGCATTTGGAAAGCCATTCCTGCGTCGTTTAGGTTGCAACTTGAAGAAAACCAAGAAGAAAAAGTCTGAGATGTTCAGACATAAAAATATATTGCTAGGCTCGCAAACAATGAAAACGAAGGAGAAGTGCTACTAAAAATGTATCATTGTTGACCTGATGCATGCCAGAAAACAAGAAAGACCCGGGCTTAAATATGCGGTAGGTTATAAAATATAGTATGCATACATTATGCATCACTGGTATGGTATTGCTTATGTGTGTGCGTGTTTATCACATGTAATTTTCTTCATTTAAATATTCAGCTTTTTCTTGCTAAATATTCATAGACTTCCCTCATGCGCACAATTTTTCTAGTTAACTTGAGTAGTCCCTAAATTTAATTACACTAGTTCTCCAATTTAAAAAAAACACCAAAAACCAAAAATTATTTTCATTATCGTACACGGGGTCAAGGCATGGTTCAATAAAAAGAAATCCTTTGGTCTTACACATCAACCAACGCCAGCAAATAATTAGAAATCCCATGTGATTCTTCTTTATAATTCCAGGAATATTATTGTGTTTATATGTTTATTCACGCACAAGTCAGAACGTGCAGCAATTTTTAAGACCAAGCAAGCTCCCTGTAGATAACAAAAATTCCTTATATTTGTGGTCCATAAACAGCTGCTCCTTTCCATACCTTTTATTTTGAGAGTTTAGCTGGAGTTGGCTGAACAAATACAAGGGTCTTGTGCCATGGTGCAAGTTCAGCAAGTTCAGCGATTTTTAAGATGTGTGAGCTTCAACTCTTAGAATTCCCCAACCAGCATGGGAATTCTGGGGGCTGAAGTCCACATATCCTAAAATTGCTGAGATTGAAAAAGGAAAGGAGAAGACGCTTAAGAGAGGGCCATAAAGCACTATGAAGCAGTATGTAAGTCTAAGTGCTGCCGCTCTTCCAAAGCACACTTTTCCCAGTCAGCACTTTGAGAAGATGAGGCCAGGACAAAGCTAAAATTAAGTTTCATTTTGATTTCAATTGAATTAAAATTAAATGTAATTACTACAGCTGCTTCTCCAATTGCCCGCTTAAAATGTTCCTCTTTGGCAGTACTCAGAGTTGAAACGCGATGACAATTTTGGGAGTCCTAACATGGCGTCCTTGGTGCTCTCTGCTCTTGGTGGTCTTGGTTTGTAGATGTTTCATTACCCAACTAGGTAACTTCAGTGCTACTGATCCTGGATATAGTCAATGCACAGGATAGAGGGAGCCCCAGAAATTAAGCAAAACATCAAATTTGTAGCAGACACCAAGGAAACAAAATTAGGTTGCTCCAGAGAGTTATTTTGTTCTCCCACTGGTTCCAAGAATTTATTCGTTAGATTTCAGAAGTTCAGGTAATATATCTAGCATCCCCTTCTCCAACTGTGACCCAACCTTGTGAGATGGACTGAACTCAAAGTCCCAAAGTCATAAAACGTCCATGGTTGAGAATGGACATGAACTTGATTCTTCCCCATCTTATTCTACAGACTTAATCACTAGTTCTCAAAACACAAGCTAAGAAAACTCAGACTCTTTAAAGACAGCATAAAGTAAGTGGACAATCTGATACAAGTCCAATGGAAAATGAGTTCTCCGTACCCTCTTGTTGTATCACGGCAAAAATACCAACCATGGAAATTATATTTAGCTGGTGTGATCAGAACCTATCTAGCAGAAACATGCTGTGTTCCATAAGCAACATCAAAAACACAACATCCCTTTCGCATTTCCTGAGCAAAGCAATTTCACATGTAACATTTTTTTCCAGTGCTAACAAAGAGTTCCACCAGGCTGTATGCAGATGCAGCTATTTGATGCATAGCGTGAAATGTCCCACTGGTTCAGGACACAAGTTGTAATTCCAAACTTCTAAGAAGTCACCTGGTGACACGTTGAAGTCACAGAGATTGTGAAACCCAAACTACAATCACCCTGTTTTTAAACCTACCCTCTCCCCATTAAAATGGACACACAAGTGCAAAATTTAACTAATTTGCAACCAACTTTCTCTTTTTTTAAAATAAACTTTATTAAAGATTAAAAAGAAAAATATATACAAACTTTCTCACACAGACTGGGTGGGTTGCAAATAACAAGTTGTGAAGTCATGTGGGATGCTCACTCTGTTCTTCAGAGATGATTAGCAATCATGACATAAAGACTAAGTTTATGTAAATAATGATGCAACATAACACATGAAAGCAATAATAGGGCTGGTTTAGTTTTAGCTCCCATTTGTATGAACATTTGGCATTCCGGTATGTAAGTGATTATTTATGAATTATGGCATAGCACATATGGACGCTGCTGACAGTGATTTGTTCAACAGATCAGAGTTAATCATAATATAATTATGAATCCAGCCAATTATGGGTTTATCTACAAACGATGCTTTAAGAAATCACTGGTTAAACACCTTCTGGGCAGTTTGTCTCATAATGTAGGTACTGTAATCCACACCTAGTCATCGTAAAGCCCTTCTCTTTTTTACAATTACTGCCTGTCTGAAAAATGCTGTCCTTGAATACTTTTATTGCAGCAGGTGGCAGCATCTACCTGACCTTGGCTGAGTCCAAACAACGTTAAGCGGGACCTGATTTGATATTTGCATCCTATGACTATCACTAAGTGTTGTATCTTATGATTCAAGACGAATGATTCCTATGATCATGATTTATCACTTATATCTTTTATGTGCGCTGAGAGCTTATAACCGCACCCCTGCATAAAGTTCTCTCAATGTTTGCTTATACTTTTATTTATTTTCTATTTTTTTTGGATGCAGCAGTGAAGCTCTCACTGTAATCACAAGGATTGGCTGCTTCCAGATCCAAAGCCTATGGAAAAAAATATATATATCTTTGATCTACTCGCAAAGCTTCAAAGCAGCTTCTGACACATGAGCAGCTGCGGGAGACAGAACAGATTGCAGCTTCAGCAAATCCCTCTTCTCCTCCCATCTCATCAAAATTGGTGTGGGGGGGGGGTTGGAGAAAGAGAAGGAGGGGACTTTTCCAAGAAAAACCAACGGTGCATAATTTATTTTAAGTGCTAGCTATGGAGCTGCCTTGGAGGAGCTGCTAATTAGCTATCTACTCCTATATTTATTCTGAGTGGAGTGGCCCAGGACTCTCACCCGTGAAATTCTACCCAGAGAAACACAATATAATTTGAAATAGGGGGCAGAGTTTTTCTCTGGGGGGGGGGGCAGTGCCACCAAGCTGGGGCGGGAAAAAGGTTAAAGGGTTCAAATTGGCTTCCTCCCTTCCTACTAACTCCCCGCAGATGGCCTTAAGAGGACAAGGACATTCACTGCATCTTCCTGCGTGCACAAACACACACACACACACACACACACACACCTCATTGAAGCACGTTCCTGAATGCTGAACACTTTACAGGTACTCTTCGACTTACGTCCACAATTGAGCCCAAGATTTCTGTGGCTAAGGGAGACAGTTGTTAAGTGAGCTTTGCCCCATTTTACGACTTTTCTCTGCCACCGTTGTTAAAGTGAATTGCTGCAGTTGTTAAGTGAATCTGGATTCCCCCATCGACTTTGCTTATCAGTAGGTTGGCAAAAGCGGATTACATGGACCAGGGACGCTGCAACCATCATAAAGATGAGTCAGTTGCCACACATCCGAATTTTGATCGGATGGGGATGCTGCAACGGTCGTAAGTGTGAAAGATGGTCATCAGCCACTTTTTTCAGGCCCAGGGTAGCTTCGAATGGTCACTAAATGAATTGATGTAAGTCAAGAACTAACTGTAATTTCAATGGAGATCTCTCATGTAGCTAAAGATTGCTGGTTTTTTTTTTATTCTCCCTCTCAAGCAAAATAAGGGAATCTGGAGCACATTCCCAGCTTCTGTTCTAAACCTCCGCTGGAAGACAGTTGTGCATATGACAAAAAAGCAGTAAAAAAAAAAATTGAAACAATCAGTACAGGAAGTTACAGCAAGATTTGTTCGGTATGGCTTAGGACAGTGGTGGCTAATCTTTTTGGGCTCCTGTGCCACAAATTGTGCACGTGCTTGCACTCTCACGCTTGCGTGCCAGCACCCAGGAGGCAATGCACGCCCCCCCCATGCCCCCTACGCATGCGTGCGCAATCCCTACTCACCCACCCACCCAGCCCCCCTTACTTGCACTGCACCTCACAGCTGATTTTCGGCCAGTTTGAGGCCTTTTTCGGCCTCCCAAAGGCTTGAGGAAGACTTCTGCAGGCTTCTCCAACTTTGCAGGCCAAAAACTAGCCCCGTTTCGTCACTTCCTGTTTTTCCGAAAATACCGGAAGTGTCAAAACGGGGCTAGTTTTTGGCATGCAAAGCTTGCAGAAGCCTGCAGAAGCCTGCAGAAGCCTTCCTCAAGCCTTTGGGAGGCCGAAAAAGGCTCAAACTGGCCAAAAATCAGCTGTAGGGCGCGCACACGCACAGTGAGGTAAGTTTGCCTGAAGCTTGCGTGCCGGCACAAATGGCTCTGCGGGCCACCTGTGGCAAGTGTGCCATAAGTTCGCCATCACGGGCTTAGGATGAGAATCCAGCTATTAAAGTTTGTCAACCACACTTTGTAGAGTAGCATGAATCCAGCACCACCACGGTCTGTCCAAGAATGATTCAGCCGAAGGGATAACGCCAGCAAGGGGGAAAAAAATCAAGTTACTGCAACCAACCGACAAGCTTAGGATCTAATTTGTTTTACTTAGCCCTGAAATACAGTGACATAAACAAACAAAAAAAATACTGCAGGCAGTTGCTATTGTCAGAAATAGGATGCTTTGTGCAAGAACAGAATACCACTGCACGAAACCATAGGGGCACACTAGGAAAAGCTTACAACAGAGTGACTTGCGTATTTGTTCTCATTCACTTTTTACAAGAATGTCACAACTAGGTAGAGAAAGTGGGGAAAAGTGAAATTTCCAGGCAACATAGCCACTCCCTATCTCCCTATCTCTATTTCTTTCTCATTTTATGCTGGTAAAGCCACCCCATCCAGGTAAAATCTCCCTGGAGTATCAGAAGAGTCTGCAGTATCAGAAGGTACAGGGCATGGAACTGCTCCTAATTTTACTTTCTCTCTGAGGCTAACATAGTATTTGAATTATTGCCACATCACGGGCAGTTCTGGTCTATGCGGGGAGGAAAGATGTCCAGAATACACACATCCAAAAGAAGAGCAGCCAAATGGACTGTCATTAGACAAATGATCCTAAAATGGAAACAGCTGTTAAGCTCCGAGACAGATCCGCACAAGCTGCTGAAGATTAAGAACAGGAGACGTTCAACGTACACGTCAGTAATTCTTATAGCAGCTCCCTGAAGTAGGGTAATATTCCGTTTAACTAAAAGGTCCAGTCAAACCCCTATTATTTCAGCTTCTGACTTTCTTCCAGTCTCGCGCGACGTATCAAGAGGCACAACAGTCCCATCTACCTTTGACGACATTTCCTCTTCTGGGTTCCTGCTCTAGAAAGCTTTAGTAAGGCCATGCCTGAAATACTGCATCCAATTTTGGTGACCACATTATATATATATAAAAAAAAAGAGGTACAAACTTTGGAAAGAGTGGCACAGGGGAGCAACAGAGATGATTAGGGGCCTAGAGACTAAAACATACAAAGAACGGTTGCGGGAATTGGGTACGTCTGGCCTAGTGAAAAGACGATGTGAGAGGATAGCAGCGTTCCAGTATTTGTGGGGCTGACAAAAAGAAGGGGAGGGGGGGAAATCAACCAATTTTCCAAAAAATCTGAAGGCCAGACAAGAAACAATGGACAGAAATTGATCCAAGGAGAGAAACCAATCGAGAACTAAGGAGAAATTTCCTGACAGTGAGATCAACCAACCAATGGAACAGCTTGCCTTCATCACTGGAGGTTTTTAAGAAGAGACTGGACAGCCATTTGCCCGGAACAGTATAGGGCAGTGATGGTGAACTTTTCGTTATGGTGTGCCGAAAGCACGTGCTGGAACCCACAATGCAATGCCCCCCCCCGTGCATGTGCGTGCAACACCCCGCACCGCCCCTTACCTGTACTGCACTTGTGTGTGCCTCCCAGCTGATTTTCGGGCCGTTTGAGGCCGTTTTCGCCCTCCCGGAGGTTTGAGGGAAGCCTCTGCAGCCTTGGGAGGCCGAAAAACTGGCCTTCCAGAAATACCGGAAATGCCCATTTTCAGGCTTGAGGAAAGCCTCTGGAGCTCTGGGGAGGCCGTTTTCTCCCTCCCGGAGGCTGCCCGTTTCAGCACGTCTGGTTATTTCCGAAAGGCCCGTTTTTTTCGGCCTCCGGAGGCTTCAGAGGCTTTGGGAGGGCAAAAACGGCCTCAAATGGGCCGAAAATCAACGGGGAGGTGTGTGCATGCGCAGTGCAGGTAAGTTTGGCTGGGACTCACGTGCCCACACAAACGGCTCTGTGTGCCACCTGTGGCATGAGTGCCATAGGTTCGCCATCACAGGTATAGGGTCTCCTGCTTGAGCAGGGGGTTGGACTAGATGACCTCCAAGGTCCCTTCCAACTCTGTTATTCTGTTACTCACCCGGAAGCTTGCCAAGCCTTTTCTTTCCTGATTAGCTCCCTGGACTCCAAAAACAGTCAGTTCCAATTCTGGAACGCCCTCCCAAGAGCGCTGCCACAATTATGTCACCTCATTAAGCTGTCACTTGGTGGAATCCACGTGGCTCTTCCATATAATCAACTGTTGTGGTATTGTGTGGTATTGAAAGTTCAAGATCTGACTGCAGTCTAATTATTCTCAAACCTCCCATTAAAAGAGCAGGGGAGGGAGGGAGGGAGAAGAAAAAGAACTCAGATTCAGAGAATATTTAAAATCAGCCTTTGCAAAAGCCAGAAGTATAACAGATGGCAACTTCCATACAATATGAGATAGTTACACCCTTATACATGGTTCCCTGTTAAAACTGCGGTTTCCCAAAATTGAGTTAAATATTGGTGGATTCCATGAGCAACAGCTGTTAAAATCTGTATTGCATTCTTGTTTCTCTGTATTTTAATTTGCAAACTTATCAAACAGACTCAAACCATCCAGGCACATCTTAGCGTAATCCTGTGTAGATAATTGTACTAAACCCCTTAGGCCAAGTTTCCTCCATGAACCATTTAAAGTTCATACAGAAATAAAAGCAAAAGGCTTCCATTTTTTAAAAAATCCAAAATCAGTCGAAAGTTGTTCCATACTAACATAACGAGAGCGATACAATAAAGCAAAAAAACAGAGAGGAAGAACATTAAAATGGTTCTGCTATTTTTCTGCATGCAGGGTGAGTTTTATTTATGTAAAAAACTGCAGAAGCCACCATCTACTGTGTGATACGGTATAAATCAGTCCCAGGTTCTGGCTTCAGTAAAAGAGAGTTTCCCGCATTCATTTCCCTTTTAGGATTTTTCATTCATTCTGATAAGCTTCCATTACAGATAGTCCTTGACTTATGATCGCAATTGGAACCAGAACTTCCTTGCTAAGCAAGTGAATCACACCCAATTTTACAACCTTTTTGGCCACGGTTATATGAATCCTTGCAGTTGTTAAGTGTTGTTTATCAAATCTGGCTTTCCCCCATTGACTTAGCTGGTGGGGCCAGTGACGTGCGCAAGTCAGTGGATGCCATCCCCCCCCAAATAAGACCTGGTGCCTTTTTTTTGGTGGCAAAAAAATAAAAATAAAATAAAAGACGGGGGAAACGCGGTATCTTCATCCAAAACCAAGTAAACAAATCAACCTTCGTCATTTCTCTACTGACAACTTCAGTGGGACAAGAGATCCGTTGGTCTAGCCCTCGTGTCTTTCTCCAGCGATATCTATACTTTCAGAGATCATTTCTATAGTATCCAAGTAGAGAAATTCACTCAAACACTGGAGGCTTTCAAGAAGAATTGGACTGCTATCTGTCAGAGATGGCGTAGAGTCTGCTGCTTGGGCAGGGTTTGGACAAGATGACCTACAAGGTCCCTTCCAACTCTGTTAAATCTAAAAGTGATCAGCTGAGTTCCTCCATTTTGTAACCATCCTAAAAGACATCCTTCGCTCAGGAGCAAACTGGTTAATGTTTAGCAGGAAACAGACATTTGTTCAGACAAACCAACTTTTGACTTCTCCCCACAGCTGTCTTCTTGGCAGGCATAGACTGGAGCGGTGGGGGGAAGAAAAAAAAATACCCCGAGCCCGGGCGAACAAAGCTTGGCCTATTATCTTAATTCCCACCACAAATCAGAAACCGCAAAAAAGAAGAAAAAGTGGAACTAAGCCCATGGGTCAGGCTGCAATTAGAAAGGCTTCTCCCTCCCTTTCAATCCTCAATGGCCTCACTGTATCTTTACACCACCAGCTAAACTGAGATGCAGCCTTTATTTTCTTGGTTCTAAATCCGAGATCTCCAAACTTGGCAAGTTTAAGACTTGTGGACTTCAACTCCCAGAATTCCTCCTCCAGTCATGTTAGCTCAGGAATTCTGGGAGTTGAAGTCCACAAGTCTTAAACTTGCCAAGTTTGGGGACCCTTGCTCTCAATTGTGAAGCATCTCAGCTATTTTCATGGGGCAGTTCAGATGTTCGGACCTCAGGAATTCCCAGAATTCCAAACCAGCCTGGTCGTCGCCAGATTTTTGGATGTTGAAATCCACCCCGTTGGGGGATCCCCAGACTGAGGAAAAGTTAGACCAGGAGTCTTCAAACTTGGCAGCTTTAAGACTTGTAGACTTCAACTCCCAGAACTCATCCTCCACTTATGTTAGCTCAGGAATTCTGGGGGTTGAAGTCCACAAGTCTTAAAGTTGCCAAGTTTGTGGACCGCTGCCCTACACAATTTCTGACTGATGGCAGTCCAGTCTCTTATTTGAAAGAACCTCAAAAGAACCTCTCTCTTTCTCCCTCTCTCTCCCCCCCACTTTCTTTCTCTCGTTCCCCCTCTCTTTCTCTCCCCTTCTCTTTCTCCCCCCCCTCTTTCTTTCTTTCTCTTTCTTTCTTTCTTTCTTTCTTTCTTTCTTTCTTTCTTTCTTTCTTTCTTTCTTTCTTTCTTTCTTTCTTTCTTTCTTTCTTTCTTTCTTTCCCCTTCTTTCTTTCTCTCTCTCTCTCTCTCTCTCTCTTCTTTCTCTTTTCCCATCTCTTTCTCCTCCCCCTCCACACACACACACACACACACACACACTCCTATCCCTTTGGATAGGCAAAAAAAAAAAAAAACCTGTGGCAAAAAAAATATTTTCTGAAGGCCACATTTGGAAGCATGCGGTAAGGATTATAAATGCAGCAGCTGATAGCCTTGTATCTCCCCAGGAGTGAAAGACCAAGAACGTCCTGCTGTATCAGTGAGAAATGCGCCAGACTCAGAGTCTCCGTTTTCCACTTAAAAGTTGCCATATCAGGTCTTTAAGCATAAATTCAAACTGAGGATCTCGGCAAGTCGATCCCACAAGTTCCCCTCAAAATCGAGAACTGCTTGACCAGGCTTCGAATTCTCTACATCAGGGGTCCCCAACCACCGGTCCGTGGACCGGTACCGTCCGCGGAACAAGTCCTACCGGGCCGCTGGTTGCTGGGCGCCGCCATCTTTTTGATGAAAAAGTGCTTCCGGTGAGCTTTTCCGGTAGAAAGCTCACCGGAAGCACTTTTTCATCAAAAGATGGCAGCGCCAACGCTTCAGTGAGCTTTTCCGGGTAGAAAGCCATTTCTACCCGGAAAAGCTCACCGGCGCGTGGCGCCGCCATCTTTTTGATGAAAAAGTGCTTCGGTGAGGTCACCGGAAGCACTTTTTCATCAAAAGATGGCGGTGCCCAGCTGATGCCGGTGCCGGGCATGGCGCCCAGCTGATGCCGGTACCGGGCGCGGCATAAAAGGTTGGGGATCACTGCTCTACATGACACGGTTGCACAGGAAGATCCTGCCCTTCAGGCCCAAATTAGCGTGCCCCAATAACACATGATGGTTCATCAGGGATTGATAAGCGGCGTGAAACGATGGCTGGTGTCTACACTGATCAAGAGCACTAATGAAACACATGTTTCTTTAAACCACACCAAGGGACCTGAATCTCGAAATGCGGACATATCCAAAGTTAGATTTTCCTTGACCTTAACAAAATAGCGGATCAAACGCGTCCTTCGCTCATTCTCCCGGCCCTGTGCTGATTTTTCTCGCGGTGAGAGATTTTCTGCCTTCAGAAATACGTTCCGTCATATCACCGTTGCGTTTTATCTTTCCTTCCCCCAATTCAGGACAAAGGCAATAACGGTTTCTATGAGAACCGAGGATGAGTTGGATTTAGACAAAAGATAAATAGCTGATTGGAAGCCTCCTCTGGACTTTATTTTTTCATGAAACAGGGGAAAAAAAATGTGCTTCTGATTTAATCCAAGATAGATTACAGAAAGAAGATAGCCGTGATGCAACTTTAAAGAAAGAGGTAAATTTATGATTGTCCTTAAAACTGTTGTAAGGAAGATCAAAAGCTACTTCTTCACGTCATTTTCTTTCCCTTCTATTTTCCTTTTATCTTATTTTTCTTTCTTTCTTGCACTTTTAGCCCCTAGTTTCTCTTTTTTTTATTCCTTCCTCTGTATTAGTTTGTATTTGCTTTCACCTTCGTTTTTAAAGTTTTAAATAAAATTATACACAATGTGTAAAAATTAAAAGAATTAAAGGATGCAATGGACTGCCATATTCAAACTACACCCTGAATGTGAATAAATCTTGGATTCAAATTACTGTGTGACTCGATTCAATGGACAATATGATCTTATTTCAAACCTCCCACCACCAAGGCAGAAGAGTTAGATACATGGACATGAAAAACCATGCTTTACTTATTTATTTATTCATTTTATTTATTTAGACCTCACCTTTATTGTTTTTTAATAAATAATTAAAGGAGGTGAGCATATCTGATACTCTTTCCTCCTCTCATTTTTTCCCTACTACAACAACCTTGTGAGGTGAGACGGGCTGAGATTGTGTGACTGGCCCAAGGTCACCCAGCCAGCTTTCATGCCCAAGGTGAGACTAGAACTCACGGTCTCTCAGTTTCTAGCCTGCTGTCTTCACCACTGGGCCAAATCAGCTGTCCACGATATGGGGAAGACTGGTCTGCTCTCAGGATTTTGTCTCCCCACCCAACACAAATCCCCATGAGGGAAACTTGGTGGCTAAATCATCTGATCTTCTCTATCTACTGTCGCCCAGAAGAAGAAGAAGAAAAAATCAAATCATCTTCACTCTGATCAGCCTCAACTGCCTGCTCAGGAGGAAGAAAAACACAGAAACGTGGTTGTAGGAATAAGCGGTCACTGGGGTTTAAAATCAATGCAAACCGGAAATTACAAAACTGAGATAAGTTTTCTCCTGACCCCATGAAGGAAGGGAGGAAAACAAAAAGAGGACAGTTGAGAGGACAGTTGTGCAACTGAACACTTTTGGCAACAAAAAAAAGGTTGAGATTTCCACTCTTTTAGTGGTGCAGATCTTGTCCTCTTTCCTGCCAGGGGGAGGTGGAAAGAAAAAGCTGTTAGAATCCAATGGGCTGGGCTTTTTTTTTAAAGTCAATAAATGCCAAGATTGATTTTAAAAACATAGATCAAGTTCTTTGCTACCCAACGCCCTCCCCCTTGTTGGACACACCTGTGCCCTTACCTGGATTCAAGAGAAACCAGGAAGATGTTTGCATGCAGTACATCCCAAATGCCAGAGTGATTCCCTCCAGGCAGAGCACAACAAAAGCTTTCCACCTATCCAGTTTGACAGTGTCCTCCAGGTGGTAGAGATGACCGCCTGGGACTTGCCTGCTTCCGACACCAACCCTCTGCACACAAAGCACACACACACACACACACACACCGCTCCTGAAGCATCTCTGCTCCAAGCTCAAAAGAGACCCCGCGTACAACGCTAGAATTGCCGTTCAGAAGGAAGCAGAGGATCAAAACCAGGGACCCCGTCATTCCAGAACTCCTGTCCCATGAAGGCATTCAGCCCTTTCTTCCAAAGGTTCTGCGGTTGCTGGGATGGTGGGGGAAGAAGACTTACATATCCACGTCCTCCGGGGAAGAGCAAAGCAGAAAGGGGAAGAGAGAGAGAGAGAGAGAGAGGAGTCAGGATCCAGCTGTGGTATTTCCTTTGTTCCACTCTATGGACAGAGTGAAAACACTGAAGTCTTCCAGGCGTTCTTGCTCCAGAGCGCCCATCAACCCCACCTCCTTGCCTTCGCCATGGAAACCGGCCAAAGCCACGTGATTTAAGACAGGAAATTAAGGAGAAGCGCCTCCTTCCCACATCTCCCACTTCCCATCCATCCGTCCCGGATAGAAAAGAGAAGAGGGCCCGGAGGCGTCTGTCACACCACATGGAACGTTAACAAAGGAAAGCTGCTTAATGGAAGATCGCTTGAGATTGTCCAACTATCTGCACCAACATTGGGCTAGCACAATGGAAGAACAAGGATGGACACACCCGTCCCATTGAATTTCAGGCACCCTGGTAGCCTTTGCTGGAGGATCAGCTTTAACTAGCTTGGAAGACACAAAGGAGAGGGAAATTGGCATTTTTATCATGGCATAAGAATTTGCGTAGCATCAGCATGGACGGGGACGATAAGTTAGGATCGAATTCTGTCTCCAGGAAATAATTTATCTTCCTTCTCCAATTGGCTCAAAGCTCCCAGGTGAAATTTGGGGTGGGATACGTAGGTGGGTCATCCCATATTCACTGGGCTCATTTCGTAAAAGCGCCAAACATTTCCACCCTTCAATCAATCTCTTGCAGGGCCACTGCTGATTTGTTCTGGTGCTCTCATCGTAGTGGGTACGAATTCAGGGGCTTGCTCTTGGTTGCTGAATTTGGTCTGTTTTTGTTTTTTTTTAAATGTGCCTGTGACCCCAAAAGTTTGTCCATCCTGACTTAGAGCAAAACCCATAAAATTCTCATGGGATAACTTTATACACAACTGCAAGACTTTTATTGTGAGTTATTGTGCGAAAAATGGTCATAAGTCACTTTTTCAGGGCCGTTCTAATTTTTTTTCTAATTTCGAATGGCCACTAAACGAACGGTTGTAAGTCGAGAACTACCTGTATTCTCTTAAAAATGCAGCGGGAAGAAAAGCCGAAAGGAAAGGTACCAGCAACCAATTCAAGGACACTCAATGGAGAGAAGAGTCAAGAGGAAAAGACCAGAACACAATCAACACTTGCCAGTTACAAACACAAAACTGAACCGAGGCCAAGGATTAGGCAATGGGCAGCCTCCAAGTGACTTGTGCATGGCTGGCCGATGACAAGTTGGCTTCCAAATCGAGGCCCCGGGGCAAGCCTGGCCAATGAACACTAGATCGTTAACTTGTGAATAAAAATAAGCATGCACCCACTTCTCTCTCAACGACACACATGCAGACTTAGCAACCCAAAGCAGAAAGTAAACAGTCATAAAAAGATTCTCATATGAACAGGAAGAGAACTTTCTCTCTCTACCTCCTATCTCATTTATCTCTATATCAATCTATTATCTATCATCATCATCATCATCTTTTAACAACCCTATAATTCCTTGCAGGGTGGAGTCTGGACAACTGAATGGAGCTAGCAGTTTAATGGCTGGATGCCCTTCCTGTCACCAATGTGAAGCAGATATATTGTTATTGTGCCCAGAGGGAGAAATATCTGCCTTTACCTCGGATTGAACTCACAATATTAATCCACATAAACCCTTGCGGGGTGGAGTCTGGACTACTGAATGGAGCTAGCAGTGTTTTAATGGCCGGATGCTCTTTCTGTCACCAATGCGGAGTCTGTCTGTCTGTCTGTCTGTCTCTCATCTATCGATAGATAATCTATCTTCTATCTTCTATCCCTATTATTTCTATTCTCCATATATCATCATTGCATTCATTTCTCTCTCTTTCTCTTTCCCTTTCCCCCTCCCCTCTTGGAACTGCAGAAAGATAAACAGGGTGCTTCAACAACCTGCTGCCCAAATTTCTAGACACAACTGCTGAACATATTTCTGAAGGCGTAGTCCACCCACACTGTTCCTGAGTTACACATGCCTAGCAGCTGGAAGTCATGGGCATCAGTAAAGCATCATTAAACAAGCTTCCTTATGTGCAATTAGCAGCATCTTTAACAACCTAGAAATAGGGATACTCTGTTCCAGGACCTCATTTAGCCGGAAGAAGGATGCTAACTTTTGGTAAGGTATAACAACCGAAGCATCTTCCTCCACTACCAAGAACAAAGCAGAGTCCATAATAAATGCAGGGACTGCTTATTTTCATATTCCAAGTTGCAAGCAGCAGAAAGGGCTCATCTTCCTGAAAGACAACACCAAGAATTGATAACCCAGGCCTTAAGGTGTGATGGCTCTTCTTGCTACCCTCTGTTGATCCCTACAAGATTTGGAGTACCAACACCAAGAGATTTCAGCATTCTTGTTCAAGATCTCCGAGACGAGACTCTCAATTTCTTTCACAGAGTTTTATGATCTCACTAAGGTTTTCAGTCACTGGGGAGTGCACCTGAAAATGCAGTAGCCAAAAAGTCCCAGGTGACATAAAATGGTTTCCTGCAAAATGTCAACAACAATACTACCACTATTAATTTTAATTTTAAAGTTATTATAGGTCCATGTTGACATGCACACATGTACCACTGTCTGAAGGACTAGGGGTGATGTGATAGCAATCTTCTTGTCAGGATTCCAGCAACTGCCCTAATTAAATCATGATTCTTGAGCCAAAGTTCAAAAAACTTCAAAGGATTTATTAGAGGTGACATACTGGCACTGCCCTGTATGAAGCCAACTCTGGCATACGTAATTTACAGTCACCTGTGACCCTGTTTCCCTCCTCCTTCCCCCGGGTGTGTCATCAATCAGATTTCCCAATTGAGCACATTCACAGGCTGAGTGTCATCAATCACGTTCTTCAATTAAATATATTCATGGGCAAAAGCTCTGGTATTTTAGTTACAAGCTTTTAAAGATAAGAGTTGGAATGTACTTTCCCTTTGCTGCACTGCTCTTCCAGATTTCCTCCCCCCCTCTTTTTATGGCAACTACTAAAACAGGCATAGGAATGTTTTATGTGTTGACACTTTTAATATTTGAGAGGCTGCCACAAAGAAGAGGGAGTCAAGCTATTCTCCAAAGCACTTGAGGGAAACAATAAGTGGAAGCTTAACAAAGAGAGATCCAACCTAAAATTAAGATGAAATTTCCTGACAGTGGGAACGATTCATCAGTGGAATGCCTTGCCTCTAGAAGTTGTGGGTACTCCATCAAGGGAGGTTTGTAAGAAAATATCAGACAGCCATTTGTCCAGAATGGTATAGGACAGTGGTGGCTAACCTTTTTGTGCCAAAAATTGTGCACATGCTTGCACGCTTGTGCTCACATGCCAGCACCCAGAAGGCAATGCACTCCCCCCACGGCCCCTATGCCTGCACACGCAATCCCACCCACCCACCCCCCGCCGCCCCCTGCCTTGCGACTCACAGCTGATTTTCGGCCACTTTGAAGCCTTTTTCAGCCTCCCAAAGGCTTGAGGAAGGCTTCTGCAAGCTTTGTAGGTCGAAAACTAGCCCCATTTTGTCACTTCCTGTTTTCCCAAAAATACTGGAAGTGACAAAACGGGGCTAGTTTTTGGCCTACAAAGCTTGCAGAAGCCTGCAGAAGCCTTCTTCAAGCCTTTGGGAGGCTGAAAAAGGCCTCAAACCAGCTGAAAATCAACTGTGAGGCGTGCACTTGCGTAGTGAGCTAAGTTTGCCTGCAGCTCGCATGCCAGCACAAATGGCTTTGCATGCCACCTGTGGTAGATGTGCCATAGGTTCGTCATCACGGGTATAGGATCTTCGGCTTGAGTAACAGGTTAGACTAAAAGACCTCCAAGGTCCCTTCCAACTGTTGTTATTCTGTATTCAATTTTTATGGGATTCATTCCCACCCTGCCATTTTTCTGGACTGTTAGATCCCTTTCTACGAATGTGTGATTCTGTACAGATCCTCTTCTAGCCAGCCTAAGCAAACAATTTCTCAGGAGAAAGGTATGAGGAGCTGAAAACTGTGCCAACTCGGCTTATGACCTTGCAATCCGATTGCAGACAAAGCAATGGTTAACCTGACTTTGAATAGCTGAGACAGCTACAGACGGGACTACCTTGTGCACATGAAGAGCCCCAACAACACAAAACGACTCTTCCTTCCCAATGGCAGAGCTTTGTAAAGAAGCTTTAATTAGTAGCATTTGCAAATCAGGTTTATGGAAGTGCAGAACTGAACCGCTGCACACATGTTTGATTTGCAATGGCCATTTGCTCTCACCCATAATAGGATGGAAAAGAGGCAGCCCCAAAACTACAGTCCTCTGGTGATAAACCTCCATTCTCAGCCAGCATTTTATACATCAGCACAAAATGTGCACAATCTTTATTTAAAAATCTGCACAAATTACTTTGGGAATTAACTTGTTTTGGTACATTGATCCCCATGTCTGCCCTTTGAGAGTAATCTTCAAAAGGGAGAAATGTATTGGCTAGGAAACAGCATCTGTATGAGTGCTTTGGCCTCGGTAAGCATGCTAGTTCTTCAAATCGGTACAGAACAGGTAATCCTCGAGTTACGACAATTGTCCCCAAAATGTTTGTTAAGTGAGATGGTTGTTAAGTGAGTTTTTCCCCATTTTACAAACTTTTTTGTCAGAATTTAGGTCAATCACTATAGTTGTTAAGTTAGTAACACCGTTGTTACGTGAATCTGGTTTCCTCACTGACTTTGTTTGTCAGAAGGTCGCAAAAGGGGATCAAGTGACCTTGAGGGACACTGCAGCCATCATAAATAGGAACCAGTGGCCAAGCGTCTGAATTTTGATCACGTGACCATGGGGGGGAGACCATGTAGCAATGGTCGTAGGTGTGAAAACGGTCATAAGTTGCTTTTTTCAGTGCTGTTGTAAGTTCTAACAGTCAGTAAATGAACTGTCGTAAGTTAAGGACCACCTCTACTGCAACATGATTTGCTTGTATATTTATGCTTCATTGGTCCACACCTCGACTTACAAAAATCAGAGCATTATGTGAATGAGTTAGCCAGTGTTATTAGAAGATTCCTGCTGAAGACCCCAGAAAGAAGCTCTCGATCCAAGAAGATGATGCACCAGGAATCCAGTGCCTTCTGGGTGCCTGTGCTGATGGATAAAATGCTGGCTGACAATGGAGGTTTATCACCAGAGGATTGTAGCTTTGGGGCTGCCTCTTTTGCGTCCTATGTACGGGTGAGAGCAAACGGCCATTGCAAATCAAACATGTGTGCAGCGGTTCACTTCAGCACTTCCGTACCTGAGTTGCAAATGCTACTAATTAAAGCTTCTTTACAAAGCTCTGCCTTCTGGGTGCCTTCTGGGTGCCTCTTTCCTGTGGAGTGGGGGAGGCAGTGGTGCTATTCTACCGGTTCGGCCCGGTTCTGGTGTACTGGTTGCGCCGAAGATTGGCAGAGACCGAACTGATTCTCTCCGAGGAGCTGCTGTTGGGCCTATCCGCCTGCCTGGGCTTCCATACTGACCTTTATTCCTTGCTTTTGAAGCGCAGCTACTTTGCGCGGCACACCAGATTGCCGCGCGGCAGATGCTGAGGCAACCGGGAGAGTGTAGGCTTGCAGGAGGTGAGTCGAAACGCCTCTCTGCCTGTGCAAAGTGCATGTTTGGCAGGTGTGTGCGCGCAAAATGTGCGTGCCCATGCAAAGCGCACCCACCAAGCCATGCTCACCGAACCGGTGGCCACCTACTTTGCAACCAGAGTTGGTATTCAGCAGGTTCTGACCAGTTCTGGAGTACCGGTAGCGGAAATTTTGAGTAAGTCGGAGAACCACCAAATCCCACCTCTTGACTGGAGATTTTACAGCATCCTTCCCCTGCCACGCCCACCAAGCCACGCCCACCAAGCCACGCCCACAGAACCGGTAGCAAAAAAAATTGAATCCCACCACTGTTTGCAACCCATCACTGGGGAGGGGGGAGGGGAAAACCCCTTTCCCAGTTCCATCCCTGCCTCGCCCATTTGAGGCCTTCCCTGACCAGTCAGTGACCAGGGGAATTAAATTTCTCTTCTGCCTCATTTTTTAAAAAAATAAACTTTATTCAATTTTCAAAAGTTTTAAAAACATAAAATAAAATTATGTACATAATTGTGTCAACGTCAAGACATCATTTACATTTCTTTATCTCATTTCTATACATACTGTCTTATTACATTACAATCATATATTCTTTTCCTTATTCTTATTCCAAATTCATATCACATATTTTCATCATATGAAAATCTATTTATTCTACATTCAATATATATATATAATTTCCTATTCTTTACTTAATCACCACATTGTTTTTCTTCCTATTCTTAAGCCATGCATACCAGGCATCCCGGACTATATAGTATGTCGATTCCTTTTTATCTTTTAGTTTTAGAGTCACCTTGTCCATTTCTGCACAGTCTAATATTTTCTTTATGACTGCCTCATTTTTCAGTATCTTAGCAGACGCTGTTACGCTCCTGGTCCATTGAGGTCGTACTTGTTAGGTAACTGCTGCAGAATCGTCTTACCTCAGCCGGCCTAGAAATCTTGTTATTGAAGAAGCAGTTAACTTTTGCTAGACAAATATTAACTTTGCATTCTCGATTGGCAGGGTACAGGCTGTTCTGCGTCTAAACTCTCTCCTGTTAGGCCTTTCAAATTAAGCCAGCCTGCAGAAGAAAACTCTGGAACAATCATGTGCTTTAAATGTCCAGAACTTAGGGTAGGGAGAAACTTGGCCTGTCAACACAGCTGCACTTTCCACCTTGAAGCTTGGATGAGAAGCGAAACATCTTCAAGGCAACGTCCAAGCTGCCTTTTTGAAAAAGCACCTTGGGGACAATTCTGACCTGGGTGACTGAGAATCTCCACAGACAAGGGAATTTAATTTAACACAGTTTTCCCACGCTATCAACCAGTTATGAAATGAGCCATCCAAAACTCAGGAGCAGAAAATCCAAAGAAACCTCAAATCCAGAGTAAGTTCCCTCAACAGCCTGACCTGTGAGTTTTAGGCTGAAATTTGAATGGACATTTTCTTCCACATTTACAGCGATACAAGAGGCAAGAAGCAGATGGCATCACCCGGACAACTGGGGAGGAAATGCAACTTCAACATGTTTCTTTTGCTAACTTGACTCAACATATGGTAACCAGAACAGACGGTACAAACAACGCAGTTAACTGTACAAAATAGTTCTATAACACAGCCCCCTTGCAGTGGGTGTTACATAGCAATAGCACTTATATACCACTTCACAGTGCTTTTCACCCCTCTCTAAGCGGTTTACAAAGTCAGCATCTTGCTCTGAACAATCTGGGTCTTTATTTTACCAACCTTGGAAAGATGGAAGGCTGAGTCAACCTTGAGCCAGTCAGGATTGAACCCTTGGCTGTGGGGCAGAGTTTGCTTGCAACACTGCATTCTAACCACTGCACCACCACGGTTCATACCTATTTTGAGTCATACTGCCAGTTCCTTGGTATAATCTGTATTTTGAGCCAGGAATACAATAAACAGATAAGCGACATAAGTTCTTGCTTGGCCTTCTACCTCTCAAAAGTGGAACACACTGTACTGTATGTTTCCACCATCTATATGAAACTTAGTTTTAAAAGTTCCTTCATCTGCTAAGAACTTCTCTAGGGTGTTGGGGTATTAAGATTTAAGAGCTGACCAGCAGCTGTAAAGCTGATGCAAGGTAAAGCTGACGCAATGTAAAGCTGATGCAATAAGGATGAATAAGCATAGCATGGGTATTGCCCTTTTAAGATGAAGAATGGATCCACAGAAGTTTTACCTCTTTAAGAGGTGTCTATATAAAGGCAGCCATTAGAGGGTGTGTTCTCTCCCCTTGTGTCTTGTATCCATTGCACAGTTCTCCATATAGAGATAAGAAGATTGACTGCTTGTCAGGTATTTGCCTACCACATATATTTCTGTATATACGTCTTGTATATAAACCACTGTTAAATGTCTAAGTCTCTGTGTGCCGTGTTTTGCTCCTGGATTGTCTCATAAGAGTAGTCATGCTGCAAACGCTCTGACATAGGGCTTGAGTAAATGCTTGTGGTTTCAGAGGACAGAGTGGGTTGTATATCGTAGTCTACAACTCCACCTGAACAAACTGCAAAAGATGGGATGGTACAACCTGGAGGTAAAGAACTATCATCCATTACAGGTTGTTCCTGAAAAGCTGGGACAGGAACAACTTTTTGCCATGGTTGTTAAGCGAACCACATGGTCATTAAGCTTGTTGATGTCCACAGATCACAAAGTTGTCCAGTTGCCGATCCCTGGGTTAGAGATTAAGGGACTGCAAAATAACAATGCTTTCTTTCCCATTTCCCCGCCAATTGTTCAACCCTCTAGAACAGTGGTGGCTAACCTTTTTGGGCTCCTGTGCCAAAAATTGCGAGCACAACAGCATGACCACATTCGTGTGCCAGCACCCAGAATGCAATGCACGCCCCCATGTCCCCTGCGCATGCAATTCCCCCCTACACGCCACCCCTTTACCTGCACTGCGCCTCACGGCGGTATTCCGGTATTACAGGAAGTGATGAAACGGGCCTATAATTCGACTTGAGAAGGCTTGCAGAGGCTTTTTCCAAGCCTCTGGGGGGCCAAAAAAAGGCTACAAACCAATCAAAAAAAAAAACCAGCTGTGAGGCGTGCGCATGCACAGTGAGGTAAGTTTGCATGCAGCTTGCGTGCCAGCACAAATGGCTCTGCGTGCCACTTGCGGCATGCATGCCATAGGTTTGCCATCACGGCTCTAGAAAAAAGCAGGCAACCGGTGTTGACATGGGAGTTTGAGTTTGCAAGTTAAGGAATCTGGGACCAGAAAGGACTATTTTATGAACAGAAGAACAAGCAAGCAACCAGCCAGACTGAGAAAGGGACTGCAGGCAGTTCATTACAACGAAAAGGAAACTTCCATCTCCTATCAGAACTAAATGTTTTGTTATTGCAGAAATTCATTTTCATCATTTTAACTACAGTTGCTTGTTAATGACAATCAAGTCTCTTATCTATTCCAGCCAAGAGTCCCTGTTATGAGATGACGCCACTGAGTTCCTGGAGAAAGAATCATTAATTAAAAATGCTTAGAGCCTGATTGTTCAACTTTGACAACTTTAAGCTGTATGGACTTCAACAATGCTGACTGGGAAATTCTAGGAGTTGAAGTCCATACAGCTTAAAGTTGTCAAAGTTGAAAAATATTGGCCTCTGACTCTTCGCCTGAGAAAGAAGAAAGAAATTTCATGCTTAGGAACACAAAATCTTGAAGGAAGCTTTTACAATAGTTTCTGCCATTAAAGGCAAGGCCACCTAAACATCTATAGAGATTCTCAGTCATCCAGGCCATGGTTGACCCAAAGGTGCATTTTTGGGAGGCAACTGAACTTATTGGTTTTTTTCTTTGAAGACGTTTCACTTCTCATCCAAGAAGCTTCTTCAGCTCTAACTGGATAGTGGGGAATGGAAGGATTTATATTCCTTGTAGACAGCTGGTCATTTGCATCCTTTTAGAGGGTGGTTGAGGCCACTTGGGAGGTTTATCTGTGTTCTCAGGGGTCACCTATTCAGGTGTACTCTGCAATTTTTCTGGAAATCCGTTCATACCCCCACAGCATCCGAAGGGGATTCATCCCAAAGTGCATAGCTAAAAGTCTATGGAGATTCTCAGTCATCCAGGTCATGGCTGTCCCAAAAGCACATGGTTGTGCTTTTACAGGAAGCAAATGAACAATTGTCTGCAAGGAATATAAATCCTTCCATTCCCCACCATCCAGTCAGAGCTGAAGAATCTTCTTGGATGAGAAGCGAAAGGTCTTCAAAGAAAAAAGCTGCCTCCTAAAAAAAGCACTTTTGAGCAAAGCCACCTAGCTGACCTGCTTCCATTCCATGCACGAAGCCCAAGGAGATTACAAAACCACCTCTCATATTACCTCAATGGCTGCTTAATGCAAGTTGCACCCATTAGTACATGTCTCCGTGGATCAGGAGAAGACAACCTACAATTTCTTTTCTTTTTTTAATAAATAAATTTTATTAATTTTACAATTAAAACAAACCAACAACACATACACAAATGAAAGAAAAGAAAAGAAAAGGAGAAGAAAATAGAAAGAAAAAATAGAAAGCAATTAAAAACATTCTCATCTTCAACAGTTTGTAAGATCTCTCTTCTTTTTAAACCCTTAATTTATGCCATATACATCCTACAATTTCTATCATGCACAGATCCGTAGATTATAGACAGAAGCTAGCAGAAAGGCCATGTTCCCCTCCTTCTACCAAATTTACAAAGATGTCCAATGACAGGCCTGCAAGAAAAAAATGTTAGGACTAAACAAAATGAAAGTGTTTGTACCGGACATAACATCAGACACAAGAGAGTCAGCAAACCACCAAACAGAAGCAAAGAAACAGGAAATGTATTTGAAAGACCTCTTCCTTTTTCTGGTAGGAAGATGTCCAAACTGCAGGTTTGGTCATGCCTTATTTGATAAAACATGGCATAGAAGGAAGCAACCAGAGCTGTTTATTTCATGTTTTAGACATTTCTTTTGCAGAACTTCCTAAAGAGTAGAGAAGAATTGAGGTTAAGGAAGTTTTACAGCTCCAGAGCTCAAGATATGAGAGGCTGCCACAAAGAAGAAGAGGTCAAATTATTCTTCAAAGCACCAGAAGGCAGGAGAAGAAACAATGGTTGGAAACTAATCAAAGAGAGAATCAACCTGGAATTAAGGAGAGGCTTTGGAGCAGTGAGGACAATTAACCAGTGGGTCAGCTTTGCCTGCAGAAACCGTGGGTGCTCCAGGATTTTCAGAGCACCCATGGATGTTTTTAAGAAGATCTAGACATCTAAAATGGCACAGGTTCTCCTGTTTGAGCAGGGGGCTGGAACAGAAGACCTCCAAGGTCCTTTCCAACTCTATTCTAAAATCAATATTTGATCAAGCAGGAAAGTGACCAAGACAGAGCCCTCCTCCCTCTCTCCTTGAATCTACAACCTAAGCAAAAAAAAAAATCTGCATCTGGCCCTGGGAAACAAGGGAAGCCAGCCCCAGTGGACACCAGAAGGAATGTGAGAAAAATCCAGCTCCAGCTGCTACTTCTAAAAACAGAAGGCAACTGTTGCCTGGTGTTGTCTGTTTCATCATGTTGCAAATGAACAAAAAGAAAAGAGAAGCCGAGCTATTTCAGTTGCCTGCCGCCTCTCCAGCCCACGGCGATTTCATCAGGCTACTTGAATCGTTTGAGTGCCAGTTCATTCAGTGGGACTAGAATTACAAACTGGAAGGATTGGTGCTTAGGCAGCGTTCCAAGGGGGCTGCCCCAAAGAAGAGAGGGGGTCAACTTATTCTCCAAAGCATCTTGAAGGCAGGACAAGAAACAATGGATGGAAACTAATCGAGGAGAGAAGCAACCTAGAGCTAAGGAGGAATTTCCTGACAGTGAGAACCATCAATGGCAGCCGCGCATAGACTTATATACCGCTTCACAGTGCTTTACAGCCCTCTCTCAGCCGTTTATGGAGTCAGCATACTGTCCCCCAACAATCTTGAGTCCCCATTTTACTGATCTTGGAAGGCTGCATCAACTGAATTAATCAGTGAAACGACCCCCAGAAGTTTTGGATGCTCCATCGCTGGAGGTTTTTAAAAAGAGATTGGACAGCCATTTGTCTGAAATAGTATAGGGCTGTGATGGCGAACCTATGGCACGTGCAAGCCGCAGGCAAAATTACCTCACGGCGCATGGGCGTGCCTCACAGCTGATTTTTTTTGGCTGGTTTGAGGACTTTTTCAGCCTCCCAGAGGCTTGAAAAAACCCTCTGCAGCCTTTTCAGGACCAATAATAGGCCTGTTTCATCACTTCCTGTAATACCGGAAGTGACAAAATGGGCCTATTATTCATCCTGAAAAGCCTGCAGAGTTTTTTCAAGCTTCTGTGAGGCTGAAAAACCAGCCAAAAAATCAGCTGTGAGGTACAGTTCAGGTAAGGGAACGGCGGCAGCAGGGGGGATTGCACATGCATGCGCAGGGGCGTGGGGGCGCGCATTGCCTTCTGGGTGCTGGCATGTGAGAACGCACGCGCGAGAGAGAGAGCACAATTTTTGGCACAGGAGCCCCAAAAGATTAGCCACCACTAGTATAGGGTGTCCTGGAGGTTGACTAGAAGACCCCCAAAGTCCCTTCTAACTGTTATACTCCTTCCTCATCCCATTTCTGTGTCGAATCTTTTTTTGATATGTCTGAGAACAAGGATTCCTCATCTCCATTTTTTCCATCGGCTGCACTGGTGGATTAGCAAAGCAAAATTGAAGGCGTACTTGGGGTGGCGGGGGAACTAGCCTGATTTTCTCTGTACTTCCATCAGGATAAATCTACCAATGCCTGGAGTATCTCCTCTGTTGAGTTGATATGTTAAGACAAGGGTCTTCAAACTTGGCAAGTTTAAGACTTGTGGACTTCAACGCCCATAATTCCTGAGCCAACATGACTGGAGGAGGAATTCTGGGAGTTGGAAGTCCACAAGTCTTAAAGTTGTCAAGTTTGAAGACCCCTGTGTTAAGATATAGTGAAAAGATTGCAGCCTGGAGTCCATGTGTTGTCTTTCCGTGACCTCCACAATTTCCCGAAAGAGAACGGAGCCAACCATTTGTACGTATTTCAGGAGGCTGCAAGGTTTAGGGGCCAAATGGATTCTATAAGACTTGCCAATACTTAATGCATCAATTTTACTTCTTAAAATACTCACTTCCCTATTCAGAATGATCCCTGCCTCTCCCCATGAAGTGGAACCACACGAAGCCTCAGTAATCCTCAAACGAATAGGAATTATGCCCCAGAGTTCTCCAACTCTTTCTTTGTCACATCTCTTTAGTTCAGAAAAGCTACCTGGAAGACTGCTTAAATCCTAATTGAGCTGAAACCAAACTAAGCCTCTTTAATCTCAGCAGGGCTGATGGTACTTGATGACCTTTTAGAGTTTCACTTGTTTTTATCTTCATTCATTTTTTTCCCCCAATGTGAATAGGTCCATAAAGTCGCCAGGAATCCAGTCTGATTTGAAGGAATCTAAAATTTACCTTAGCTTATTTTTTCAAATCCATCAGAGAGCCACTTAACATCTAGAACCTTAAAAGAAGATAATATTGTCTTCCAAGATTAAAGGGAGTGAGAGATTTTTCTGCCTTTCTTTTTTGCAATATTATTTCCTTAGGGAAGCCTTCAAATGTTATGTTGACCTTTCAACAGGCCTAATCAAGATTGTTCCATTATGTTGGCCAACATAACTACCTTGGCATTTCTCATCTTCAACATATTTATGGAAAAAGCTCAGCTGGTCTTACAGGATCTTCTTTGTTACGTTTCTTATTATGCTGCTCTGAGTATTGCTAATAAATGAATTGCCCCGAAGCAATATCTGGAATTGCCACATGTGTCAATTGCCTGGTAATCTGTTGTCATGGGAACTAACAGGTTAGCCAATGATTTCTCCCAAGTGAGCTATTTTGGGAGAAATCTGAATAAAAAAAGATGGCTCTGAGAATTTGAGGCAGATTTTAGAATGATATAATGGAAGTGTGACTCATCTGATTGGCCCATTGTTATAATTTAACTTGTGACTTATTGAGTAAATCAGTACCAGGGTTCACACAACTTAAATTATAATCCCTGTGTAACAAATCTCACTTATGTTGCATGAATCCAGCCATTATTAGTTAGCTCAAACTGTGAATCTTGCTATTACAATGTCTATACCACAATTTATAGATTAGTGTACTGGGTAAAACTAGCCACAAGTAAGCAAACCATGTCTTGGCATATATATATTTTTTCTGTCCAATCTTGTTCCATTCTCCAAGATGGCCAAGACAAGTCCCCTGCACTTTTGTTGACAAGGATTTTCAGAAGTGACTTGCTGTTGCTTCTTTTCCAGGGCTGAGAGAAAGGGGCTGGCCCAGGGTCTTCCAGCTGACTTTGTGCTTAGTTCAGAACCAGAACTCATGGTCTCCCAGACTGTAGCCTGATGCCTTATTAATAATCACTGCACCAAATTCAAAGGTGCTTTTTCAAGAGGCAACTGGATTTTCTGGTTTTTCTTTGAAGACATTTCGCTTCTCATCCAAGAAGCTTCTTCAGCTCTGACTGCAGAAAAGTTGAAGAAGCTTCTTGGATGAGAAGCGAAACATCTTCAAAGAAAAAAAAAACTAAGAAGTCCTGTTGTCTCTTGAAAAAGCACCTTTGGGACAACCGAGAACTGGATGATTGACGATCTCCATAGACTGCTCCAAACTGGCTTTCTTCGCAAAATATCTGAACCTAACTATTGGGAGGTGAATTTGGTCTCAGAAAAAGAAGCTTATGGGGATATCAGTGTTCCTAGAAGATTAGAGGTAAAACCAGCAGATCTATAAGAATTAAGAAATATTTACACTGGGGTAAGCACCATGGTTTCTCTAACCTCTTTCTAAAGGGAGCCCAACCTCAACCAGCATGGAAGCCATGAGGTTTCTCAGTTATCAAAACTGTTAGGTTTTGCCAAAAACAAAAGTTTTT
This sequence comes from Notechis scutatus, assembly GCF_049901735.1. Lineage (NCBI taxonomy): Eukaryota > Metazoa > Chordata > Lepidosauria > Squamata > Elapidae > Notechis > Notechis scutatus. The sequence goes on along the minus strand of NC_142017.1, from coordinate 10,514,720 downwards.
CTTCTTAGTTCCGAATTTTAGAAACATTGAGTCAATGAAAGACAATGTCATCTTATCTAAATGATTCTCATCAGTTACAAGACAAGATTTTTGTCTTTTTGTCATCCTGCATTGCTAAATTAATTGCATGTTGTAACCACATCACCCTATTTGATATTAGGATTTCTACTATTAAGTCTTTACTGAGATATGGGGAACCTAATTAGCAAATTGGATAGAACATGACCCAAAAAACCACCCCCCTATAGGCTAGATTGGAAAGTTTCCAATCCCAGAAATATCTGGGGAAAAGGGTGGACTCTGTTCTGTTAATTCACTCAGAGTTGAGCTTCAACTCAGAGAGTCTTTATTTTCTGTTTCTTGAAGAAAGTAGACACAGATGAGGTTTTGGAAAGAACAGAAATGTCGCTGCCCGAGCCAAAATATCTTCCCAGATTGTTCCAAGGCAGCTGCAAAATATTCCACTGGCTCAGTCTTATTTTAAAAGCAGTTATATAGAGAAGATAAAAAGAAACGGTCAGTTTATGCAGCTGCGGGCACGTTTCTTTCAACAATTATTTGAAATTTGCTTTTTCTGCAAATAGTCCTCTAAAAGAAAAAATATCCGTGCTTGGGAAGGCAGTCTTCTATCCTTTGCAAGACCATTGGGTCTTCTCAAGTAACAATTAGGAAGGAAACAATAAGATTAAAAATAGACAGCAATCTCAGGCAGACAGTCCACAAAGAATGATTGAACAAGCCATGGTGGTTACTCAATGAACCTCCTCTGGAAACAGATTTGCTTAAAAGTATACCGGTAGTCCTTGACTTTTAGTAACCGTTCCAAGTTACAACGGCAGTGAAAAAAGTGATTTATGAGCCTTTTTCAGTTATGACCATTGCAGAATCCCCTGGGTCACGTAATCCAAATTTGGAGGCTTGGCAACTGACTCATATTTATGACGATTGCAGTGTCCTGGGGTCACAAGAATCTCTCTTGCAACCTTCTGACAAAGTCAATGTGGGAATTAAGATTCACTTTACAGCCATGTCACTAACTTAACAACTGCAGCAATGTCATTTAACAACTCTGGCAGGAAAGGTTGTAAAATGGGATAAAACTCACAACCCAGGGCTCGCTTAGCCACCAAAATTTCGTGGTCGTTAAGTTGAGGACCTGCCATATTGAGCTTTTTCAATCCTTCCAAGTGATGTCCAGGTCCATTTCTCCTTCGTTTCATGTACAATCTGGAACTGAATACAGTCAAAAACTCAAACTGCCAAGGAGCTGCTGATCCAGTTTTACAGAGGGATTACTGAGTCTGTCATCTGCACCACTATAACTGTCCGGTTTGGTTCTGCAACCCATCAAGGACAGACACAGACTTCAGAGGATAATTAGGACTGCAGAAAAAAACAGTTACTACCAACCTGCCTTCAATCGAGGACCTGTCAAAAAGAGGGCTGTGAAAATATCTACAGACCCCTCACATCCTGGACATAAACTGTTTCAACTTCTTCCCTCAAAACGACGCTATAGAGTCCTGAACACCAGAACAACTAGAGACAAGGACAGTTTTTCCCGAAAGCCATCACTCTGCTAAACAAATAATTCCCTCAACACTGTTCAACTATTACAAAGTCTGAACTACTATTACTATTAATCTTCTCATCACTCCTTATTATCCATCCCCTCCCATTTGTGACTGTATGTCTGTAACTTTGTTGCTTGTATCCTTACGATTTATATTCACTTTTTCCTAGAATGATTTGATTGCTTATTGTACCCTATGACTATCATTAAGTGTCGTACCTTATGATTCTCGACTCTTGATGAGTGTATCTTTTCTTTATGTACACAGAGAACATATGCACCAAGACAAATTCCTTGTGTGTCCAATCACACTTGGCGAATAAAGTGTTCTGTTCTATTCTATTCTATTCTATTCTATTCTATTCTATTCTATTCTATTCACCTGCCGTTGAAAGAGGGAACACTACATGCCCTCCAATGAGTTTCAGTAGGAAAGATGTAATACTCTTTAAGAAATTGCTAATTGATTAAATACACCACAGGGACATTTCTCCACACTGACACCCTTCAGAAACATTGAGTCTTCAGCCCCCAGATTGAAGAACCAACCTCCCCAAAACCACATTGATTGGGAATTTAAAAACACTAGTTTCAATCCATTACGTAAGCCAGCAGGCTGGAGAAGTAGGATGTGTGATCTAAAAAATGAAAAGTCTACGTTGTCACCAGATATGAACACGCTGGTGTTAGTCCTCTCTAAGATAAACCAGCTGGAGAGAAAGCAAGCTTGCAAAATGTGAGCTACAGATGAATCTGTTGAAAGAAAGAAGACCCGAAGGGTACAGTCATAAAGACATTGACTCAGTCTTTCTCGTAATTGACTCAATCTTTCTCGTAATTGTCGATTTAAGTCAGAGGGCCATCTCCGTATCTTGAACTTTGCCACACAGCCACTAAAAGCAAAAGGACAACTCACTTTAATTCCCCAGGCACAGAAGAAGCAAAGCAGCAAAGTCATTCCTAAAGAATAAAACTTGGAAAGAGAAGAGAGACCAGACTCTGCCACCCACTTCTCCCTGTTTGAATTTGCAGCCCTCCAATGTTACTAGGCCACAACGACCAATTTAGACAGAGGAGAAGGGTGGTGGATGATGTGATTGAGAATCTCTACCCCTAGGACTACATTTGCACATCTGTGGGTCTCTTTCCTTTGGCAAGATGCAATGTTTGGCCCAAAGCCTTCCACCAAGACCTTAGAGCTTTCATAACTCCTTCATTCTAGATCTCTACCTTGGCAGCTCGAAGACGTGTGGGCTCCAACTCCTAGAATTCCCCCAGCCAGCATGGCTGGCTAAGGAATTCTGGGAGTTGAAGTTTGCACGTTTTCAAGTTGCCAAGGGTGGGGAGAAAAAAACAACAACCACTGTTCTAGATTAATGAGAGACAAAGGAGCAGTGTGCTTTTTTACTCCTTGGCAAACTGCTTCATCTAGATTCCTCTAGCATGGTCCATCCGGTGACAGGAAAAAAAAGGAAACAAGGACTCACAAAGAGCCAGCTCTGGCATCAAAATCACAGCAAAAACGTACAAAGCTGGAAAGCCGAGCAGCAGGGATGCCAAAGGGCTTTCATCTGAAAATTACACCCTGCCAATCTCCTCATACCGTGAAACCCACGCTTAAAATTACATCCTTCACAGAACACATTGCAAGGGGGGACGGTGGGGGGCGGGTGGGTAAGCAGTGAGCCAGTCACAGCCAATTGACAGCCAGGCAAAAGGCTTTGGGTACCGATAGAAGAGAATGTTTGTAGCTTAGGGATGAACTGTGGGGTCCTTGGTGGTCTCTGAGTTAAAATAACAAGAGTTGAAAGGGACCTTGGAGGTCTTCTAGTCCAACCCCCTGCTCAAGCAGGAGACCCTATGATCGTGATGGCGAACCTATAGCACGCATGCCACAGGTGGTACACAGAGCCATGTGTGCCGGCACGCGAGCTGCAGGCAAATTTACCTCACAGGGCCTGCACGCGCCTCACAGCTGATTTTCGGCCAGTTTGAGGCCTTTTTCGGCCTCCCAAAGGCTTGAGGAAGGCTTCTGAAGGCCGAAAACTAGCCCCGTTTCGTCACTTCTGGCATGCACGCACAACACCCCCGCCCCCTTACCTGCACTGCACATGCACGCACCTCCCAGCTGATTTTCGGTCCGTTTGAGGCCGTTTTGGCCCTTCCGGAGGCTCGAAGAAAGCCTCTGCAGCCTTTGGAGGCGGAAAACAGGCCCATTTCAGCACTCTCCGATATTTCCGCAAGGCCCGTTTTCGAGCCTCCGGGAGGGTGAAAACGGCCTCAAATGGGCCGAAAATCAACCGAGAAGCGCGCACATGCACAGTGCAGGTAAGTTTAGCTGGGGGTCACGTGCCCACACAAATGGGTCTGCGTGCCGCACACCTGCCATAGGTTTACTATCACGGTAATAGGCATTCCAGCCTCTTTGTGGGGCAGGCTAAATGAATCAAGCCAGGCGGTACGGACTCTCCCTGAGGACCCCAGAAGCTTCAAAGATGTAGACATTTCACCAGGTGCTTCAAGAGGTTGGCCATTCGAGCCACAAAACCGGGAAAACGAAGAACACATCAGAACACCAAAGCACAGGGGATTATTGTCAGGAACCCCGCAAAAGGCCACAAAGCAACTTAGAGAAAAGGCAGAAAAATCATATATATATATATATATATTTTTTAAAATGATCAGCCTCACGCACCCAGTGAGAAATCTCTCACCATTTCTCCTGGCTTGGCTTGGCTTAGCCTTGCAAATTGCCCTGAGCAATTACAGGACTGCAAATATGCACCCCTCTCTTTATTAATTATTAAAAGGAGCGGATGTATTTTTCACTCAACTTTAATCTAAATGAATCCTTTGCAAAGTCATTGATCACTTCAAGGAGTCTGCATGGCAAAGTTAGAAGATCACTTCCCACAACAGACAGGCTGGGGGGGTGGGGTGGGGTATGTATCCAAACATTTAATTTATGGAAGTTGTATCACAACAGCACTGATGATGATACCTAGTTTGGTAATGAAATATCGTAGAGTAGAGTAGAGTAGAGTAGAGTAGAATAGAATAGAATAAGAATAAGAATAAGAATTAGAATAGAATAGAATAGAATAGAATAGAATAGAATAGAATAGAATAGGAAGGGTCCTTGGAGCAGTGGTGGTATTCTACCGGTTCAGGCTGGTTCAAGCGAGCAGGTAGTAAAAAAATGCTACTGTTCGGCTGAACCGGTAGTAAGAAAACAGCTATCAGTTCAGCCGAACCGGTATTTCTTTTCCCGTCCCCCAACGATCAGCTGTTCCGATGATCAGCTGTGCCAGGATCCCCCTCACTGTTTTACTGCTTTGCCCAGGAGGCCCAGGAGGCAAAAAGGGACAAGCGGAGGGGGGAATGCTGCAAAAAAGGCCACACCCACCCAATCACATGGCCACGCCCACCCAGCCATGCCCACACAACCGGTAGTAAAAATATTTGCGTCCCACCCCTGCCTTGGAGGTCTTCTAGTCCAACCCCCTGCTTTGCAAGAAAACAACCCAAGCTCAGAGACCATCAAGGACCCCCTCATTTCAACCCTGAGCTACAAAATATTCTTCTCGATGGGTCCCATAATGTTCTTCCTTGGAGTGGTTCTGTTTATCCTCAAGAGGGGTTCTTCATGGCTTGGTGTTACGTGGAACCTCCCTTTGTTTATTGTGTTGTGAAAACCCAGCCAATTGCAGTTTATTCAGTAACCGTGATTCAGCAGGATGTGTGAGGCCAGCCAAAAACTCAAGACCAGCCACTCCGTCTCATTCTCTCTCTGCCTCCCATCACCACACCATTTTTATAGCTAACATCACAGGCACCTGCCACCTCCTCCCTTTGTTCATGAAACACATCCTGTACAAATACCAATTCAGAGAGATCCCTTTCTAAAACCCATGCTCCAAACAAGGGATTCAGCCCCAGGGACTCACAATGCAATAAAACAAGAGTTCCTGAACATACACAGAGCACTGTCTACAGCAGGGGTCCCCAAACTTGGCAACTTTGCTGGCTGAGGAATTCTGGAAGTTGAAGTCCACCAGTCTTAAAGTTGCCAAGTTTGGAGCCCTCTGAGGTACACTGTGGCTGATACAAAATGGAACTTCAAGGCTGCCTCTTTCTGCGTAGAAATGTGTTGCAAATCTACCTTGTTTAATTTCAGTGTCACTTGGAAACCATTTTATGGATTATATAATCTTGCCACATTCAAAGCTGGGATTTCTTGGCACGTGAGATCTTAAAGCATTAGATTTTGTTCAATTATTTATAAAGTCAAGGGTGAACTGTTTCAATTAGTTATAAATTCTTGTTAACGCTTTTCATTTTGACATACTCCTTTTATTCTTGCGTTCTTTACTAAGCAACACTGGGCAACTGCAGGCAATCCTTAGAATAGAATAGAATAGAATAGAATAGAATAGAATAGAATAGAATAGAATAGAATAGAATAGAATTAGAATTAGAATTAGAATTAGAATTAGAATTAGAATAGAATAGGAAAGAATAGGAAAGAATAGAATAGAAAATAGAAAGAGTAGAATTAGAGTAGAATAAGAATTAGAATGGAATAGGAAAGAATAGAATAGAATAAGAATAAGAATTTGAACAGAATAGGAAAGAATAGAATAGAAAATAGAATAGAATAGAATAGAATTAGAATAGAATAAGAATAGAATGGGAAAGAGTAGAATAGAATAAGAATTAGAATAGAATAAGATTTAGAATAGAATAGGAAAGAGTAGAATAGAATATTGAATAGAATAGAATAGAATAGAATAGAATAGAATAGAATAGAATAGAATAGAATAGAAAATAGAATAGAAAATAGAAAATAGAAAATAGAAAAGAATTCTGGGAGTTGAAGTCCACAAGTCTTAAAGTTGCCAAGCTTGGAGACCTCTGGTCCACAGAAACAAAAACATCTTCTCTACATTGCATATCTTTGGCAGTCACCACAAATTTACAACAAAAACAAAGGAGCAACTTTGTTACATGCTTTTGCCTCCTTGGAAAGAATAACATTTTTCAACTCCAAATTTGAATACAGGGTAAAGGAAGAGAAACAGCCTGGGTGAGTTCACATCACACACCAGATTAGAAAAAAAAGTTGGGTTGTGGTGCTATCTGGTTCCCTGTTGTGGGAAATCCACATCCTCCCCGCATGTTGTACAAAGCGCACTATATTTCTGAAAAGTTTTTACTTTAATAAGAAAAATAAATATCTAATGAAGATACTGTAGATAGTACTTGACTTACAACAGCTCATTGAGCGACCGTTCAAAGTTACAACAGCACTGAAAAAAGTGACTGGTGGCGGTTTTTCACACGTACGACCACAACCACATCCCCATGGCCGTGTGATCAAAATTTGAACGCTTGGCAACTGACTCGTATTTACAACAGTTGCAGTGTCCAGGGGTCACATGATCCCCTTTTGCAACCTTCTGACAAGAAAAGTCCATTGGGGAAGCCGGATTCACTTAATAACCGTCTTACTAACTGACGGCAATTCAACTTACAACTGCAATGATTCATTTAACAACTCTGGCAAGAAAAATCATAAAACGGGGCACAAAACCCAGTTAACAAATGTTTACTTCACTTTACTTTACTGTTATTGCACCTCATACAATGAAATTAAATACCATCTTCAGTGTACATTATGACTATGAAAATAAAACACAAGCACACATCCTTCATATTCTATACATTGAATAGAAAACCCCTGATATTGCATTAATATTGCACTACACAGAAGAATTCAAAAGAGCTGCTGCCCTGGGATAAAAGCTGTTTTTCAGCCTGTTTGTCCTTGTTTTTATTATTATCCTGTACCGTCTGCCAGATGGTAATAGTTCAAAAAAAGGGTTCCCAGGATGAGATGGATCTTTGAGGATGTTTTGAACTTTCTTAAGGCAGCGGGAGCTATAAAGCTCTTCCAAAGAGGGGAGAGGACAACCCATGATCTTCTGGGCAATGACGTTAACTCTCTGGAGTGCTGTCCTATCTGCCCCTGTGCAATTGGCAAACCACACACAGGTGCAGTAAGTTAAGATACTCTCTATGCCTCATTTAGCAATATAAATGTTGGGCTTGATTGTGGTCATAAATTAAGGACTACTTGTATGCTAGCTGGACCCTAGATTAGCTTTATTATGAGCATTTGAGGGAGTAAATAAGACTGGCTGCATTAAAAAAAAAAGAACTTATTTTTGTCAGCGGCTGCTATGCAGTTTATCATTAGTCATGGACGATGGAATAATCGGTCAGACTCCATTGGAGTCAATGGAGAAACGGATGAGAAACAGAGAAAGCCTCATAGAGCGGAAGAGGGTTTTCCAACAGTTCAATACCACTTTATTGATGTATCTATGAAAGTATCAAACTATGTTTTTCTAACAGACATAATAATCCTTCCAGATGATCCTTCCAGGGAAAACCCCCTCAAAGTCCCAATTCAAAGGGAAAGTTCTACAGATCCCAAATAATCACCATCTTCATTCTATTAGGCGACACAGATCCCTTCATTTTGCAAACTCCAAAAGCAAGAATGAAGGCCATTCCGGCTTGGTGGGGGGGGAAGCCACCAGCCCCTAAAACCAGCCCCCTCCCCACCAAGGCTTGCAAACCAGGGCTTGGGGCTCTGTGCGCTATCTCAACCCCTCTCAATTTGTGCCTTAGTCCCTCAATCCTGGCGCTGTTCCTGCAGAAGAGATCAGGAAGGCTCACTTTTCAAGCCCACCAACCCCCTCCCTACCCCAACTCTTTCCAACTCCCGATCACCTTGTGCTCTTTGGGCTGTTACACCAATTTGATTAAGGGATGAATAATAAACATAATAAAAACCGGAGGAGGAGGAGCAGAAGGAGAAGCAGGGGAAGGAGAAGAAGGAGAGGAGGAGGAGGAGGAGGAGAGGAGGTGAAGAAGGAAAAGGAGGAGAGAAGAGGAGGAGGAGGATAAGGAGAAGCAGGAGGAGGAGCAGAGGGAGAAACAGGGGAAGGAGAAGGAGAAGGAGAAGAGGAGGAGGAGAGAGGAAAAGGAGAGGAGGAGGAGAAGAAGAAGGAGAAGGGGAGGAGGAGGAGGAGAGAAGATGGAGGAGAGAAGAGGAGAGGAGGAAGACAAGGAGAAGCAGGAGGAGGAGGAGCAGAAGGAGAGGCAGGAGAAGGAGAAGAAGGGGAGGAGGAAAGGAGAAGGAGGAGAGAAGGAAAAGGAGAAGAAGATGAGAAGAAGGAGGAGAGAGGGAAGAGGAGAGGAGGAGGAGAGGAGAGGAGGAGGAGGACAAGGAGAAGCAGGAGGAGGAGCAGGAGAAACAGGGGAAGGAGAAGAAGGAGAGGAGGAGAAGGAGGGGAGAAGGAAGAGGAGAGGAGGAGGACAAGGAGAAGCAGGAGGAGGAGGAGCAGAAGGAGAGGCAGGAGAAGGAGAAGGAGGGGAGGAGGGGAGGAGAGGGAGGAGAGAAGGAAAAGGAGAAGAAGAAGAGGAGGAGGAGGAGAGAGGGAAGAGGAGAGGAGGAGGAGGACAAGGAGAGGCAGAAGGAGAAGAGGAGGAGGAGAAGGAGGAGAAGGGGAGGAGAGGCGGAGGAGGAGAGAAGGAAAAGGAGAAGAAGAAGAGGAGGAGGAGGAGAGAGGGAAGAGGAGAGGAGGACAAGGAGAGGCAGAAGGAGAAGAGGAGGAGGAGAAGGAGAAGAAGGGGAGGAGAGGCGGAGGAGGAGAGGGAGGAGAAGAAGAGGAGGAGGAGGAGAGGGGAAGAGGAGAGGAGGAGGAGGAGGACAAGGAGAGGCAGGAGAAGGAGAGGAAGGGAAGAGGAGGAAAAGGGAGAGAAAAAGGCCAAGGGCCCTGGGGCAAGCGCCGGCCGCCTCCCAGCAACCGAGCGCCCTCCGCATGGCTCGGGCTCCGGCGCTCAACCTCCCCAGCCAGCGTGGCCCAGGGAAATGGGGGGGGGGGGCCGCCGGAGGGAAGCAAGCGGGGATCGCAGCGCGCGTTCCTGCGGCGGGGGCCCAGAGGCTGGCGGGCAGGGTCCCCACCGGGGCTCCCGGTAGCCCCCTCGGGGAAGCGCGCCGGGAAGCCGCGGAGCCCTGGGCGCACCGGAACCCCCCGCCCCGGACCCCGCACTTACATGGCTGCAAAGCGTCTCCGGAGCTGCGCGGTCAGTCCCGGGGCCGAGGCCGCTGCTGCTGTTGTTGCTGCTGCGTTCACCGCCCGACGGCCAGCCGCCCACCCAGCGATCCAGCCGGGGAGGAGCCGGAGGAAGAAGCGTCGGGAGAGCGAGCGAAGGAGCGAGCAAGAGGCGGGGTGGAGCTTCCCCCCGGGCGGGGTTTTCTGGGCACTAAGCGGGGTGGAGGGGAGGGAAGGGCCTGCGTGGCGCTTACTGGGCAAAAGGGATCCCGAGCTGGGCGTCGTGGGGTCCAGCCGAGCACGCAGGTCGTGGGCGCGGAAGGCGCAAGGCGAGGGTGCCAAGGACTTGCGTGAGCAGGCCGTGTGACTTCCACCAACCCGCTTTCCCCGGTGTTGTTATTTGGTCCCAAAGGTGCTTTTTCTTTCTTTCTTTTTTTAAAGAGGCCACTGGACTTCCTGGTTTTTCTCTGAAGAAATTTCGCTTCTCATCCAGGAAGCTTCTTCAGGTCTGACTACTATCCTGTCTACTAGCCACTATCCTGCCAGAGCTGAAGAAGCTTCTGGGATAAGAAGTGAAAGATCTTCAAGAGAAGTAGTTGCCGCTGCAGCTACAAAATGGGAATATTTTATTAAAAACTTGTTTATTCAACAATGAATCAGGGTTTGTGTGTGTGTGTGTGTGTGTACTAAGCAATCAGTGGAACAATTTGGCACCTGAATTTGTGGACGCGCCATCCCTGGAGGAGATGAGACTGACAGCCATCTGTTCAGAATGGGCAACGGTCTTCAAAACTTGACAGCTTCAAGACTTGTGGACTTCCAACTCCCAGAATTCCTGAGCTAACATGACTGGAGGAGGAATTCTGGGAGTTGAAGTCCACAAGTCTTAAAGCTGTCAAGTTTTGAAGACCCCTGCTATAGGGTCTCCTTCTTGAGCAGGGGTTGGGCTAGAAGACCTCCAAGAATCCTTCCAACCCTTGTATACCTCCTAACACTCAACAACAGTTGGGTGGCTCACAGCAGTCAAAAGAAATTGCAATAAATTTGGCTGCGATTGGCCATCATTCCACATCTTCTTCATCCCTACTGAAGGTGGTGGAAAGAAAATGGCCACTTGAGGTCCGTAGAGATTCTCCATCATCCAGGCCATGGCTGTCCCAAGGGCGCTTCTTCAGGAGGTAGCCGGACTTGCTGGTTTTTCTTTGAAGACGTTTCTCTTCTCATTCAGGAAGCTTCTTCAGCTCTGACTACTATCCTGTCTACTATCCACTATCCTGTCAGTGCTGAAGCTTCTTGGATGAGAAGCAAAACGTCTTCAAAAGAAAAGAAAAAAATGAGAAACTCTAGATGTTGCCTCTGAAAAATGCCAAACTAGCCTTACAGCTATAGGATCCTTAAACTGCTGTAATTAATCAATGGGATGGCAGAAACCTGACTTGAGATTCCTGGCTGTACTTTTGAAAAACAACTCCTCTGTTTCTAATCTGGATTTAACAGATTAACAGATAATCAGAGCTGGAAGGGACCTTGTAGGTCATCTAGTCCAACCCCCCGCCCAAGCGGGAGACCCTACACCATTTCTGACAAATGGCAGTCCAGTCTCTTCTTGAAAGTCTCAAGTGATGAAGCTGCCACAATTTCCGAGGACAATCTGTTCCATTGGTTGATTGTTCTCACTGTCAAAAAATTCCTCCTTATTTCCAGGTTGAATCCTTGTTCAGTTTCCATCCATTATTCCTTGTCTGGCCTACAGGCACTTTAGAAAATAGCTTGACCCCTTCTTCTCTATGGCAGGCCCTCAAATATTGGAAGACCGCTATCCTGTCTCCCCTGGTCCTTCTCTTTACTAGACTAGCCAAGCCCAGTTCCTGCAACCGTTCGTTGTATGTTTTAGCCTCCTGTCCCCTAATCATCCTGGTTGCTCTTCTCTGTACTTTTTCTAGAGTCTCAACATCTTTTTTTATAATGTGGTGACCAAAACTGGATTCAGTACTCTAGGTATAGCCTTACTAAGGCTTTATAGAGTGGTAGTAGTACCTCACTTGATCTCAATTGTATCCCTCTGTTAATGCAATTTAGGATTGCATTAGCTTTTTTAGACACTGCTGGCTCATATTTAGCTGGTTGTCCACTAAGACTCCAAGCTCCCTCTCACAGTTAATTTTTCTTCCCTGGAGGCAGAAGGAGAAAGATCACCAAGAAATCACTGCTAAACCACAGTTAGGTCTCTACAATCCAAGTGGGCAACGTTTATTTCAAGCTAAATTAAACCTTAACTGCACACACACACCCCGCAATGTTTCTATTGTCAGGAGAGGCGCAAGATATTAAGATCCAAAAATATGAAACAAGACATTCAGTAACCGCCTCTGTTTGTAAACTAGAAAAATCTGCAGAAATTAATTCATGCCATCATTCCCCCCCAAAAAAAAGCATTTCAGGGAGAAGAAACGTTTCTGTTGGTTCAGTCCAGAAAAGAAGGGTGCTGTCCGAACCAGGACAAGTAACAAGTAATCTGGTGAGCATGCAGCCTGAACAGAATAGAAAAAAAAAGAAACGACGACAGATGATCAAGATCTGCAGTTTTGATTTTGCTGTCTTCAAGCAAGAGGCAGAAGTGTAGTCTTTGGGCCTTGTTATTCTCTGGAAGCCAAAAAATTCTTTTCCCAAAGGACGGCTGACTTCCGCTGCCCACTCTCGTCTCCAGAACCGAACTCCTCTTTCTGAGTCCTCGTGTTATTCTCCAGCCCTCTCCTTCATTCCTGTCCCTGTAACAGGGTGAGTCACTCTTGCTTTCTTCTCCTCCTCCCTTTTTCCTCCTCTCCCCCTCTTGAACGCGGCTGTGAAGTATCCAGCAAATGAGGTATTTCCATAATGAATGGCGGAAGGCTACATCATTCGGTCCGTTTTTAGAGCCCATCGTCCGACTTTGGGCCTCTGGCCAACTGGTCACACGGATCCCTTCAGTGTTGGGCCGACTCGATTTTGCTCCTTGGTGCTCCTTGGTGCTCCTTGGTACTCCTGGGCTGTAGCCAGGGGTGGACTTCAAAAATGTCAGCAACAGGTTCTCTGCCAGGTTGCTGGGTGGGCGTGGCCTAGTCGGCCTCCTGCATCATGGCCGGGGAGGGGGTTTCACATTCCCCGGGCTCCGGAGGCTTTCCTTGAGTTTCTGGGAGAGTAAAAACTGCCTCCCCCGGGCTCTGGAGACTCTCCAGAGGCCGGAAACAGGCCCATTTCTTCCAAAACCTCTGGGAAGGCCATTTTTTTGCCCTACCCGAGCCTCTGCGTGGGCTCGGCACTTACCTCACATCCGAAACGGGCCGTGTGGAGACTCCTGGGATGGCTGGGGTGGGAGGGGCAGGATGGGGTGGGCGGGGCCAGCCAGGGGTGGGATTTGGTGGTTCCTCTGAACCGGCCATAATATTAGTTATGGGTTCCCTGGAACCTGGCCGAACCCGTAGCAGAACCCACCCCGGCTCTAGCGGTAGCTTAGAATCAAGATTATCAGTTAGTATGAAGAGCATAGAGAGAGGTACAGGCACTCTTCGACTTAGGATCACAATTGAGCCCCGAATTTCCACCGTGACGTGAATTTCATGCCGTTTTACGACCTTTCCTGGCCACCGTTGTTAAGGGAATCGCTGCGGCTGTTAAGTTAGCAGCACAGTTGTGAAGGGAATCTGGATTCCCCGCTGACTTCGCTTGGTCGCAAAAGGGACTGCATGACTTGGGGCACTGCAACCGTCATAAATCCAGGACAGTTGCCAAAATGCGTCAGAATTTTGATCCCATGACCACGTGTTGTGGTTCACCGGCAGCAGGTGTGGATGGCTGAGGCCTCGGAGAGCGAGGACTCGGATGAGGGGCCTGCATGTGATGTACGGATGGGATCAGGACCATCAGGGAGTGGAATGCTGCCTTTGGAGATTGTGGAGGCTGGCAGCAGTGATGAAGAGGTCCCAGAGGAGCCTGTGCCCAGTGCGCATGCTCACAGGGCTGCTCGAAGGAAAGAGCAGATGCAGCAGCACAGGCGACTCAGGAGTAAGGCTGCAAGGTAATGGCCCCTCCCTTAAAAGAAAAAAACCAGCTGAAAAACTGAAGTTCTTTGCAAGAAGCAAAGAATTTTTTACACTCAGGCCTGGTGGACGGTTGGAATATCTTGGTTGGTGTTTGGAGACCCTTTGTGTTTGAAATATTTCTTAGTAACTTTATCTGGTGTTTTTGGCAGCCTTGCACAACCTTGACAAGGCTCGTTCTTATCAGAGACAATTAGTTTGAAACAGCCTTTTAACCGTGAAGGAACAGACTTCGTAAAGAATCATTAAAAGGTTTTGCTGTTACTTCTGTTTCGCGTTTGTTTCCTTGGAACGAGGTTTGGGTCAGAATAGTACGGAATGCTGCCAGTGTAGGAAAACTGTCATCAGTCCCTTTTTTTCAGTGTCGTTGTCATTTTGAACTGTCTTGCAAGGAATGGTTGTAAGTCAAGGACTATATGTTCTCTACTACGGCTCAACAGCTCATAACATATGGTTGATCTTCTCTGGCCACAGAAACTCAAACAAGACAGACTTTGGCTAGTAAATGAAATGGGATATTAGGCGACAGAGGCTTTAGAAGAGACTGGGAAACCAAAACACATTCCGGAAGAAGGCTACATAAATTTGTTGAATAAACAAAGGAACAAACAAGGCACTTCTTTAAAACACTTCCTGTTGCCAAACAGCCCCACTTACATTCCTAGTAATCCTTGAGACTCTAGCACAATTCAAATCTTCCAATACCCCATTACGCAGCGCTAGGGATTTGAACCGCCGAACTGCCACCTTTCTGATCAACAAGCTCAGCGTCTTAGCCACTGAGTCACCTGAGCGTCCCTATATTTAAAAATACTGGGGGTTTAAGGACAGGAGTCTGCTATTACGATTTCTGTTCGAACCCCACATGTCACACAAGCACTACTCCCCGGGAAGTAAGCCATGCTTGCTTTGAAGTGGAGTAAATGCTCCCTAACTATGTTGCTTGCTTTCGGACTCTCTTTCAAGATCTTGGCCTCAAAGTCCTTGTTGTGATGGCACAACATTCAGAGGCACATGTTCTCTGGCAAATCTCAGCTTGCCCCAAAGATGGGGAGGGCTGTTGCATGTTCGTTTTATGCCCCCCTCCCTCTGATGTAAGGGACAAAAACAGCTGGGCTGGCCATTTTGCCACCGGTTGCTGCGTCAGCTGCCTCTTTGGTTGATGAGCATTGCCTGGTGCTGCTGCACAGAAGGTACACATAAGTGTAGGTGCTCCTTAGTTTAGTCCACAGTTTGCAGTTTAACATATGCTGCGAAGCCCATCCGGTTTACTTTATCCTGTAAACTGTAGGTAAGCAAAGCAGGGTTGGTTACGTGTGAGGTGGGAAAACCCAGGCCCAGAACTGCACAATGCTGTTAGCCATATATGGATTCTGTCTTGGTGCACGCATATCTTGTATTGAATGGTTCCCTAAGAAACCGCATTGTGCCAAATACACAGCCTGCAAACTCAGCAGCTCTGGTCCAAGAGTGGGCAGAGAGTTGCGAAGATGTGCCAACACAGGCATGTAAATCACTTGAGGTGCTTTAGAGGGCAACGCTGGGTAAACTTACTGCTTGAGGAATGTGCTGTTGTGCAGCCAAGAGGGAACACATTCTAGTACCCAGCAGGTTTCGGTATGAATAACTTGAGAAAGAAAACAAACTGAGATTTATGCCAGATGGAATACTTATTAGAGAAGTACTGGCTGTGCAATGTGACTAAAAATAAGTGCTGAGACTGGAAGTTTCTATTCTTGTCCTATTTCTTGCATTTATTTTTTCTTTCTTTCCTCTAAGCCAGTGTTTCTCAAGTTTAGCACCTTTAAGATAAAGGGGACTTCAGCTCCCAGAATTCCCATGGCTCACTAGGGAATTCTGGGAGGGGAAGTCTGCTTATCTTAAAACTTGCCACAAGTTGAGAAACATGGCTCTAAGCTTTTAGCCAACATGCTAAATAACTAACTAGCTTTTCATTTTCACTGTTATGTGCTTTTCAATGAAAGAATGGATGAATTACTGGCTGAAAGTAGAAACCTAAAACATTCAGACTAGCATTCACATACTGCCCTGAGCATGGTTGATTGAGTACGGATCAAGCCACGTATCATGGTTTAGAAGCCATCCTGGCTGGGATCACAGGAAACATTGAGCCGAAAGAAAGTAAGTGCCATTAATTACAGCATGATAGCAGCCATTCCCAGCAAAAATATTTATAAAATTGCTTTTACTTTCGTGCCGTTGGTTTGATCTGTTGAATTTTCCACCCGCATCAGTCTGACCATTTCTCTTTTTTGCTTTCTTGATTACTAAACAAATCACGGTGCCATTCCCATTGCCTAAGAGCAACTCTGTTTCCTCTTCAGTTTGCAATGCTTTGTAACAACCTGGGGTGATGTTAATTGATAAGTAGCTACACTGGGGAAAAAACATATGAAAGGCAACTTTTAAAGGTTACTCTTCTGGAGTGGCTTGAATGAGTTTTAATGCTACCAAAAGATTCGACATTCAAGTTCAGGGGTTTTCATTTTAAGTTTCATCCCTAAAGCTTCCTTGTTTATCCATCCCCAGTTTAGGAATCTATCCAGCACAACCACAAATGAGTAAAAACCCCTTTTACATTAATATGTTAATTGGCCCAAGCCTATCTGGTTAGTTTATCTTCTGTATATATAAAAGCGAAATACCACTCACACATCATCACAAAATCTTCAGAACAGTAAAGCCTACAACCTTGAAATTTGCCGCATATGTTCCTCTTGGCTTCTAGGTGCTCACTAAGAAAGGATTTTTTCAAAATGACCATCACAGCATTAGTATTTCCTATACTATTAGTATTAACACGCTCTGATGCTAAGGAGTTCTACTCCCCTCCCTACCTGAAAAGAAATCTGTTCCAAATGCAAAACACAAGCAGAGGAGAGGAGTTTCAGTTTCAGTTTTAGTTTCACAACACCAAGCAGGTTTAGTACAAAACAGTTCAGCTAAGCCACGCCCAGGCTCCTTGCTGTTTCCTCCTTGCTCACACAGCAAATACTGTTTCAGTTTCCAAACATCCCTCAACTCTCTCACACACTGACAGGATGCTAGCCAGATGAATACGGATGGATGCTGGTAGGCAGAGCCAGAATTTCCCCCCCCTTATTTTCCTCCCCAAAAACTAAGCCCGACCACTCTAACCCTAACTAAGTGATTCATTTAAAGCTGTGGCCAGAAATGTTGTAAAATGAGACAAAAAATTCATTTATCAACTGTCTTGCTTAGCGGCAGAAATTTTGGGCTTAATTGTGGTTGTGCGTCGAGGGCTCCCTGTATTGTGCGAACGCACAAAATTGTGTAGATCAGGGGTGTCCAACCTTGGCAACTTTAAGACTTGTGGACTTCAACTCCCAGAGTTCCTCAGCCAGCAAAGCTGGCTGAGGAACTCTGGGAGTTGAAGTCCACAAGTCTTAAAGTTGCCAAGGTTGGACACCCCTGGTGTAGATCGAGTAAACCCCGATTCCATTAACTACAGGGAATTGTGATACCCAACAACAGCCACAGAGATATCTCCATATTTGTAGATCAACCCTTGGCAGTCATAAGCTGGGTGTTAACTTTTAGCCTGTTGGCGACTCTGGCCCCTTCCTTCTGTTTGCAATTACTGAGATAAAAGTCCTTTTCCAAAGCCAGTTTATCATCCAGTGACTTATTTAATCACATGCTTGTTTTCTGCCTTTCCTGCTGGAGACACACTTCCTTTTGGAACCCGGTTTTATTTATATCCTGCTCTTGGAACACACAGAAGCCTTATCTTTAAAAAAAAAAAAAAAAAAGGAGGGGGGGACGGCAGGGTAACCTTAAGCAGCCATGAATGGCCTCCGAAGGACACTTCTACAACCCCGCTAAGCCAGGTAATGCCTGTATACGACCTTTTCAACTCTCCATCAGCCCTTAGGTTCAAACTTGTTCGGCCGTGCAGGTGGTTTATACCAGGGGTCTTCAAACTTAACGGCTTTAAGACTTGTGGACTTCAACTCCCAGAATTCCTCCTCCAGTCATGTTAGCTCAGGAATTCTGGGAGTTGGAAGTCCACAAGTCTTAAGCTTGCCAAGTTTGAAGATCCCTGGCATGGTATATAAAATCATACATTGCAATGTCCTACCTGTCAATGAATACTTCAGCTTCAACCATAACAACACAAGAGCACACAATAGATACAAACTCAAAGTTAACCGCACCAAACTTGATTGCAGGAAATACGACTTCAGCAATAGAGTGGTCAATGTCTGGAATACTCTACCCGACTCTGTAGTTTCTTCCCCAAACCCCAAAAACTTTAACCTTAGACTGTCTACTATTGACCCCACCCCTTTCCTAAGAGGTCTGTAAGGGGCGTGCATAAGTGCACCAACATGCCTACCGTCCCTGTCCTATTGTTTCTCTTATTCTTCTTTTATTTTTCTTATATGTACCCATTTCATGTATTCACAACTATGTATACACTTATACTTATTATCTTGTAAACAATTGGCAAATCAAATCAAATCAAATAAAATCAAATAAATAAATAAATAAATAAATAAATAAATAAATAAATAAATAAATATGCTGACATGACTGGGTTCAAATGGCAGGCCCCAAACTGTACACTTGCTATGGATCATTACCCAGTACAGAACTCAGTCCAATCCCCACCCACCCACCCTTTTTTTTTTGAATGCCTGTACTGATGGTACAGTAGATCAGCGGTCCCCAACCTTTGTGGGTTGGATGGAGGGAGAGAGGGGGACCGGGCCATGCAAGCAGCAGGCTGACACCAGAGGTGGTCTTCAGCAGGTTCTGACCAGTTCTGGAGAACTGGTAGCGGAAAATTTTGAGTAGTCCGAAGAACCGGCAAACACCACCTCTGACTGGCCCCGCCAACCCCATCTATTCTCTGCCTCCCAGATGATTGGCTGGGTCTTCTTTGGTTGCCCTGTGCAGGAGAACAGAGCTGGAAAGCAGGTTAGTGGGGTGGGGAGGGGATGGGGATTTTGCAGTAACCTTCCCCTGCCACGCCCACCAAGTCACGCTCACCAAGTCACGCCCACAGAACCAGTAGTAAATTTTTTTGAATCCTACCAGTGGCTGGCGCACATGCATGCACAGCTTGATTTGCACAAATTGAGCTGCACACATGTGTACAGGCATGGTGGCCACAACTCATGCATGTTGAGCTGCCTCTCACATGGCCTGATTCCAAACAGGGCCCAGGCTGGGGACTGGGAATCCTGCAGTAGATAGTAGTAGTGGTAGTGGTAGTGGTAGTAGTAGTAGTAATGATAACAATAATAATAATTGATTAGCCCTTGGGCCATTTAAAAGTGCAGAATTCCAGAAACAAATTATTACTGAAATTTGATCAAAGCAATTTAAAATGGAAATTGGAATAAAACACGATTTAAACATGAAATTGGAATAAAATACGATTTGGAATGGAATTGGAATAAAACACGATTTAAAATGGAATTGGAATAAAATACAATCTAAGGTGAAAATGGAATAAAATGGAATCATTTAAGATATAGGTAAAATATGATAAAATTATATTTCGGTGTCACCCCTACAACCTACCCCGATTGCAGTAGATAATGAAATTGCAAACATTGACATTGACGTGCCGATTGCAATGTCTATCCATCGAGGGCAGAGACTACATTGTTTCTCCTAGAGGTTAAGATGGACCCAACTCAACATGTCCAGAGGTATGCTTATGACCATTTTTCACACTCAACAGAATAACAGAGTTGGAAGGCACCTTGTAGGTCATCTAGTCCAACCCCCCCCCCTCCGCCCAAGATCGTTGTAGCATCCCCGTGGTCACAACATTCAGATGCTTGGCAACTGGCATGTATTTATGACAGTTGTATTGTCCAGAGGCCATGCGAGCACCTGTCGCGACCTTCTGACAAAGTCACTGGGCAGTCAGATTCACTTAACAAGCAATTCACCAACAACTGCAGTGATTCACTTGACTTTGGCAACAAAATACGGCAAATTTCCCTTAACTGTCTTGCTTAGCAGCCTAAACTTTGAGCTCAGAGGCGGTCGTAAGTCAAAGACAACCTGCACAGAGGATAAAAATTAGTAGGGAAAGCTATGACCCTCAAACTCTGTTGGAAAAGACTTTCAGATCCCTTTTCCAGACTCCCTTTTTTCCTTGAATAAATAAGTGTAGCCATCAGCTACAATTTATGCAATATATTAAGTTAGAATAGGGTTTGTGAATGTGCGAGACATTAAGCAGTCCTAATTGAGGCAATTGGGTCAATTCAAAATAAACCAACAGGTTAAGAAACCTGGGAAAGCATTCTTCACAAATACAGGGTATGTCTGGATGAGGCAGTGACTTGAACAAGATTTCCAACAAGCCTGCCAAGTTGGGCTTTTGCAGCAAAAATGATTTTTCACCTCCATTAAGGGGAGGGGGGGGGGAATCTATTGTAGACATAAGCTTTTGTAGGAAAAAAAGAAAAACACCATCAGGAAATGAACTGTCAATGTTTGTCTTGAAGTTGCTGCCATCTGCTGATTTCTGACAGTATTATTATACTGAGATCAATATTTTTTTAAATAAAGGATGTAGCATTTGATAAAATGGACGCTGGCGTAGAAAAACATCTGTTTCAATAACTCTGCTAGGGTTTAAGAAATTAGAATAATTTTAAACGGGTCTACAGTTCCTCAAATTAATTGTACAATTAATGGTAGAAATAGAATTGCACAATTCATTGATTGTATGCAATTGATGCAAAGTATTCTGTTATTTTCTTGTAGCAATGAATGTTTCCTGTGATGGAAACTCTTGCGGTGGAAAATAAGTCCAAGACTTAGCTTCAGATCCAGTATCTATCACCAAGCAGCAATATTTAGTAGTCCATAAATATAAATTTGCCCAAACAATTATGATTCTGAACATGGTTTTTATGTTATCTATAAACAAATGCTTTGATGGATTGAGTTTAGAGATGACTAAGATGTCTGTAATGTTTCATTCCAGGCTGTTTTATACTTTCCAGGTTATTGGGCAAAACATCACATACTACAGGGCATAAAATCTAGGCCAGAACTTATTCATTTAGTTGCATTTGTTTAGCTAATTCAATGTCTGTCCCCTCCCTAGCTTCAGGAAAACAAAGATAACTCAAAAATAAATGGGAACAATAAACACAAATCACATGTGCCCCAGTAACACACTTGTACAGCTCACTCTCCAACAGGATGTGTCAGTGTGCCCCAATAAGGGAGTATTTCTCTGCACATGGCTTGGGGCAAAATGCTGCCTTAATCACACAACAGTCAGCAATTTGATGCCTGCTGGCCATTGGTCCCCAAAAGTGGGTGGGACTCTCTGGCTATGCATTTTGTTCATGAGGACTGCCCACTCTGAAGTTGAGTAGCAATAGCAATAGCACTTCTATGCTGCTTCGTTGTGCTCCACAGCCCTCACTAAGCGGTTTACAGAGTCAGCCTATTGCCCCTAACAATCTGGGTCCTCATTTTACCAACCTCGGAAGGATGGAAGGCTGAGTCGACCTAGAGCTAGCCAGGGATTGAACTCCAGACTGTGGGCAAAGTGTGTCTGCAATACTGCATTCTAACCGGTGGTGGTATGCTACCGGTTTGGACCGGTTTAGCCGAACTGGTAGCAAAAAAAAAAAAAAGCCTCCAACGATCAGCTGAGAGGATAAGAAAAGAAAGTGCAGGATCGGCCCTCTCACTGGCCCCTGCCCTTTTCCCTTCTTTATCCTATTAGCTCAGTGGTCCCCAAACTTTTTTGTACCAGGGACCAGTTTCACGATTGTTCATTCTTTGCGGCCCGGTACAAAATGATCCACCGCCCGGTACCGGCATCAGCACGCACGACCAAGGCAAGGTGAGCCGAGCGACCGACCAGCCAGCCGTCCCCCGCTTCTCCCCGCCACCTTCAACTCCTCCTTTGTACTTTCTTGCGGTCGATGGGCTTTTCGGGCTCTTTCTTAATCTCCTCCTGAGTAACGCGAGACTCCACCACCATCGGGACGGCTCTTCGTTCGAAGCTGCCTCCACCTTCTTCGATGAAACTAAGGTACGAGGATTCCTTCAGCACCCAAACGCCGCTTTCCAACCGACGACCAACAAGCTCAACTGGAAGCACTTTCTCAAGCGCCACCGAAACAAGATGGCGGCACCCAAACTTTCATTCTTTGCGGCCTGGTACAAAATGATCCACGGACCGGTACCGGTCCGGGGCCCGGTGGTTGGGAACCCCTGTCTTAGCTGATTGGTGCTGCATACCTCAGCTGGTGTGGGCAAAGTTGCACGCGCACATTAGGCAAAGCACGCCCACCAAGCCACGCCCACCAAACCAGTGGTAAAACAATTTGAGTCCCACCACTGACTCTAACCCCTGCACCACCACGAATCATAGGACTAAGAGGGTCCTCAAAAGTCTTCTAATTGAACCCCCTACTCAAGGCAGGAGCATAATAGCATCCCAGTCAAGTGGTTCTCCAGTCTATTTTTGAAAACCTCCCATGATGGAACCACCCACAATCCCAGAAGGCAACCCCAGAAGGCAAGGGGTTCCACAGATTAGTTGTTCTGTCGGGAAATTTCTCCGCAGCCTTAGACTGGATCTCCCTTGAACAAGCTTCCACCCATCCGTCTGTAGAGATTCTCAGTCAGATAAACCTCCAAGTGGCCTCAACAATTCTCTAAAAGAATGCAAATGACCAGCTGTCTGCAAGGAATATAAATCCTCCCATGCCCCATTATCCTGTCAGAGCTGAAGAAACTTCTGGGATGAGAACATCTTTAAAGAAGAAAAAGCAAGGCAGTCCAGTTGCCTCCTGAAAAAGCACCTTTTGGGACTTCCACCCATTACTTCCTCTCGTGCCCTCAAGTGCTTCGGAGAATAAATCAATCACTTGAGGCGAATCGGTGGGGGCTGTTTCTGACTGAAGTTAAACCGGCCAAGATTTCATAACCTCTTAAGCTGCCATGGCTAGATGCCGGTCTGCAGCCTCTGCCAATTGTTATTCTGGACATGTCAGCGGTAGGTAGCAGGAGGGCTGGGCTCAGAGACACTCGGGCTCCTCCAGGCAGCAGGGCAGGGCAGAGTTAATTTCTGAAAGGATGAGGAATTTGTTATTTGCTGAGCCACTTCCTTTCAGCTAACAATAATAAATCAGCCCACAAGGAAGGCCCCACGTGGGATCTGGGCTGTGGATACAGGCTGGCTGACCCAGGGCAGGCCAAGAGGAAGCCTCTCGCATTATCTGCCGTTCACATTTGGTCTCCTTGGCAGGCTGGGCTTTTGCAACGGCTGCAGAAATCAAGATGTGCTTCCTTCCAAACAAGGCCGGCTCTCCCCAAGGCCTGTCTCTGCCATGGCAACCATCTCTTCCCTATCCCAACACCTCCCCCAACCCCCAGTCTTTCCATACACAGATGCTGTGTAAGGCAGGATGCCAGATGGACACAGGTTCACACACACGCTTGCTTGCTTTCCCAGGAAAGCTGCTTGCAAAGCCATTTACCTCTGAATGGCGGGACCCAGGCCATGAGAGGTTCAAGGCACTCGGCAGGTTGAGCAAGAGGGATTTTTGTCCAACATCGCAGGGCTGGCGTCCCACATTTGAGAGTGGAACTATTCCTCAGGATTGTTGGTCTGGGGTTAAAGTTGGGGAAACCCCCATCTAAGTTGCCAGTAAGTCCATTAACTCCATGATGGCAGTGTTGGACAGGATGCAAGTGAGTTTAAGGGGATGAATTGCCACAAAGAAGAGGGAGCCAAGTTGTTCTCCAAAGCAACTGAGGGCAGGACAAGAAGCAATGGATGGGAATCTAATCAAGGAGAGAAGCAACCGGGGACTAAGGAGAAATTTCCTGACTATTAGAACAATCAGGGGAACAACTCGCCTCCAGAAGTTGCAGGTGCTCCAACACTGGAAGTTTTTCAGAGATTGGACAACCACTTCTGAAATGGTATAGCATTTCCTGCCTGAGAAGGGGGTTGGACTAGAAGACCTCCAAGGTCCCTTTCAACTCTGTCTATTCTATTCTATTCTATTCTATTCTATTCTATTCTATTCTATTCTATTCTATTCTATTCTATTCTATTCTATTCTATTCTATTCTACTCTACTCTACTCTACTCTACTCTACTCTACTCTACCCTACCCTACCCTATTCCTATTCCTATTCCTATTCCTATTCCTATTTATTTCCATTTCCATTTCTATTCTATTCTGCTGTATAAAAGAGACGTGAGGAACTTTATAGATCATGGATGTTTTCAGAAAAGCCCCTGCACTGGTCTTGGGTCCTCCTAAGAAATAAACCTATATAGAGTAAATCAGAGTTGGGACACCTGTAGTAGTATTAAGATGCCCAGAGAACTCATTTTTCTTGGATACATTATTGCTCATGCTCATATATTAAGATCTGATTGGGTTTTACTGAATTAATTACAATCGGCTGAGTTCGTTTGGTACAGTACACTAAGCCACACTAAACAGCCCACATGATAGCTTCCTATGTTGTGTGAGAACCTCATTCTAGTCTGTTCGACTGCATGAGATCTTCCAGTTTGTCTTTGACCACAACCTTCTGCCTTCCCAACAGCGCCCAGCAAATTGTCTGCTAAATGCAGAAGATGGAAATAAAGAGTCCATTGCATGCACAGATGCCAAACTGGGTAAGGTTGCTCTGTGGAACACCTATTGAACTAAAGGGAGGGGGAACCCCACTTCAATGGACCAACATTGGGGTACATGTTTTCTTGCAAGCCACAATTCTAGTTTTGCCCATCATCATTTTTTTTTTAAAAGCCACACCCAGCAGATCCCACTGGCACCAAATCCTATGGTTCAGTTTGATAACGTTGATTGTAGGTCTGATCAATTGCAACATTTCAGGTCCCAAATGTGTCCCATAACCCAGTGCTACCCAATCGACATTTGGGTCCAAAAGATATGGATAATTATAGCTGAAAAAAAAAGGAGAAACCCCCACCGACACCAAAAGATAAGAGGGAGAGAAAAAATGGATCCTGGATGAATATTGTTCTCAGGTGCGTTGATAGCTGCTGAGAGTTTAGAGGAAGGCAGTACAATAAGCTAGATCTGGTGGAGTGTTGGGTGCCCCCTCAAAGATAAGCAAAGGGTGCTTTACAAGGAAAACATGGGGAAGGTCTGAGAAACCAGACTTCAGATTAAGGAATGACCATTCTACAATGCCACACTAGAGAGGCAATTGTGCACTAGGTTCCAATGAACATCAACTTAGGCTATCGCACTTCAGTCCATCTTATCCCAGCCTTCTTGCCCCATTCCGGTCGTCAAACTCTGGATGGAAATCCGCTGAGAACCCAGGTTCTCTCTCCTATAATCCAGCATTTCAGAGATTTGGTTTGGCCTTCCCAGAGGGGCTCTTAAATCAAGTACTCACCAATCCCAGGGATTTATTCCAAGGGCTGAAAATCCAATTTATTCTTGAGTTCAGTTAGGGCTTGACCGACCAGTGCGTTAAGTCTTCTTTCCTGATCTGGATGTGTTCGTGATGCATTCCTTTCTCTCCGGTTAAAACAGGGCAGGCTGAAAGAATTTCCTTTCACTCTGGACACTGCTGATCTCCTCTTGCACTTGAATGCTCCACCTTCCACTGAAGTATTTCAGTTTCTAAAATATTAAAAAAAAAAATCAAAGGGGTATTTCCTGGTAAGAACGTGCATAAAAATACCACACTGCTATACAATCTGTAGCCTCGTTTCTGCCCTTATTCCATTGCACAACAATTAAACATGACGTTGCACCATTATATCCTGAAACAAAAAAAAAAATCTTCTTGCATTATTCATATCTTTTTTTTTTTTGGTCCTGTTTCCATCCCCAAAGTAATATATTTGTTTAATGGATTTAATGGACTAATGTATGCCGTGCATTACATTAAAAAATGATTCAGTAAAAGTACCACGCACCTCACTGCATTACTGGAGTTCATTAAAGCAGCCACCTCCTATTTTCAGGATT
Source organism: Notechis scutatus (assembly GCF_049901735.1). Classification (NCBI taxonomy): domain Eukaryota; kingdom Metazoa; phylum Chordata; class Lepidosauria; order Squamata; family Elapidae; genus Notechis; species Notechis scutatus. The sequence goes on along the minus strand of NC_142017.1, from coordinate 10,488,931 downwards.
TGGTTTGTTGACTTCATAGTCCTACTAACCTCAAAACATTTACATCCATGAGATGCTGGAATGGGATCCTAAGTATAAATCTGATCTATATATTGGGATCAAAGCTCATAAATACAATCAACCCATATCAATTATAGAAACATGATCATCAATGAATGGAAAATGTGTGCAAAGGGGAAGATTGTATTTTCATATGGGTCATAAGGTGATTACAGAGGTCAGAGAACAGGAAAAAGAATGATTCGATTGTTGATAACAGCCATTTGAAAGCCTTTTAGACAATTAGAAGAAGACAACAAGCAGATGAGGAAGTGGGAAGCGACATCTGGAATCTACAACTATTAGTCAACTGCCAGGACCACAAGCCATGACCCTGGAGAAGTAGTCTGGTGCCTGAAGCAGACCAGTAAATGACTTCATAGATCAACAATCATAGAAACAAAAAAATTGAATCGCTTTCTTAGAATGGGATAGAGAGAATGGACCCATTTGGGATCCATCAACTTATTGACAGCTTGAATTGTACCAATTATTTATACCAGGGGTTTCATGGAAAGCTCCGGCAGCTTTCCATCCAAAGCCAACCAGGGTGTTGGGACTTTGGAAGTGCTGATGGTGGGTAGATGTGTGTGTGGGATAACAGTAGATGGCAGATGACAATGGATCTTTCCAACCTTCCTGGACATTTTGCTTTTCCTTCAGCCAGTCCCAGAGAAGAAGAAGAAGAAGAAGAAGAAGAAGAAGAAGAAGAAGAAGAAGAAGAAGAAGAAGAAGAAGAAGAAGAAGAAGAAGAAGAAGAAGAAGAAGAAGAAGAAGAAGAAGAAGAAGAAGAAGAAGAAGAAGAAGAAGAAGAAGAAGAAGAAGAAGAAGAAGAAGAAGAAGAAGAAGAAATAATAATAATGAATTCTTCTTTGAACGAGGGGATTATTCCTTGACTTCTTAAAGAGGTCTTGGTTTGCTTTTTCATCAAGAAGTCATCAGAATCAGAATAGAACTGGAAAGGCCTTTGGGGGGCTTCCAGACCAGGCTCCTGCTCAAACAGGAAATCCTATACCATTTCAGACAAGTGACTGTCCAGTCTCTTCTTAAAAACCTTCAGCGATGGAGCACCACAACTTCTGAAGGCCAGCTGTTCCACTGGTTAATTGTCCTCACTGTTAGGAAGTGTCTCTTCAATCCCAGATTGCTTCTCTCCTTGGTCAGTTTCCATCCATTATTTCTTGTCCTGCCCTTTGATGCTTTGGAAAATAAATTGAGCCCCTCTTCTTTGTGGCAGCCTCTCAAATACTGGAATACTTCTATCATGTTTCCCCTAGTCCTTCTTTTCTCTAGACTAGCCAAACCTAAATCTTCCAACTGTTCTTCATATGTTTTAGCCTCCAGGCCTCTTTAATCATCTTAGTTGCTCTTCTTTGCACTTTTTCCAATGTCATCAGTGGACCCCAGAATACTGGATAATTTTTATCTAATATCTAACTCACACTTTTGGGAGAAATGGGTTGAGAAGATGGTTGTCCAACAGCATCAGAGTATCTTGGATGAAATGAATGTATCTTTTCTTTTATGTATACTGAGAGTATTTACACCATGACAAATTCCTTCCAATCACACTTGGCCAATAAAGTATTCTATGTTCTATTCTATTCTATTCTATTCTATTCTATTCTATTCTATTCTATTCTATTCTATTCTATTCTGGATATGGATCTATTTCCATCAAGTTTCTGATCCATGTATTGGATAGAAACAGCTTTGGATGATCTCTGGTGAGGATGAGATGGGGGTTGTGCATCCATCCTTGCTCTTACTTGACCTCTCTGCATAGAACTTTTAAACAGATATACGTTTCTATGAATATAAGTCTATAGTTTTGAGGACTGGGTGGTTTCTTTCTTTTTTTTTTTCATTTAATCTATGAAAGTTCTCTCTACATGTATAATTTTTACAGTTCTAAGTTGCTAAAGGCTTGCCTTGTTCTGTATCAATCTATATATAGAGAATTAAGAGGCATCTTTAACTGGGCCATGATCATTGCTGATCTTGGTCAATGGTGGTAAAAGAACATAGCACTATCCATGTTGTGGACCTCTTATTGAACATTCCTGATGTCTCGTTATAATCCTTCTCAGTTTCTTTTCTCTTTTTGGAAACTGGGTTATATGTTGCTGAACTGATTATATTTTTTAAAGCTGTTGGTTGTATTTGAGCAACATGTTTACTTGTCCTTTGCTTATTCATGACTGCATAAACAGGTTTCCTGCATTTGCACATCATACCAAACAATAAACTAACTACACAGGTTGAGTTTGTATAATATAGTTAGCTACATACTGGTTCACATGCAATGAACGTTCAGCCCTCTTGTTTCGATATTGTTGTAAACTGCACTGGGAAATTCAGCAAGCTAGGAAAAAAAAAACAAGATAAAATAATAGCCACAAATATCCAGTGATGGGGGAGCAGCTTCATTTTGTGCTTGATGGCTGCCCTATAAACCCCAAGATTGTTTTAGCAAGCAAAGCAGCTATTATGTTCTTATTCCAGTCTATGGAAATGTTGGAGAATAGTGGTAGAGTAACTAAGTGAAACAATGTGCCGGGAGGGATGAAACAATTGCAAAAAGATTGCGGCATTGATTTCTGCAAACAAATAGATATTTTGTTCTTGTTGCAGTAGAGAAGGCTGAGTTTTCTCCATCCTGGTTCATAAAGAAAAGAAAAGAAAGCCAATAATGCACAGTTGTCTAAATGCTTCCTTAGGACCCCTAATAACAAGATTTAGAGTAGTTTTATTCACTATTCATTTGGGGGTGGGGAAGAGAGAGGGAGGGAGGGAGGGAAGAAGAGGAGGAGGAGGAGAAGGTGGAGGAGGAGGAAAGGAAGGAAGGAAGGAAAGGAAAGGAAAGGAAAGGAAAGGAAGGAAGGAAGGAAGGAAGGAAGGAAGGAAGGAAGGAAGGAAGGAAGGAAGGAAGGAAGGAAGGAAAGGAAGGAAAGAAGGAAAGAAGGAAAGAAGGAAGGAAGGAAGGAAGGAAGGAAGGAAGGAAAGGAAAGGAAAGGAAAGGAAAGGAAAGGAAAGGAAAGGAAAGGAAAGGAAAGGAAGGCCTTGAAAACACACGAGCACCCAAACCATCTCTTAAATTAGATCCAGGGCTTTGGCAGAGCAGAAGTACAGCACAGCACTGAAACCATTTATAGGAGAAAACCGTGTTAGTCTAGGGTGGCAAACACACAAAAATATACGCATCTGACAAAATAAGTTGCGGCTCACAAAAGCTTATGCCTTTTCATGAGCTTGTTATAGTCAGAAAAGGTGCTTCCAGCCTCCTGATTTTGCCATGAGCCGATGATTTCAGAATCTTCCAGAGAATGCTGAAATGCTGACACAAACCGGTGGAAACCCTGGTTTTCTTTATTTTATCACAGGCTCTGATCTCACCATTACTTCATCCAAAGAAAGTTGGAAGGGAAGAAATAGAATCCTGTGCGAGCCGAAGAGAGCCACGTATCCCCTCTGCCTACCCCCACCCCCCCACTTCCCCTTGAAACACCGAGGATGAATAGGCTGACTGTGAAGCCAGCAGGAAGCAGATCCCCCCTTTTAGAAACAATGCAGATGTTTCCGTTCTCTAGTGTGAAGAAGATCCAGCAACAACAATGGAAGCTGCGCATGACTGCACAGGTGGCCCAACTGTGGTTTAGAACAGGGAAATCTCCCATGACAAGAAATGGCAAGGAAAATGCAATCCCGGCGGAAGAATTTGTTCTTCACAAATGAGTTGGAAAGTCCACCTCAAAAGGCTCTTTGCTTTTTTGAACAGAGTTGGAAGAGACCTTGTGGGTCATCTAGTCCAACCCCCCTGCCCAAGCAAGAGATTCTATGCCATTTCTGACAGGTGGCAGTCCGGTCTCTTCTTGAAAGCCTCCAGTGATGAAGCTCCCACAACTTCTGAAGGCAAAAGCTCTTCCATCGGTTGATTGTTCTCCCTGTCAGAAAGTTTCTCCTTATTTCCAGATTGAATCTCTCCTTGGTCAGTTTCCATCCATTGTTCCTTGTCTGGCATCCAGTTGCTTTGGAAAATAGCTTGACCCCATCCTCCTCTCTGTGGCAGCCCCTCAACTATTGGAAGACGGCTCTCATCTCTCCCCTGGTCCTTCTCTTCCCTAGACTAGCCAGGCCCAGTTCTTGTAACCATTCATTGTACGTTTCAGCCTCCAGTCCCCTAATCATCCTGGTTGCTCTTT